>NW_024349797.1:15167057-15443275 GCF_902729225.1 Pteropus medius
GTGTGTGTGTGTGTATTTAAATCTAGAGATGGAATGTACTTTAGAGTTGATATATGAGGCATTCAGTAACATGTTCAAAGTCTGTTACTAGCCAGTGACAAAGCTGATTTAGAACCAAGCTCTCCATATCCAAGAGATCTAGTCAGCATCCAAAGATGCCACAAAATGAACATTTTAAAATGTGAAGATATTAAGTATATGATTAGATTTGAACTCTCACCAAAACTGCTAAATTTGTCCACCATAATTCTGCTCCATACATACATTAACCTCATGCTTCAATATTACAACTTTTCTCAGTTTGCTACTAGCCTCTTTCAACAATCACTTCATGGTTAGAGAAAAGGCACGGACTCTGGCCTAAGATCAGTTCTGCCCATTGAGATGTTTAATCTTTGGAAACTTACTTCACTTCTTTGAGCTCATTTTCTATTCAGTGACATAGGGATAGCACTTCACAGGGTCGTTGTGAGAATTAAATAAATAATACATTTAAAACATCTATGAGCTACCTTACCCTGAATAAGCCCTTAATAAATCCTAGCTATGAATCCATATCTTTATGCACTGAAGCAACGTCTTTATCCGCACGACACTGCTCATCTCGCCCTCTAGCAGTTAAATCACCCCAGTTATCATTCCCATTTAATTACGGCTTTTATGTAACTGTTAGATATAAGTCACATACCTGGGAATTTTTTCTTCTCTGACACCAAATAAATCTTGATAATTGCTCCAGAGAAAGAACCTACCTCCTCCACCACAGGGTTCATTTGCAGTTACTCCATTATCGTGGGATAATTATATAGTATAAATTCATACTAGAGTAAGGTTTTTATTTCTTACTGTAAGTCCCTCTCAATGAGATGCCTGACTATTTGCACTTTTTTTAATTTATTTATTTTTTCCCAAGCTTTCTTCCACATAGGCTAAGAAAGAGGACCCCACATCAGGAGCTGAGTTTTCAGTTTACTGGTTTGGTCGTCCACTTAACTCTGGGACAGCCAATCAGCTGCTACCAAGTACGGAAGCCTGCTTAGAAAATCTCAAGAACAGGCAGTTAGAATTCCCATTAACTGCCTCCTTCAGAGCACCAAAGGTCATTTTCTTTGAAAATCTGTGAGAAATGGAGTTTCTCAAAACCTGCCATCTTTAATACCACATCCATCTAGGAGGTTCAGAGACCTTCTTGAGACTATAACATACTTCAGTCATCAGGGGATGACAGAATGCCTGAAGAAAACCATAAATGCTAAGAGATCATGCCAACTGCGTACGATGAAGTTTAAGAGAAGAAAATCAGTTAGAGTGGGACTTAAAAACAAATTGAGAAGACCTTCAATTGACAGAGTAAATAAGCAATTACACAAAGTACAAGGACCGGAATGAGCTGAGTGTGCATGGGAATCTGTAGGACCAAATGATATGCCATCTGTTCTCCAGATTCATCGTTGTGTGAATGTCCTTTGTGGGGCTGATTATATCCACTCTGGCTGCCTTGACTAGTGAGCCAAGACTGAACCTTTCTGCCTTACTCAGTGCCCTGGCTATTCGTGAATGGTCACAGAGGCTAACAAATAATTTTTCAAACGATGCTAATAAAACCTGTTTTACACTCACGTTCTCCTTCAGAAGTCCCTTCACGTGGCCATATAGAACCTGCTCTACACTCATGTCATGAAAGATAGCTGTGTCTGGATTCAATTTATTCCTGGAAAACCCCGTGTAAGAAATATCTTTCTCTCACCTTTTCTGGTGACCTCGCCCTAAAGAAGAAAGTCACTCTGCACTCTGAAATAACACGCAGAACTCAACAAACTCTCTCTCCCAAAAAAGACTCAGTTCCCAGAAACCTGGGGCTCTCTCTTTTGTTGCTGGTTTCCCACGAGTGAAGGTGACGAGGCTTTTGTATGGAAGCAAGTTGTAGTTCTGAGTCTCTTTAGCAACACTATGATAAGCAGTTGCCCCACACTGCATCAAAATCGAACTCGCATGGTCGAAGTACACATTAATGGCCTACCCAGTGTGTAACTGGTACAATTAGGAACTGAAAATCTATGTGCTATGCATCACTCTTAGGAAGTTTCTTGATGATGTACGTAAGCAAAACAAAAGACATGGGACAAGAGGGCAGCCTAGAAAGTAAGTGGTCCAGATTGGAACAGGGTGACAGAGGGTTCCAGCTGGAGAAAAACATTAAAAAAAAAACAAGAAGAAGAAGAAAGAAACCCCATGTAGTATGGAGTACGACTGAGAAGACAGAAAAACTTGAAGGTATTAAAGGCATGTTATTTTCTTGTCAATGAGAAAAAAACGAAAGGGCGTAAAAAAAAAATCTAGGAGAAACAAAATGCTCTGCGATGATAATAAAAGATGGAACTCTCTAAGGAAAGTGTGCTTTACTTTCCTGTTTTACCTTTTTATAAAAGTTATAGATACACATATAGTTTAAAGAGCTAAATCATTCTACAAGTCTTGTTGCAAAAAACAGCAGGGCCCTGCATACTTCACCCCGCTTTCCCTTCTCAGAGACACTTTCGATCTTTTGCTGCTTTGTTTTGCTGCTACGTTTAGGCATTATCTACCAACTTTCCACAACGCAGGAAAAGGATGACGTCCTTTTTTCTCCGCTCTCCCAACACGCATGCTCTCTTTCCATTCTCCATTATCCAACAGTGTTTGGGTCCAATTTTGGTCAAATTTTCTTTCCACTCCTATCTTCTATCCCTTTGTCATTTTAATTTTTCTAAGAGTTTTCTCCATTTTGTCTTCCAAATCCTCTATATTAATTTTTACAAATTCTAGAATTCTTTTATTTTTTGATAATTCTGTTTTATTTTCAGGATTTTCCTTTTTATAGTCTATTCTTATTTATGTAACAGTCTCCTCTTTCTGAGATAATTGATAGGGTGTGTTTTTTTTTATTTGTTTGTTTGCTTTTAATCTCCTTGCAAAGTTTGATTCCTGTAAGTCATTTTTCCTTTTTAATTTTTTCTGGTCTCTTTCAGCTTTGAGACTTCTCCAAGATTTTTCATGATCCTTGGTTGTTTCCTCAGATTTAAAAACACAAATGCTAAGAAGCTTATTTGAGGCTCTGAATCCAGGAGAACGGTCTATCAGATGTGAAAAGAGAAGGAACAGTAGCATATTCTGGAGAAGCTGTTTCACTGAGGAACAATCTCAATGTATTTAGGACTTTTCTCTTTGGCTTCTCAAATTTCCCTGGGTCTTCCAATCTCTTTCCTAAAGAGTACAGGCCTGGCTACTAGCATTCTGGGGCGTCAGTCTTTAGTATTTAAGCATTTATTCTCTCCCCCTGTTTTCAGTGTGGTACTCCTTTCTCAAATGTGCTTGATTTTCACCAGTCCAGACAGCCTCTGTTTTATCCTCCAGCAAAAATAAACATCCAGCCTCTGTCTGGGTGGGGGCAGGGCAGCCGCTAAGTGCAGAGTATTGGGGAGAGGATCTAAAAATTGTCTGCTGTTGGTATTCAGTCAATCCTACTTTTAGCCCCACTTTCACCTCCAGTTCAAGAATCTGCCAAGTACTGAGAGCTCTTTGGGGTTCTGCAGTACAATCCCATTGCCTCCAACCTTTCCCCAATGCCAGTTTACAATTTGGCTTACCCAGGTCTGCTAATCCAGTTACCACTGATCCATCTGCTTTCCAGCTTTCTAAATTTTGTTCCCACTGCCACTTCTCCAGGTCTCTCTTATGGGTTTATGTCACTTTAGAAATCCCTTCAGTGTTTATTTCAGTAGGAGAGTAGATATGTGTGTTCAAAACCAATAAACAGAAATCATCAATGTGTCATATATTTAAACATCATGAAATTGATGGAGGGTAGTAAAAAAAAATTTCATTTGATTTTAATGCTAGGAACATTCTTCTTTTTTTAAAAAAAATTAGATATAATTGACATATAACATGCTAGTTTCAGGTGTACATCATGATGATTCAATATTTGCCTATTGTGAAATGATCACAGCAAGTCTAGCTACATTCCCTTTTTGATGGCCTACAGTTCATGACATTAAAGAAAAAATATAATCCTGTCACACTCTTCAGCCTGGAAACGAATAGTATTTATACAATCTTTGTGGTGGACATAAGCCAAGGTGGCCTACGATGATCCATGTTCTCATGTAATTCTGTCCCTCTGAGCATAGGTGGGACCTGTGAATTGCTTCTAACCAATAGGATATGGCAATGATGATGACATATCACTCTTTTGTTTAGGTTACATTATATGACAAAGGCGATGGGATATTTACTCCTGTGATTATGTTTCATTATATAAGAAGAGAGATTTGCCTGCTGGCTTTGAAAAAGCAAATGGCCAAGTTGGAAACTGTGTGTGGAGAGGGCCATGACAAGGAAATGCAAACAGACATTAGGGTGGCTGCCAGCTAGTAGGAAGCACACACCCTCCATGATATAGCCGCAAGAACATAAATCCTGCCAACGATCTGAGCTTAGAAGTAAATCCTCCCCCAGATGAACCTCTGAATGAAAAATCAGCCCTGCTGACACCTGATTGCAGCCCTGTGGGATTCTGAACAAAGAACCAAGAGTCTGGACTCCTGTCCCATGGAAACTGCAAGATAATACATGGGTGTTGTTTGAGCCCACTGAGTCTGTGGTGATTTGTTGTGTAGTAATGGAGAACTAGTATAGACCCCAACAAGTTCATTGAATGGCAAGTTGAGACTGTTACCGGCCAGTCTGACCTCTCCTGTCTCTGAATTAAAAGTGAAGAAGTTTACCGACTAGAATGTCTGATCTTGACAAGCAAGGGGAAACTGGGTTGGTACTGCACAAGGCAGGGTAAGCAGGAGTATACATGGTTTACGGGGGGATCCCCCAGGGCATATTTTGGTACTCCCATGTGCTGTGATTAAAGTCAGTGGAAAACTACAACTCTATTCAGGCAGGACTGCTAATAGGCCAGACCCTTCAAGAATGAAGGTGAGGTCACCCCACCATTAAAAAAAAAAAAACAAAAAAAAAACCATGGTCAGATGAGGTGCTTGCTGAGGGTGAAGAAAATTTGGAACGGGTAGAAGAGAGTGGTTACAAATAATGACTGCGTGGCCAGCAGTAGAAATGAGGACTTTCACGGTCACGAGTATTTCCTCCTAATTTCAATATGAATATGTTTGTACAGATATTAACCAAATATTTCTGTGGCTTTCCATCTTATCTTCTTTTAAAAATTTTTTAAGTTTAATTTCATTTTTTATTTTAATTTTTAATCATTTAATTGAAGAAATTATTTAAATTTTTTTCCCTGTCTACCTCTCTCATCCCCCCATCTTAACTACTAATATGTGTAAATCATGGTTAATTTTACAACTCAGTATTTAAGTCACACTATATCAAAAGAGAAGACTGAACATTACCCAAGGACTCTGTTTCCTTTGAGAGAAAGGTTAGTCTGTTCATTTGTGCATGCGATAGTTGTGTCACGTTAGGTAGAAGTATGGTTTTGTTACTGCCTTTTTTTGACATTAAGTATGATTGAAGCAGATCTGTATGGGTTCCAAGTTGACAAGGGGTGGGCTGTGATAGCTTCGTGATGTGTCAGCTTGGCTACATTTCCCAGAATTCCCTTTCTAGCATGTTTCTCATTAAGTTGGGCTTACAGGGGATATTGCCTCTCTAGTTGGAGGACACAGGGGAGGCAGCAACCATTTTGTGGAATCCACATACCTTCTCCTAGTTATTCAAGCAAACACTAATCTAAGTGATGCTGTGAAGGGATTTTGCAGGTGTAAAGACCCTAATCAGTTGACTTTAATGAAACAGATTACCCTGATGGACATAACCTAATCAGTTCAGAGGCTTCAAGCTTCAGCTCATGCCCATGGGTTCCAGGCTGCTCGTGAGCGTCTTTCTGATTGCCTGCCCTATAGACTCTAGGCTTGCTTTGCCAGCCCCAAACTGTGTGAGCCACTTCCTTACAACAAACAGTATATATATGCACATGTACATATATGTTTATATATGTATATGTAAACAAATATATATATGTGTGTGTGTGTATATACATACACGCAGGTAGGTAGGTAGATGATAGAAGACAGACAGACAGACAGACAGGTAGATATAAAATCTACAGGTCCCGCTTTTCTCACTGAACTCTGATACAGTCATAATAATGTAAATGCTATTTATTGGGTTCCAACATTTAAACTGAACTTACTGACAAAGCATAGGTTGGCAAATCAAGAAATAGAGTAGTCACCATATTTATAAAGCTATGGGGGTCAATCACAGCTCTCCCCTGCAGAGGAGGACTGAGGCAAGGACTGACAGCCTGGAACGACAGCTTCTCACCGTTAGATTTTGTACCACTACTTCGTTACCGTATGTTTGCATATCTCCAGGTAAAAGAAAGCAAATATTTTGGCAGCTTTTAGAAAATAAACATCCTCCTCCTCACCGGGGACAATATACATTAGTAAAGAGTAGAGACTCTACAGTTAGATTTCCTGGATTCTTATTCTTGTGGTCTTTGCGAACTGTGTCACTTTGAAAAAGTTATTTAGCATCTCTAAGCCTATTTCCTTATCTAAAGAATGGGATACTACTACTACTTATCCCACACGGCATACGAGTATGTGTGTGTGTGTACATATATACACTTTCGCTTTCCCTTATTTAAAGTAGCTTACTATACACACCCTGTTATACTCTATACTTTTGAACCTGACAGTACACTTTGGAGCGCTTTCCTTATAGCTGTCCCATTCTTTTTTTGGTGGCTGCCTCTTATTCCATCGTGTGGACATACCGTAATTTATATAACCAGCCACCTACTGATAGACCTTTCCGTCATTTCCAATCTTTCTCTATTACTTCTCTATTACAAGAAATATTCTTGTCCGTGTCATTTCACTGAGGTGTAAATATAGCTATAAGATAAATTTCTGGGAATGAACTTGCTGGGTTAAAGAAAAAGTGCTTTAAAAATTTTGCTCTTATCAAACTGTTCATCACTGCTGTTGTGGAAATGCAAACTCCCACCACCAGCTTGCGAGTGCCGGTCTCTCCACACCCACCCACCAAGTGCTGTTATGTCCTGGGAAGTATCAGATTGTCATTGCATTTGCATTTCTCATATTACATACTTCCTTTTTTCCTAAACTGTTTATTCACAGGTTTTGCCCATTTTTCTGGATTGTTGATCCTTTTCTTATTGATTTATAAGCATTTTTATATGTTAAGAAAAGTAGTCCTTTGTCTGGAAGGTAAATTACAAAACATTTCCTCCATCTGTCCTTTGTCATTTGACTTTTTTATGGTGATGTGATTTTTCCCTGTGGTTAAATAAGTGGATTTTCTTTTTTATCTTCTGGTAATTTACGGTTTCATTTTTTAATGCCACATCTTTGATTCATCTGGAAATCATTTTGGTATAATCTGTGAAGTAGAGATCCAACTTTTTTTTCCAGGTGGCTACTCAGTTTTCCCAACACTTTATTAAATAATCCTTTCTTTCTCCGCTGTTTTGAAATAAGACTTTTATTTAATTGCTATGTATACTTGGCTCTGTTTCTGGGTTTTCTAGTCTGTTCATTTGAATTGCTGATCCACTCATGTGCCAATATCTCATTATCTTCATTATTGCAGAACATGCTTTTAGTATAGTCAGTACCCTTTCACTTAGCACATTTTGTATAGTTAGTACTCTCTTTTCAAAATTTTCCTGGTAATTATTTCTTTGTCCACATGATTTTAGAATCAGCTTGTCCAATTTCAAACAAAAAACAAAAATACCCCATTAAGGTCAGTTAGATTAACTTAAGAAAAATTGTTATGACGATGTTGAATTTTCCTATCCAAATGTGGCAACACCTTAACATTTCTATGAGTGTTCATTTTTGTTCTCTCCATGGTGTTTTACAATTTTCTTCATATCATTTCTGCATGTTTCATGCTGTCTTTCCTTTCTTTTCATCTTCTCAAACCTATGCAATGGGATTATTTCTTCCATTTCTACTTCTAACTGGCTCTAGTTTGAATGTATGAAATTGTTTCAGTGCTCTTGGCCTTAGTGGCCTTACTGAATTATTCTACCACGTAGCCATTCACTTGCTTCCGAGCGTCTACAAATATTGGTTTGATCTTTCTTTATAAAATTTTTATCATTTACTGTTTATTTTCACTCCAGTCTAACGTAATGGTCAATACTTCCAGAAAAAAGATAGTTATGATGAATTCATTCTTATCTCATTCCTGACTTAAATGGTAGTGCTTCTAAAGTGCTTCTTCATTAAGTATGATACATTGTTAGTCTTCTGCAGCTCATGGTTCTTTGATTCTATAGTTGATGATCTGTTAACATCATTCAATTTGAGTAGGCTGTTTATCTCAGTTCATTAAACTTAGCCTGATTTTGAATCTAGATTCAGAGGTGGAAAGGCTTGATGGACAGTCAGCAGCTATGTGGGATGGTGGTGGTAGTATAAGAGTTTTGAGAGTAACCACAAATGCAGATGACTGTAAACTTTGAAACACTGAATATAAAAATGGTATCAGGGTGAAGGCCTGATAGAGAGAATCATAGTAAAATAAAAATTGAACCAGTTCCTTAGCTCCTGGGGTTCATATTTAGACTAAAACAAGATGGCTGTTAGGAAAATTACTAGGCAATATGTTTCTAGCAATTTCCGGAGCTTCTCAATCAGTTAGCTCTTCAGTTCTTCAAATGAAGAACTTAGAAGTAGCTAGGGGAAAAAAGATCACCTATAAAGAAATAATTGGAAAGACAAATGACTTTTCTTCAGTGATAATTAAGGCCAGGAGGCAATGGGAAAATGCCTCCAAAGTGTTGAGAAAAAATATCTGTCAACCTATAATTGTGTACCCAGCAAAACTGTCTTCCGAGAATGAGAGCGAATTAAGTCCTTTGCAGACAAAAAGTGTTTACTGTCAAGAGTTCCACACTAAGGGAACTTCTAAAGTATGTACTTTGAGAAAGAAAAGGAACCCAGAAAGATGATTATAGGTACAAGAAGGAATGATGATATATGAGGAAATAAGAGAAAAGGAGTTAACTGAAAGGATATTGTTTGACTCACAGAATTGCTGGAAAGGCTCACTGGAGCCAAGGTCACAGCTCAATATCATGCCAGAGATGAGACCATGAGCACATTGTTGCTGCTGCAACCAAAACCACCAAATACCTACTACTTACCACACGACCTCCGCTGGAACTGAGTGCTGGATTCAGCCTCTAGAAACCAGATATTGCTGAGATTCTCTGCTCCCCTTGCTTCTTATCATCACGAGCTTCAGATTCAAAGTCCATGTGGATATACCTGACCAATCAAACCTAGGCCATATGCCTGGGCCCAAGCTGCAGAGAAGGCTGAGATACCAACTCTGTGGCATTTGGGGTTCCATTTCACACCAAGACTCCTTTGGAAAGATGTCCCAAACATAGGAATACGGGGCGGTGAACAACACAACACACCCGGCAAATCTACTACAAGACAGAAACTTAAAAATCAGACCATAATAATCAAAACTAAAAACCAACAAAATAAAACCATAATTAAGGCAGAATGCCTTAAGATTTTTTAAATAGATCATTGTGAGTAGAGTCAGAGACATAATTCAAGCCTCCACAGCTGGAGGCCCTCTGAAAGTAAAAAAAAAAGCCAGGCAGACATTATAGAGTGAAGTTTCAGGGTGAATCCTTCTGTTTGTGCCAAAGTACTATGCCTATCCAGGCTCGTAGCTTTAAATATCACACGAGTGCCAATACTCCAAAATTTACATTTCCCACCAGGACCTTGTCTCTGAACTTCTAACTCGTATATATTCAGCTGGTCTCTTGAATCCCTAAACAGATGGCTCATATTTCAAATTTAACATGATCAAAATGGAAGTCTTCATCCCGCCCCTGGTGCTCCCCCATCTCCTCCCCTAGCACTTCCCCCATTTTTTATCTCCCCAGGAGTATAAATTGAAAACTTAGAAGTCACCCTTCTTCTTCTTCTCTTTCTCACCTTTCCATCCTGTTGGCTGACTTGTCCAGTGGATTGTACCTCCCAAATTGGTCTCAATTCTCTCCATTCCTTTCCATGTATAATGCCATCGCCCTACCCAAAGCTATCGCCTTCTCTCAAATAAACCACTACATCGATTTCCTGACTTCGCGACTCCCATTCTAAACCTCTGTTTTCTATAGAGGAACAGCAGTTATCTTTTTAAAAACCTGTATCAGTAGCTTCCTGCTGTACTTTGGATAAAATAAGAATCCCTAACCAAGGAGGCCATTTATTAGGACCTGGCCCCTACTGTATTTTTTATTTCTCCAGCTTCATTTCATGCCACCTTCATTCTCCTCTCCTTTAATCACTATCTCCAGCCACCCAAATTAGCCTTCTTTCAATTCCTAAAACACATGAGGAATGGAAAATCCTTTTTCCACTTCAGGGATTTTCCGTATTTAGCCTCTGCCTAGAGGCTCTTCCCCTAGGTCTTTGCAGGATTTACTTTCTCAGTGTTCAGATTTCAGCTTAAATGTCACTTTCTCAGACAGGTCTTTTTGATCACTCTAATAATCTAAAGTACATGGCATCTCCCTTCAATCTACTTTTTTCTTTATAGTACTCATTATGTAGGTTTTAAGACAAATTCGGCATTATACAGCATGAGTTAAAGATAGGCTCTGTTGGAGAAAGAGAAAACTTACAAGTAAAAGGCCAAGACCAATGAGAGGAAAAAATGTATAGGCATCCCATTCCCTTCCTACAAAAACCACCGTACTGCTGGGTTTTGCTTCTAGTAGGGAAATGATGAGCCCCCCTGCTAGCCTCCCTGTTTATAGAGCCTTAACTTTATAGCAATACACAAACCACTGGATGCCGTGTAGTCTAACTTTGGCAGCCAGGCAGGCTGTTTACTGAAGTTGTCTGAATGACGGAGTCGCTGCAAAGTTGTAATCACTGTACCTGAGCTGGATAATTCTGGGATATGATCCACACTATCCCAAGAGCTCTCTTGTGGAACTGAGCTAAAACCACCTCCCTGGAAGTGAGCCCGCTTTTGTATCCTTCTCTTCCCTTCTCTATCTCTTTCCCAGCTGCCCTACCAGCATTTCCGGAGAACACTTCCTAATAATCCATTTTTATACAAATCTTCATCTCGGGGTTACGTTTCAGCGAACAACCCAATGGAGACTTAAGGAGAATTACAGTTTCTATGCACACATTATGGAGTAGGTTACTAAATGGTTGGCTGTGCCCTAATGAAACCCATGTAGTTGGATAACATGGCAGGGAGTCCATTAGCAGGGAGTCCAGAAAGCATAGTATGGTAGGAAAAGAAACTGAAAAGTTAGGGACCTAAGTCATCTCTGAGACTAAGGAGTCATGAGATCCTAAGTAAATCACAGCTATAGGAAAAAGAGAAAACATAAATTAGATAATTGCTAAGGCCCTTTCTCTAACATTCTATTTTGTGTTAGAGCAGTGGCTCTCAACCAGGGGCAATTTTTCCCCCTAGGGGACATGTGGCAATGTTTGGAGACATTTTTCACTGTCATATGGAGGACGGGGTGTTACTGGCATCTAGTGAGTAGAAGTCAACGATGCTGCTAAACATCCTATAATGATCAGGCAAGTCCCCCAGCCCCATCACATCCAAAATGTTGACAGTGCTGAGGTTAAGAAATCTTTTACAGAGACAGATGTTAACTGAAGGAATTCCCGATGTTTAGAATTTAACACAAATGAGATAATGTATTGTTGAAGGGGACTGGATTGTAACATGGTCTCTAAATGCATCCTTACAAACAGCAAAGACAACAGATGTCTTTCTATATAAGATTTGGAAGGGCTTATTCCAAACAGATCGTGAAGTGCTATGTGGCAGAACTAAGAACCTATGCAGGAGGAGAGCAAGGGCCTGAATCTAGCAAGTTGGACGTTATATTGAAGAATCAACCCTCAGCCAGCCACATATTGGCATTTACATATTTTATAAGTACAAAGCCCTCTCCCCTGCAATCACCGAAGAAACTGGATACGACTTTGGCGGGGAGTGGGGCACGTTTTCTCCTCTAAACATTTTCCTGGAGTGAAAAAGAAAAAGTTTTCCCACATCAGGTAAGAGAGAAAACTATGTATAGCTAGCTGGCTTATCTGAGTTGATAAAAAAAATTTAAATGTACAACATGTTTGCTTATGAATCTCGTTTATTCATGTGGCAGGTGGTAAGGTGATGCCATACTTAACATTGACTTCACATTCCTGTCCGGCCCAAACTTCTCACACCTTTGTTAAACAAAGAGCTGGCAGTAAAATCCAACATGTTGCATAACTAGCCAATGTCACATACTGCTCACGAAACCCTACACTCCCAACAGGAAATTCCAACAGGAATGCAAGGATTTCTGTTTCATTATCAGAAAAGTACTCTGTTCCAGAAACCACAACAGCAAGGCCAAAATAAAAACATTCACTTCTAGATTGTCAATTTCTTTCAAAGTGATTTAAGAACTTATAATTTTTGAAGTTCTGACATAATAAATCCTCTCGTCTTTGATAATGATACATTGAAATGTACATCAGAAAAAATCTTCTAAGGTGCTGAAAAATTTGAAAGACTAGCTGCTGTCAGAAAACATAGGGTGACAACTGCGATGGAGCCCAAAGTTTTCATTTGGCTCCTGTGATGGACAGCCTGCATCCTGACTTCACCCACGTCTTGCTCATCAGGAATCAGGCGAGCAGAGGCATGTTCTCCCTCTGGTACCTTTGGTAGATCTCATCATTAGGAGAAGGGCCTAGATGAACACCTCAAGGACCTTTGACTACCTGTTAGTTATCAACTGACAAACCAATACATGTTTAATAGAAATGTGGAGATTTGGCTTTTCAGATTCAAGGTCTCAAAGTTGAGTATTTGTTCTCAATAATACAACTGCCCATGTTTTAATCAGCAGCAAACATTTTAAGCTGGGATTCACACTGCTAACAGTTACTAACTGCAAAAATTTAAAACTACACAGCAATGATTTTTTTTAACCCATATTATCACACCTTTCATCTCATGGGAACACTGCATATCATGAAAGAGAATGAAATTAACATTTATTGAGATTTTACTCCAATATTCCAAAATATTTATGTAAAAATGCACCTACTCTTGAGGGGGGGCAACTGAGGTTACCGATTCAAATGAAGGCTATTTTACTGCCACTTGTGGCATTTAAGAAATAATAACACATTTATAAACGAGGTTTTATTTCATCAGTTTGACATGTCGATCGTTATTTGATTTAGAATAAGAAGTCAAGGCAAGGCATACCCTCATAGTAAGATATGTTTCTTTTCTAGTCATATAAAAATAACCTCATTTCATTACTCAAAAAGAAAAGACAAGGAAGTGAATGAATATAATTTAACTAGGTAGCTTTCTAATCAGTTAAGTAATGGTTAAACAATATCTAAAACATACTTATTAAAGGAACAGCTTCTAGTAGCAGACCATAGAGCAAAACTCCTACCTTGACTGCTTTAAGACTATTATCAATAAATAAGGCAAAGATATAACAAAATGACTATTACATTTTGATATAAAGACATAGGCCTATTACCTGGATAATATTTGACATCTCAGTATTTCTTTCCTTTTCTACAATTGAAATTGGCAGTGACTTATAAAGTTTTTACACCTTCTAAAATGATTTTAACCAAAATACAGCATTTAGCACATTATCTGGAGATATAACAGGTACTTGATGTCTGATGAGTTAAAGATCACTAAACATGATTCAGTTGTGTCACTAATTAGCTGATAAATCTGTGCAACATTTACTTTGGACTCCAGTTTTTGTTATAAAATGTTCATTTTGCCTCTAAGTTTCTATGGCTCTAAGATCAATCAATGGGCTAAATAATGATATTTTAAAATAGGCATTATAATGTGAAATTTTACGCTTATGTTAAATGTCCTCGATCACTGAGAAAAAGGATGGGGAGAGGGGGAAGGAAATTGTCTTAACAATAGTTCATGTAGAGAAAAAGACAGTTGTTTAATTGCAAGTGCAAAGAGTGATAAAATGGGGTAAAATGAAGAAATCGTGGGTCACATTAATACGAGTACAGCAGCTAGACCACAGAGA
Source organism: Pteropus medius (assembly GCF_902729225.1). Taxonomy (NCBI): domain Eukaryota; kingdom Metazoa; phylum Chordata; class Mammalia; order Chiroptera; family Pteropodidae; genus Pteropus; species Pteropus medius. The sequence continues at coordinate 15,181,201 of NW_024349797.1, forward strand.
ATAATCTCGTTGTAAGTGCTACGAGCTAGTCAGATCACATCTAGAATTCAGTATAACTGCAAACCAGAAATGCTGCAATTTTATTTTATGGAATGTATTAATTTTATAAAATAAGGTATTTCAAATGTTTCTTCAAAAGCAAAAGTGGCATAGCAACTGACAATATTAATGCAGGCATCCAGGCCCTAAAGCCAAACAGGTTAGGGTGAGAAGAGGGATGGATTAATGGTGAATTTATGTCGACTTAGAAGGTGCTTTTTTGATGATTAAATTGGTGAACTTTGAGTAAAGCAGATTGCCCTCCACAACGTGGGTGGGCTTCCTCTGCAACATCGGCTCTCCTGGGTCTCCACCCAGTGGCCATTGGGCTGGAACTGTACCGTCTGCTCTCATTGGTCTCAAGCCTGCCGTCCTGCGCTGCAGAGGGTGGACTTCTCAGGCTCCATAACTGTGTGAGCTGATTTCTTATAATTTATACATACATATTTATATATAATAAATTACTTTAATTCTAAATTAATTTTAATTATTAAATATAGTAATAAATTGTTAACTATATAAACTATTTTATGATGTTATGTTAATTCGTAATAATGAACTATTACCACAAATATCAAGTATATACATCCTGTTGGTTCTGTTCCTGGAGAAAGAGATTCTAAGCTGAGCCTCTCATGATACATAGCAATTAGGGAGGTGAAGTTGGGGAAAGAAGAGGAAGCACTAAGATGTTGTAGGCAATGGAAAACATAAGCACAGCCCAAAAGGGGAAGAATGTTTATGAGGCACCCACATGTAAAACGCAAGACCTAAGCTAATGATAGCAGGTATTTGGACTTTATCAGTCTGCCTTATTCTGTATCCTGAGAAAAAGAGAAATAAGCATTCCCAAAAATATGGATTTACATATCATCAAATTACTTCTCTTTTTCTCAGGTCAGGCTATTTCAAAAGCCTTATGGCATATAATTAATCTCTCTTAGTTAATATTAACTATGGCTATTTAACTTGAGTCACATCAAATTGGAAGATATCCAACCATGAATGGTCATTCTGTTACACAAAAGTTGGCTGTGCACTTCTTCCCAGCACTTTCTCCTAGACGTGCACGTGAAGCAGTATATAAGTACATGCCAAATAAATGAAAAATGAAAAATTGTAAATGACCGGCACACAGAGCTAAGAAAACAGAATTACAGTCTTCTCTGGATCCCACATATGATAGATACCCAGAATATAGTAACTGATCTGAAAGCTACTTTTACCTGGAGTAATTTTAAGTCATTTATCTACATAAGATAAACCATTTCTCAAGCGCTTACAATTTTCTTTGGGTGTGGGCACTCACCTCTTCAGATGGACATGATTACAGTCATGATTGACGGACTCGGTGATGGTTAAGTGATGTTCTACTCCTGTTTTCTCTCCATGCCTGGAATTTAGAACTTTGTATATATTTGTTTCCTCATTATTAACCTACCTCTATGGTGAAATTATTTGAAATTTTAACAGATATAGCCTTTTCCATAAATGTAAGCTTCCAGCTGTTTTTTATAAGTATACCTCTCTCCCTACCAAAACATAAAATTACTGATGGTTTCTGTAATTGTGACTATATCCTAAAGAAAGTGAGTAAGCAAAAAGGTTAATCTCAGATTAAGTAAATTCCTCAGTAGCTTTAGCTCTGAGAACTTGTAACTTTTCTAGCAAACACTGCTGTTAATGCTAAACTGATTTTGATCATCCTGCCATGTTGGTTAATAATGCGGATGATAAATTGCTTTCAGGTAACTTTCACAAAAAGGGGTAAACGCAGCACCGAGTGAAGGAATCTCTTTACTTAGTATTTCGGTAATGTTGTGAACGAATATTCTCAAAATGAAGAAACTCTACTTCTAAATCTTGCAGAAAATATTGTGATCGTACAGAAAGTCTCCGTAAATCTTAAAACATAATCCCAATACAAGACTATATGTCTTTCACAACAGCTGTACACCATACGTGGAATGAAAAATAATGTTTCTCATTATTTTCTTCCTAAGGCAGAAAAATGAGAGAACATGGTTACCTTCAGATAAGTAAACTAAGATGCGACACAGTATCAGTATTACACTTCTAATGCTTTCAAATGACCCTACAACAAAAATGGAAATCTTGCTAGAGAGCTGAGGAGCACGCAAAGACAGAGACAGGTGTTTTATAACAATTTCCCTATTTCTTTGGAAAACAGATCACCATTCGGACATGCTGAGCTCCAGTCATCCAAATCCCAAACCAACAAATTCTTGGTATACGGATTCACAAGGATGACGATGAGCTGGGATGTGCTTGGACAAGCTGGAGAGGAATTCTGCACTTACCAATTTCTCTTGCCTTCCTAGTCCTGTGAAGCTTCCCAACCACACACGATACAAACCCTGTCTAGTTCCCTTACTCTTCAAATGACAGTGCTATATTTTCCTTCACATCTCATTCAGTGCTTAAAGCTACCCCAGCTCATGCAGCAATAAATGATTCAAAAGTTCCTCAGAAATGAAGAACCATGTTTTTAAAGGGAGGGAGTAATCAACTATGTCAAATACTTCAAATGCTGTTGATAGAGCAAAAACTACAGACCTAGAGACTTCATTCATGGATTACCAAACATACATCTATAAATTACCAAAGAATGGGGGGAATTCCTAAAGCTGCACTTCAGATGACCTGAGTATGTCTGGCAGACATCATAAAATGTGATTATAACTTAACAGGCTGAAACTTCATGAATTAAACGATAACTTGCCTGGCCAAAGACTCTGTAATATGTGGGAATGATTAAGATGAAATAAAAGAAGAGCGAAAGTCGAAGAGGCAAAATACACTGTGTGAGTCCTGCACCCTCCAGGAGAAGGACAGTACAGGCATCAGGCAGTGAGGATCTGCAGCCGTCTCCTGTCTGGGAAGGATGCTGACGGCCATAGCAGAGCCTGGACAATGCCTCTGTCTACAATCCACTTCCCTTTGCTTTGATTTCATGCTCTCTAAACAATGATTTGGCTTCTAAAGTTCAATCTCGTAGGTGCCTTGACACAAAACAGAGATGGATCGTGGAGGCAGATGTAAATATTTGTCATTGGAAGGGACTATCCTCCCTTTTTAAACTAGTAAACTGGTATTGCACTGTGTACATGAGCCTTTGGAAAGTTCTGTTAGCTACGCCAATTCCCCTCGTTCATTAGTGTTCTGGTGGAATGGAAATTCAAGCCTTGCAAACTGTGGGCCCAGATACTGCACTCGGAAACTTCATCCGGGTGAAGCTGCCCCCCTCGGTCTTGGTCTCAAGTTATGCCCACGTCGCTTCTCAAACAACAACCCAGTTTATCTACCATCTTGTAGAAGCAACAGCAATCACTCAAGGTCCTGAAAAGAGCTATTTCTATTCTATACTGCAATAATTTGAGTGATTAAATCGATGTTTTCCAAATGCGGACCAAAGACCAAAAATTAACACTTTCCAACATCCTATTTTAAAAATAGAATGTATGTACCTAGTGTAGTTACCTAACTCCGAGGACATGAAACAATCTGCACAATATTCATAAGGAAGAAGCACTCCAGAAATGTAAAAGGACAGATTACATTTTAATGTGTGAACCGCCTAAAGACAAAACAACATAGCCTAGGATCTGGCAATGTTTTTTGGCTATGACACCAAAGGAACAGGCCATAAAAATAAAAACAGACAAACTGGACTTCATAAAAATCTTAAAAAAATAAAAATATCGACAGAGTAAAAAGACAGCCCACAGAATGACAGAAAATATTTGCAAATCATACATGTGATAGGGGATATTAAAATCCAGAACATACGGAGAACTCCTAACCTAACGACAACAAAACCCAATTCAAAAAAGGACAAAGGACTTGAAGACACATTTCTCCAAAGAAGATATACAGATGGCCAATAAGCACATGAGAAGATGCTCAACATCACTATTCTTTAGGGAAATGTAACAAAATTACAATGAGATACCTCCCCACAGCGATTAGGATGGCTATTAGCAAAAATATATATATATGTAAGTGTTGGTGAGGATGTGGAAAATTTGGAATGCTTGTTGTTCCCACCCTGTTGGTGGGAATGCAAAGTGGTACAGCGACTGTGAAAATCAGTATGGTGGCTCCTCAAAAAATTAAAAATGGAATTACCACATGATCCAGACTTCCACTTAGGAATATACACACAAAAGAATTGAAAGCAGGGTTTTGAAGAGACATTTGTACACCAGTGCTTGAAACAGCATTATTGACAATAGCTAAAAAACATGGGAGCAACCCTGGTGTCCATTGTTGATGGAACTGATAAGCAAAATGTGGCATCTACATACGACAAAATATTATTCAACCTTAAAAAGGAAGAAAATTCTGACATATGCTCTAATGTAGATGAAACTTGAGGACATGATGCCAAGTGAAATAAACCAGTAATAAAAAGACAAATCCTGTATGATTCCACTTACATGAGAGACCGAGAGTAGACAAAATCAGAGGGATGGGAAGCAGAATGGTGGTTGCCAGGGGCTGGGGCTGGGGAGGAATAGGAATTTCTTGGGTATTACAAAATGGGAATGTTATGGAGATGGGTGGTGGCAATGTCTGCAGAACTTTGTATTTGATGCCACTGAACCATTCACTTAAAAATGGTTAAGATGGTAAATTTTATGTTATGTGTACTTTACCAAAATAATAAAAAAACTGAACCTCCTCCACACACAAAACTGATAGCCTGGGTATGTGCATGAACTTCACTACGGTCTACCTACTTCGTGAATTCTATGAGAGGTATAACAAAATCACCTAGAGGGCTTTTTTCAAGACTCCTAATCTGGGTACAAATTATTGCCACTGTGACAGACACAGTGTTAGTGATGAACGTGTCATAACTCTCAGGTATGCTGTAGAAGAAAAAAAGTCAAAAACTATTAAAAACTATTATCTTTTTTTCATATACTTAGATAATATTTGGGAAAAGTTTTTTCTTAATTCTCTCAGCTCTCAAGAAGGAACCAGGAATAGAAACCCCTAGAGTACTCATTGTCACTTACTGAGCAGAAATAGAATCCTAGACACAATGAGCAATTCTTGCCCAATAGAAGGATATACTCTAACCGGAAAGTACAAAGCCATGAATCCAAACATTTTTCCTGTTTTGTTACTTTCTTTTGGACTAGGAAAGGGAAAACTTTTCCCTTATTTCTCAAGGTTAGTTTTTTTTAGACTGGGAAAAGAAACTTGACTGTGATCAAATCTGTCATAATGTTTCTATCACTCTTCCAGCCCTGTTGGAATCATTTACTCTCCCTCATTTTCAAGAAAACAGATGCTATTTTTTCTAATTCTACAAGATAAAGGACATGTGTGTTGCGTGCATGGACACACGCGAGCGTGCACACACTCACACACACACACTGTTAGCCAAATCCTACCTTTCAATGTGACTTTCTTTCCCTGCAAAAGCCTACTATCTTTAGCTCACCCTTCCTTCTGTCTTGCCCATATGCTTCAAAAAAAAAAAAAGGATATCTTTAAGAAAAAATAAATGTTTTTAGAAAAGACTCGAGTACTTTTTCAGTATCCCAGAGAAATAAACTGTACTCAGTTAATAAATAATCTAGCTTTAACATTTTAAGAAAATGTTTCTGATGCCTTTTGCCTTCCTTTCCTTTTTCTTCCAGCCTTAAAAGAGAGAAAAGGGTTAACGTATGTGACTACATGAGGAGAGTAAATGTGAATTCACACACACATAAAGAAAGTAAATGCAGAAACTGAACATATTTTCTCTTTGGTCTTCCCAAGCACTCTAAAAATAATCCACTACAATACAAAGATGTCCATTGCCTTTTTTGTCTAAAGTCAATAAAAACAAATTTACATTTAGAGAATCAATTTCATCTCTACCGCCTTTTAAAGCCTGATAAAAACTAATTTACAAGTGGGTTGTTCTTAAAATAATTATAATACTTCCCTAGGTTTAGAATTCTGAGGTGGTTCTTTTCAAAAGGTCATTGTTTTAGCTCAGTAGTTCAAGGAAAATAGTATCTTTAAAAGAAAAAAAACAATACCCTAGATAATAACTCATCAATATATTACAAACATGAGCATCTGAAGGAAACTAGGATAGCAGGAAACTAAACGATGACAATTAGTATACGAAACAGTCACACAGAAGGAAAGACCAGGAAAAGATTTTCTGATTTTCTATTTGCTCATTCATTGCATGAAATCCATCAACTTGTATTAGGAAATACTGTGTGTTCTGATATATTCACTGTAACAGAAACTCTATAAGGGCAAAGTTTTTACTTATTAGGTGTATTCCCCGCACCTAAAATGAGAGATACACAGTGGCTATTCAATAAATATGTGTTCAAAAATATCCCTATGTTCTAGGTAGACGGGCATTTATACTAGAAAACTCTTCAGGTCTTTTTCCAGACATGGTCAGTGATTTTATTATCATAGACCAAATGAGTTTTCAGATTTTCTATGAAGAAAGCCAAACTTCAGCATGAGTTTTGGTAAACAGCAGGGAAGGGGGAGAGAGGGGGGAAGGAGGGGATGGAGGAAGGATGGAGGAAAGGAAAAGGAAGAACAGTATAAGAATTTTGTATACATTCTTCTGAAGGAAATCTGAATTATCACAAGGTGACATATGAAAAAAGAAAAAGCATACAGCATCAGGCAACTCACTGAGAGTTCACTACACGACTGCATCCTTACCTTGCTACTTTTCCATCCTTAACTGTTCTCCATAAGCTTTCCTTCCTCTTACAAGCCTCTCTTCTTTCTGGCTTCCCATCTCTTCCTCTTCCCAGGGTTCCTTTTTCATGATGAGTCAAGAAACATTACTCATCAATCCTCCCCACCTTCCTTATCTCTAGACGTTATCTGCGAGGACTTGTCCTTAGTACTGAGATGTATGTGGGGTTAGGCTAGCTTCTCGTATAGCCTCTTCCCTGAATCCCTTTCTTAAATTCTGTCAGGAAAGGTCTCCAAAATTCTCACTCTATCCTTCCAGATAGAACTGTCACCTAACCAATCTGCTACTCATCTTTTTTTCTGCAGAAGTCTTATGAATCCTGTTTAGGCTGGTAAATAACTTAAATAGGTTATTTACATCTTACATGAAATTTTCAAAATTGGACATAAAATATCCTTCCAATTTTATACAGGAATCAAATTTACCTGGTTCCCTGAAAAACAAAGAAATGTTTTAAATAAATTAATACAACTTTTGTACTTGGTAATGATGTAATATTAAGCTGTTGACATGCAACAATAAGTTAAAATCTGACAAATATTTTAGCAATCTATGAAATAGATTATGTGTTAGCATTATGTGTTAAAAACACTGCCCAGAAGTTAAGAAATTATTTTTTTCCTAGGCTTTATTATTATAGGCTTATTTTTCCTAGATCATACCTCATAGTATGAGTCTATCATATTTCTCTTTAAGAAATACATAAATTAATTTTACAAGTAAATGTACTAATGTATAATCCAGCATTATCTCTCTCAACAAGATATTGGCCTTCAATTACCACTTTACTGAGCAATAAAGCGTGACTCAACATGTTCATTAATTTCTTTGTTTATTCACTGCTATATCCTTAACACCCAAAAACACTACCTATCGGTTAAATGAATACACAAATATTTACCATGTACCTCTTACGTGCCAGGTACTGTGCTAGCCTCAGGAATGCAGCAATAAACACGACCCAGCTTTCATGAAAATTGCAGTGCAGAAGAAACATTAGATAAAAGTTAAGTAATTATTTAATCACAATTATGATAAAAGCTATAAAGGAAAATCATATATGAAAATAGGATCTAACAATACCTAAGGTATAAAATAACACTATTCTGAGGGACATTTAGATTAGCAACTGAAAAAAAAAAGGGTAGGATTTAGCAAAGAAAAGAGTGAAAAGTATTCCACACAGATGAAACGACATGCGTAAAGATCCCGAGGAAGCCAGCTGTGTATTGTCCTGTGAGAACTGAAAACTGACCAGTGGGAAGGGTTCAAGATGAGGCTGGAATGGAAAGCAGAGCTCAAGCTGTGCAGGGCCTTGTATACTGTGTTCAGGATTTTGGACCTCACACCAAGAACAGTGGGAACTAAGGAGTGTCGATCATATTTGTATTTTAAAAATATCACTCAGGCTATAAGGTAGAGACTAAATTAGAGGGAAGGAAGAGGGGGTAGGAAGACCAATTATAGGGAGGGAACAGTACTACAGGTGGGCAATGATGCTGTCTTCAGTTAGAGAAGTTACAATGGAGCCGTAGGTGGACTCCGGGTCTACTTAGGATGTGCATTTCTGAATAGAACGATCGAGTTATGAGAGATGAGAGAGACAGAGGAGCTCCAAGGTGTTGCCTAGGTTTCTGGGGTGACTGACCAGGTAGATGACAGTTCCTTTCACTTCGATGGGGAACAATAATGACTGGATTTGGAATGGGAAATCAAAAGTTTGGTTTGGGATTATGTTCAAGGAAAGATGTCTACATGAGCCAAATGATAGTGGAGCTCATTAACAAGATTTGGGTAGAGATATAAATTTGACAGCCTTTGGCCAGTAGACAGCATTTGAAGCCACGGGAATAGATGAGATTGCCCAGACTGATAACACAGCGAGAAGAGATGTGTATCTTTAAATATTCATAACTGCTATCATATAAAAAAGCTGAAATTAACTGCAAATTTCTGAAATCCTTCATAAACAGACAATTATCTGATTAAGCAAACAATGGAATTTTTGCTAGGCAATATAGTTTCAGTACGTTAGTATCAGAGAAATTCACATAACTATATTCAAACAAAAGTTCAGTTTAGCTTATTTCAGACCACAATTATATAACATATGTTCAAAATCCCACTTGTTCCTTCTTAACAGTCTGATAAGAGCTGGAACTAATATACTTTCGTGGTTAATTTCTCCAAGAGTTATGCTAAAAAAAAATTATGCAAAACTAAATGAAAGCCATCTAGTGATGCTACCTCTTGACATAGACGGCAGCTATTTGTTATCAATGTGAAATCTTATAAGTAAATACACTGTTAGAGAATGGCATTGTCAACTATTAGCTATCACTGTGAACATTTCCATGACTTTCTCTGGTCACTGAGCATCATTTTGGTTCCCTTCTCCTTGTTATAAGTAAGCAAAGGTCAAGAAATGCCTAAGCAAATACAAACAGAAGTGATTTTTGCATAGTATCTCATTTTTTATTACTAGCTTCTAATGCTTTTCTCATAATATGAGAAACTATTAACAGAAGAGTGTGTTTCTTTTTATATTTCCACATAAAGCTTCAAAGAAACAATCAGAATATTATCTCTATTTGGTACCTCCTTATCTGGAAAAGGCTTAAGTAAATACTAATTAAAATATTTGGGATCTTAGTTGTATCGATACTTCTCTAACTGAAAGAAATTTTAAATGAAAAGGTTTTCTTTTCATTGTTTCATTTATCTAGAATTCTTAAAACATACAAGAAACTACGAAGTCATAGCTTTCCCTCAAATTATATACATATTGTAAAATACTGAAAATTAAATAATGAAAAATTGAGTTAAATACATAACTATATATAACAAATTTAGGAATTGAAAGCATTAACAGAACACGAAAAACTGCTCAAATGAAATTCTAGATTTCTTAAAACAATAAAGTCTGTTTTTTGTTTTCTAAAAGCCAATACACTTCTTTCTTTGGTGGCTATTAAAATAGTTGCATTTGCAGAGGATTTTTAGGGCAGTGAAACTACTTTGTATGATACTATCGTGGTGAATACATGTCATTATGTGCCTGTCAAACTCATAAAATGCACAACACTAAAAGTCAACCATGGACTTTGAGTGATAATGATGTGTCAATGTAGGTTCGTTGATTTTAACAGACATCCCTCTGGTGTCAGATGCTAATAGTAGAGGAGGTGGTATATGGGAATTCTCTGTACCTGCCTCTCAATTGTGCTGTGAACCTAAAACTGGTCTAAAAAATAAAATCTATTTAAAAAAATTTTTTAAATCGTTGCCATTTGTCTCAAAGATTCAACTACCATACAAGGTGATTTCTCTTAAAAGTCCATATGAGTACTGACCAATATGTAAATTTTCACCAATCTAAAAAAAATTATTTCAAAATGCACAGAGAGCACCTGTCAACACCATAAACTCTAGAAGCAAAGGGCATGTAAAGATGTACATTTTAAAGCTTGAGGAGGTAATACCTAAAAAAAGGGAATTAAGTGTTTATTTTGTTAAATCTTAATAAGATATACAGAACATAAGAACTGGAATAGAGGGATGCTTAACCTATAGCAAAGTACACCTCTGGCCTAAACCACCTACCTCCTGGAAGGTGTGGGGTAAGAAAGAAAGGAAAACAGAAGACCATGAACACAGAGCAAAAATAAAGTCAAATTTTCCCAGATCAAGGATGGCCTTATTTATTTCTCCAAACAGCTATTCTTTTTGGCTACAGCTTGTATGGCCAACTAAACTACAATTACTCCCACCTACCGAGTTTTAATGAGTACCTGAGAGAAACTGCAATAGAAAATATTTGCTACATAGTGTTATCATGTATGGCTACTTTTTAAAAATAGGAAAATAGTCTAACACTGTGAATTACAGAATAAGTAATTTACATTTGAAAAACTAAAAACAAGGAAGTGATTATCACAAAATACTGAATTTGCTATTTACACTCATTTAATTCTGCTAATCAGGACGGGTCACAGGAATGATAATCTTATTTCGACTCCAAATAAAATAAAGAGTAAATTATCTGAGAGAGAAAAAATATATAGAATATATAATTAAATGTGTGTATACTGGATTTCCAATCAAATGTCAACCTCTGGTGTTTTCATTTTTCTTGCCAAAATGTAGTTTTCTATATCTAAAGTTTCTTGGACATAAATGGCTTACAAACTGGCAATGTGATACTTTCTGGGTGAGAAATGATAAACACAGGGCACGAACTTTCCCCAAATATAGGAGTTGAAGTGGTTCAATTCATTTTTGCTTTCTGAAAGAAAAGACTTAGCAAGAAGTAGTGAAGTCAAGATATAATCAATAATGACTAGCGCTGAGATTGTCAGTGGTAAAGTCTTCTAAATGTCTAATAGTACTTACTAACAGACACTTGATATACTAGATTTTGAATATCTAGGTAAAGCTTAAAAAAATAACCCTGTTAACATAATATGGCAGTAATTATCCATGGCTGATAGTCTTATTGATTTTATAATTTATTCAGTTGCCCTAACAATACTACCCTTTTACTTTATTGCCTATTTTGGCACAGTTTTAAACATTTTCTTTACTTTGGATACCTGATATAATTCATTACCATTTTCTGTATTAAGTTTAATTTTCTATCAGATCTGTCATATACCATAATTGCGACCTCCATAAATGAATTCACACATATAATGATTTGTCTATTCTCATTGTAGAAAGCTGAAATCAAAAGTCTTCTAAAAGAATGTCAAGTTCTTCACCAAATTAATATGTGAAGTCTTCAAGATGGATTTAGTTTGTGCCACTGGATAACAACCTTTTCTGGATTTGTAATTGTCTCTTTCCACTGGTTCGCTGCTTCAATGTTACTATTATCTTCACTTATCCAAATCTGTAAAGGAACAGTATAACCATTTAACTTTATACGATAATGGTAACTGAGTTCAAACAGTTAATCACTCTTATTAATGAAAGACAATCTGAAGTTTGGTTTATACATTTTCAACTAAAGGTCTTGTTTTTCCAAAAGTCTGATTTCTCTAATTTGAAAATTAAATGTGAAAACATTTAACCTATTTATTCACTCTGAAGACTATTTTATATGATCCAATCCAATTTAAAATTTCAATATGAGATATTACAAAATCATTTCCCCCAAAGTTATTAGTGTCCTATCTTATTCAATAAATTTAGGTGCTCAACTTAAAATTGATCTCAATCACTTAAAAACATTTTTGTAAAGATTAACTCAGAATAATCATGATTTTAAATTAGATTAGTAAGGAATATGTATTTTTCAGCAACTTGTACATTAAATAAAACTGTAATTTTAATGGAAATCTAATAGTCATTCTTGATCCACAGTAAATAATTTCATAGTACCTATCACTTATGTAACTTTAAATAAATGTGAATGAACTGCGGAAAACTGTAAAGTACTATGCGAATGTAAATATCACAATGGTTACATATCATAGAGGTAAGGTGGACAAGGAATCAAAAACCCCGAATTCTCACCTCAGCTCTAGCAATAACAAATGCTGTTACTTTGCTGTTAACTTCTCGATACTCAGTTTCTAATTCTAAATAATGTAATTAAAGCAGGTCACGCAATGGTTTTTAAACTTTTCCCCCTCAATTTCTTGTTCTGAAGAACTTTTTCTTCGAATAAAATCTTACAAACAACGCCATCATAAAAACAGATAACATGAGACTGCTTCGGTTGACATAGAAATGGGAGACCCTAATTCAACATTTGGCTGCTCCACCATGGTGGCTCCTAAGGCTACCAGAGAGGCCATAGGGAATGGATGACCAGCAAGAAGCTTTCCGGAATTATTATTCTTAACTAGAATCTCAACGAGAAAGTAGAATGATCAAAAAAGTTATCCCGACAATAATCTGTCAAGTACATCTCCTATTCCATTCATACATGATGGTTGAGACTTGACAATATAGGAAAACTTTAACTGAATTCACTTCATAGGTGTCATGGCTTTGAAAGTATGCTAGTAATAGGAATTCTTGAGTTTGAACTCTTTTTGAATAAGAATAAAAGAAGAAAAAACTATAATATTTTTTACAAATATTATAGGTAAAGTGAGCCAGTTAATATCGATCTTTGAAAATTCACATATAATTTGAGAATCTCATGTAGACTACTAATAACATCAAGTAGAAGCTTTTAAACCAATAATATAGATTTTGGAATTTAAATGTGAGTCAAATAATTGTACTGGAGAGAAAAGATAAATGACAGCTACCACTAATGCACTCAGAATAAAGAAAGAAATGACGAAAAGAAAGTGAGCAGGCAAGTGTGATATTGTCTTATGCAAATCACTAAGTATTTTTAAAGAGATTAATCTAGAAACCAGTATCAACTATCTAAACATTATCATGACTACTGTTAAAACTGATGTTTTCTATGAGTTCAAATCTAACATAACTTAGTTGACAGCAGACAGAGTTAAACATTAAATTAGACATGAAACAGATTAAAGTTGGATGTGTAAATCTTTAAGAAATTCGATTTAAATACTTAGTGTTCCCCCTTCACAAGATATGAGTCAGCAGGACTGAAAAACTACTCTTATAGTTTTTAAAGTTGAAAAGCTCCAAAAAGACTTATTCTTATTACGAATAAAAATGTAAAGATTATTTAAAAAACAAAGACTTATTTTAAGATGGGCCTGATGACTCCAATTATTTGTATTAAAGCAAAACGTCTGACAAGTGGCAACACTGAATTTTAGCTTATGATGCTGAAGAATTTTACCCATTAACTTCAATTTTACCCTATATTCTCTTTGTTCACCAACTGTTTAAATGCACAGGAAGTGCAAGGAAAGAATTCAAGATAAAAACTCCCCACTAACCTGCCCCACAAAGTGTTTTCTTCTTACGGAGCTTCGACTATAAAGCTTAATGAGAAAAATAATTTCCTTTTCATTCTGTATAAGTGGAAAAACCATAGTCTCTCCCCACTTTACTCTTCCACTGGAAGCCTTCAGTAAGCGTGTCTTCTTCTTATAAATTAACTCTCCGGAGCTAAACATGGCCACCTTCACAAAAAAACCTAAAAAATAAGAAACTTTGATATATAAAATTTTATCCAAAATACCATATAAAGATATGTATCTATATATTATGTTTACTGTAAAAAATACAAATAAGCCTCTTTTAAAGATCTGATGAGCTATTCGCCCTAACAGAAAACATTTCTAGTAAACTTGATCATTTTTATCATGATTTAAAATTAACTACTGTAATCCCAAATAAATTTAATCTTCCTCCACCCTGAATGCCCTTAAAGGCTGGAATTGTAGGCACAAATAACGGTCAGCAGCAAAGGAGTACACGTTGCAAAAGATTACACAACAGAGGGATCCCAACTCTCTAGACGGCTGGGGAAATTTATTTCATAATTTTATAGAGGTAAAATCCTTTTCTTGAGACTCTAGAAGTTAAACATATGATCACCAGAGGAAATCTATTCTTTAAATAAATTTGAAATGTAGAGCTTTCAGTAATGGTATAATCGCTTATACAAACTAATTTTCCTATAGATATCAAGTATAAAATCTGAAAGAAAAAAATATATGTATGTATACATATACACATACATTTACATATACATACACATACACATATGCATATACATATACATATGCATATACATACACATATACATATACATACACATATACATATACATACACATATACATATATACATATACATATACATATACATATACACGTAACTGTTTAAGACACTAAAGACTGACCAAAAGCAGAAGGAAACTGGAGAGTCAACTCTCAACTCTTAAAACATGGAAACTGCACTGGGTGAAATGCAGGTTTATATGGCTTTCTACCTAAGCATTCTCCAAACTCTAACACACAGTGCCTACAGCTCAAGCAGAAAGTACAATCTAACTTGAGCATCGCAGGATAGAGCTGAGGCTGCCAGGGCAGCAAGAAAGTGAGAAGGGAGCTTCCAGAAAGGAGGGAGCTGCAAAGTGAGGATGGAGACTGAGCATTAGAATCACAAAACAGAAATCACTGGGAATCCTGACTAGCAGTTTTGATTAAAGGAAGACATCTGTTAATGTAATAAATTACATCTATAGATTTTCACCATCGTTCTTGGTTCCTAGAATTAACCCTCTGTAGTTCTGGTAATTTATTCTTTTAATGTCAAGGTGGACTTTATTTGCTTATATCTTACTTTGATTTTCCCATCTATCCACATAAGTGATGGTCGTCTAGAACTATTTTTTGTGTGTGTACTATCCCTTCTGTTTTGATAACCAAGAATATGCAAACCTCATAAAGTCACTTTTTTTTTGACTTTTTTCATGCTTTAGAACAGCCTATATAGAATAGAAATTATATGTTTCTTGAAAGTTTGCTAGAATCTGCCAGCAAAATTATTTTGGCCTGGTGCGCTTTTATTAGAGGCAGTTCTTTAACTACATTTAAATAGTTATTGTTTTATTCAGATTTTCACTCTTTTCTAGTAAACTTCAGTAATTTTTTCCTTAAAAAAATCATTTAATTTATATAGATGTTCAAATAATTTGTATAGTTATAAATGGTATGGTCTTAGTTATTATTGAATCTCTTTTGAATTTAAAATTATAACCTCTTCCTTGTTCATTTTCCTTTTTTTTTTTTGGTTTGATCCAACTTACTATAGGTTTGTCTATTTTAATGTTCTTTTCAAAGAAGAAGCTTTTGGTTTTACTGATTATGTCTTTCGCTGTCGTCTCAATATTTATCAACTTCAACTTTGGCTTCAATTCCTTAAATCTGCTTTCCTTTGTGTTTGCTGTTTTTCTAGCTCCTTTAATTGAACGCTCAGTTGTATTTATTTGTAGTCTCTCTCGTTGCAGTCCATTGCTTTTGCCTGCCTCCAGATAGTTTCTCTTCTTCTGGTAGGAAAAAGGAGTACTCCTACTCTACCCTAAGCCCCTTAGGACTGACCTCAAACCTCCAGCTCCAGGAGTGGCCACGTGACCTAGGCTTATACAAGCCTTTATGTCCAAAGGGCAAGGAGGGAAAAGCGTTTCGAGGGTTATGTTTGACATTTTTGTTTTTTTAAATTAAGTGTCTATGCTAGCAGAATATCCAATGAAGGGCACAGACCTAGAGAGAGGATAAATTATCTAGGCTGGTGAGACATATCTGACAGTCCTCTGGACACTCAACCTATATTAATTGAGCAAATAAGGAAAAGCCTCAAATGCAGGAAGATCGCAATTGGATAAGAATCAAGAGACAAGTGGATTAAAGTAGAATTAACAGCAAAATCTGAAATCCAATAAAATAATTTTAAGTTAAAAGATAAGTATTTAAGTTAACAGTAAATGTAACTAAGATTTTAATCTTCATTGTAAGGAATATAGAAAAAAAAAACAACTACCTTTTACCAATATTTTCTCAAGATTCCACTTTGAACCACTGATATACTTACTCAAAGTCAGAGGTGTTGATGAGCTTGGAAGGTATTGTGCCTCAAGAATCTGTAACTGAATCCTGCTATTTATGGCTTGAAAACAAGTCCCCAATTCAAGTTCTGCATGGCAAACCTGCATATCAAAAAAGTGTCATGTGGTAATTAAGTTTTGGGATATTTTAAAAATTCAAAAATAAAGAGCTAAGATTAGAAATTTTAAAATCACTACTTTTTATTGACACACAAAGCTATACACTGTAAGAGAAGATTTTAGAAGATCAACGTCATGGATTCTGTAAATATGAGGTACTCACTTTCATGGATGCTCAAAATGCAAGTTACAGCTACATACTGACCTTTCGAAATGCAGGAAAACCAAAAGACAATTCAAATTAAAAACATATTAAATTCCTAAGCAGTTTTACTAGAGAAAACGTCAGTGAAATTAACACCGAAAGAGCAAGCATACTTTCAAAAGACTTAAATGTAGTCATCTGAATTACTTTTGCTGAGAACGTATGAAATATGATTTCAAAATATTACATGAGAATCGTTATTATTTTTTCTAACAGTAGAAATGAGAGTAAGTGCTACCAAATTCAGAAGACAAAGGATGACTTCAATGAACAGACTTGTGGGCTGAGACCTGCATTACTATGCTGAACGGAAGGAAGCCAAAGAAGCCAAAGATGGGAGCCAGCGAGAAGGAACCCAGCAAAAGTGATGAGGCAGTAAAGAACAAGGAAAAAGTCAAAGAAAACCCGAGGCAAACAATAAAATGAAGGAGATGTAGGGAGGGGGGACAGTTAAAATGTGCTCTTTAGTACCGCTGACTAAGAGCATAATAAAGTTGGTAATTTGTCTGTGAAACAGAAACCCGGGCCAGCCTCCTTATGTGGATTCCAAGGTCCTTGGAGTGAAAAATAAAAGAAACAGAACGTCGTCCAAACACAAAAACATCGCTCTTCACATGTTGAAAAGAGTAAGTATGGGAATAAAGCAAGGACATAATGTTTACAGAGCTCACAGGGGTCCCTGCAGACAGACTCAGGAGTCTCTGCTAATACTCATTCCAACGAAGCCCCAGCACAGCTGCACGGCACGTTATGAAGAGGCTCCCATTTGATAATTGCCCAGTGTTCCCCAATAACCGGCTCTTGGCTCACTATGCACATGCCATTGCCTGAACCTCGGGGATTTTCTTAAAACATGATTCTGTGATTTCAGATTGGTTGTGCCATAAGATCATGCCAAATCAAGGTCATGCCAAATCAAGAGAAAAACAGTGAAAAGGGAATCACTTAAAAGCACAAACTGAAGTACTGAGGTTAGATTCTCCCTTGAAAAGTCTAAAATGATGACAAGACTTGTCTATTTTGGCAACAAAAGCTGAACTCTAATAAGTGAACATACTGCTTTTGTTTTTAATCATAATAATAATGGATTAATAAATCTTTTCACATGAACTAATTTGAAAGCCATATATAAAATAAAACCTTTGCTGACTAAAAACAATGAAGCTGTCTTTGCTATTTAAAAACAATAATCACTTATCGTTAACAAAATACAAAGAAAACTGTGGATTAAAATTGTTCGTTTTTTTCATTGATTTTGTACCCACAACGTAATGAGACTTATGAAAACACCGAAAGGTGGCAAAACTTCTCTTAATGTTATACACTTGAAGAGCTCACTTTCGTAAAACAGAACAGCACTTGGCAACGGGTTTACCATTTCTCACTCGCCAAGATTGTTTCACAAATTCAATTATGTTCCAGAAAATCAATTCAGATCATGAAAAACCTGTTCAAAGTGGTGTTCAGTCTCACAATAACCAAAAAATTAAAGTTCCAATCAATTAGCAGGTATGTATTAAGCACATCTTTAATGAGCACAAAACCGTGGAAAATAAAAGATATGATCTCTGCCTCTGAAAGATGAATCATTTTTTAAAGAAACCTTTATTGGCCTTCCTGGAATTGTTGAAAATGAGATGTTAAGCATAGTCAGAGAAAACCACAATCTTGATGCTTGATGCTTGAGAATATGTTCTCCAGGGGGCAATGGCTAGGAGGGTTAATGGAGCTGGCTCTGGAATCAGAATGCCACGCGTCTTGGTCTTCCCATGGAGATAAGAAGAGTGGCAAGCTCATAAGTTTGGTGTGAGCACTCAGTCACTTAGGACCAAGTCTGGTAAGTCTTCATAAATGTCAGCTATTCCTTCAGGTAAATCTTGTCTCTTCTGCATTAGTCAATACAGAAATTTGGGTTCTCAAGTAAATACTATTTGTCAAGGTCAAGAACTCTCCTCTGAGGAAAAACATTAGCTCTACATGAAACTTCTGCTGTTCACGGGGAAATAGTTGTCAGAGTGGAGGATGGGCATATTAGTCTGGCTCTTTCAATGTCACAGTAAGAGCATCAATTTTCCTCATCAACACAGGAAACAAAGCATTCTATTCTTGCTCTAGCCAATATGAAACAGTCACACTCAGTAACATAAATGCACTTGTCTGGCATAGCCTGAAATCTCTGCTTTCAGGCCATCAGTATTTGTATCCCTAGCACCTGGCATACAACAGATATACCATGTTTATAAGATCTCTAATATATGAAATATAATTTGGGAGAAATATAACCATAATTCTCCAAGGCAGATAAGATTATAATGTTTCAATTCCCTTCAAAAATACCTTCACTGAGTTATCTTATGATATATTCTACTAGTCTTACTAAAGTTTTAATATGAATTATTCATTGGCATAGTATATTTGTGCCTTCTATAAAAATGGTTGCAGATTACTGTCTACTAAGCTAGTTTCAAAGATGCAAGTGGCAAACTCCTGTCACAGTTACAAAACAAATTTGCTATATTTTAACTGAAAATAATCTAATTTAGAATGCTTTCATTCATCATTTATAATTTCATATCTATTACATACAAATATTCAATGTCAAGAATATAACAGGCCCTTACTAAGAGCACAGCAAGATATGATGAAAACAGATGAAAGCTCAAATCTAGTTTTGTTTTGTTTTAAATAACTTAAATAATTCTAAGTGGTAATAGATGCTATAAAGAACACACATCGGGGATGGAGACAGAAAATAATAGACAAGAAATAACTATCCAGAAATTTCAATTCTTCTTGATCAATTATAGTAATCCTTTGTTTTTTATTTTTTAATCCCTAATTTCCCTTCAATTCAGTGGTTCTCGAGCCAGGCTACACATTAGAACCACTTGGGGAGCTTTTGAAATCTACGAATGCCTCTGGCCCCATCTCTGAAATATTCTGATTTAACTAGTTTAGGTGTGGGTATTTTTTAAAGCTCCCTAGGTGATTCTAATGTGAGCCATGGTTAAGAACCATTTCGAGTCATCTTAAATATTTTTCAAGTCATCTTAAATATTTTTAAATATATATTTATATTTAAAATATAAAATTGTTATATCTTGTATTTTATATAAATCCTATATAAATTTAAAATCACATATACGTTTGAACTTACAAAAGCTTATGGATGATTTCTATATATGTTATCCTGACATAGAAACTATATAATTATTAAGGATTTCTAAATAATTTAATGACGGTGTTCAGCTGGCTAGTTGAGAGAAGCATATATCAGGTCTCAAAAATAAATTAGCCCTATAGATAATCAAGTTCTTTACAAAAAACACCAGCTTTAAGAACTTCCATTGTACCCAATTTATGGATAGATATATATAGCTTACTCATTATTAAAACAACTTGCCTAACCTATTTCAAGGCAATAGCTGATTGAGTTTGGAGTTTATGATTGCGATTCCTGCTTTTCCTAAGTTATCAGCTACTAAAAAAACTTAAAATAATTAACTAATAATTTTAAAATTATTCATACTTCAGGGTTATTTTCCCCTAAAGTAAGGAACATTAATAAAAATATAAGAGGAGACAGTAACCCTAAGTTATTTTCCAATGAAGAAAGAAAAGGGGCTCTATTAACCTTTAATCAATTATTTTAAAAATATTATTAAGCAATGACATTATTATCGTTACTATTATATTGCTTCTTGAGAGCCTTCCTGACCCTCTCTGTATTCCAGTTACACTCCGACAAACAAAAACTCATCCACTAAACAATTCTAAAAGTATGAAATACATTTAACGTCATATACTACCATCACTTACAGAAATTTTTGAAGGTGGTGTTATATCCAAAGAATAATCCATCTCCTGTGTGCTAAGGGATCTGAGTGACAGTGAGCACTCCCCAATGGTCTTCTTCCTGGGAGTCTGGGCTTGAATCTTAAATACGAGCCTCACAGTCTGTAGACTTTGGAGTTTAATAGCAAATACAAAAGTCTCCATAAATTCGATAGTCTAAAAAAAAAACACCAAGAAAATATAAAATATATAAATAAAAGGACTGAAAAAAGGGTGATATGCCAATACAAAATAAACAAAAATAACATTTTATAATCTAGGAAAGGTAGATTTAATTTACAACAATAAAAAATATTTTTTAATGTAAACAAAAATGAGTGTGACCATGATTTGTTTTTCCAGAATTTATCCAAGATATTGCCTTTAATTTTCCAAATCATCCTTTTAATTACGTAGTCAGGAATTCAGGTCAATATTAACACCAAGTGTACCAGAATATAGCTTTTCCCCTTTTTAAAAATTAAGTTGTTTTCCATCTGGGGCATCTTTCCTGCTATTTACCACAACTCTTCAATTGTAAATAAGAGTGGTTCAAGAATCTCATACAAGCTCTCTCAGGATCCAAAATCTAACTTGTTCTCGTTAAAAGACTTGAATTATTTCTTTAAAGGAGCGATTCTTTGTCTAATGATTTCTCTTATGGTGATGTTTGTTCCACTCTTTCCAATATGAAAATCGATCTCCTTAGTAAAGAAGAAAAAAGAAAATATGAGTATAAAGTTCTACCTTCTCTCATGAGCATCCACCCCACACAGCAAGTCCGTGTTTTCCAGACTACTTTCAAAAGTTCTAATATTTTCAAAACCTTGGCTTACCATGGGCTTCTTGACACTAGACCATTCTTTGTTACACACTTCCATCTTTCCATCTTTAATGCATCTCTTTGAAAAGAAGCTTTTCTTTTTTTTTCTTTTTGCCTTTTGAAAAGGCAAGATGTCTGAGCAATCATTGATATTTTAGATATTTTCTCTTTTATTGAAATTGTTCGTCCGTGTAGTCAGAATTGTGCTTCTGAGTGCCTCCCAACCACTTAAGCTTTCTTTTTCATCTCAAGCGACAGAATCACACCAATAATACAGTATATATAACATGTTTAATTTTCAAACTCAAATGAAGCAAACACAGCCACTTACACTAGAGACCTCTTTGACTGAAGATTTGAAATGCACTGGTTTGGGCAACGTTAGTATTCCTTTTATAGAAACAGTAGAAGCGTCTCCATAACTAGAAGGCCAACTTAAATCTCGGCACTAAAAAAATTAAGAATACAGTTTGAAGTTTACAAAGGATGCTGACGATATCAATATTTTATGTATTTCTTGACTTAACAACTTTAGATAAAAACCATAAAAGTGAATGTTAGTTTACTGAGACCTCTTGTTTCATCCACATTAAAATAATTTAACATTAAAAAATAAATAAAATAAAATAATTTGACATTTAATGTTGTAGACATCACATCAATTTCTTTCTTGAGGTTAAAAGCAAACATACTTCCATCACACCTATACATTTATTTTCTTTAGATTCTTTATTAAACACTATTTTCTGCAAAATACTATAGAACCCTAAATTCCAAACAAGGTAATGACCCCTTTCCCTAGAAGAAAACAATAGCAGATGCTTATAATGTCTAAAATTCAATTTTGTAGGAAAAGTTGGTATTCATTATAATTGCTTACCTGTAAAACTGTGATCCAGATCTGCTCTACTGAAGAATTGTAAAACACTTTCACATTCAATCTCCCCAAATCTCTTTCATCTCCTGATAGAGTAATAGTATCTGAATTATAAAAGGACAAAGACGATTGAGATGCTATGCAATCCTTCTGACCCAATTAAGCTTTGACACCATCCAGTTTTAAAGGCACAGCTGAGAAATGCTACAATTATTTTTTAAAGTTGCCAATTTAATAAGACAAAAATCACACTTCAATGTTTTATGGAAGTGCTAGGGTTAAGATCTACTGTAAAGAGTACATGGCTTAAAAACCTAACCTAATTATACCCTGAGAGATTTAAGTTAAAACTAAGAAAAAGTTTCCCAAATAACCTTGACATGACCTTCATACAGTATGCTTCAGGAAGTTCCTTCACTAATATAATTTAAAACAAAAACCAAAAGATATTTAATTGCCTCATTTTTTAAAAAGATGTATTCATTACTGAACACTAAAAAACAAACCATCTGATCTATGCATTCACATGCAGATAACACAGTTATCTAGAGTATTTTTACCTTACCATATAACTTCACATTACTAGAGTAGAAATAATTTCGTTAAGAATATATATTTTAAAAAATGGGATACTTTATTCCTTACCTAGGCTTCTGTTGCTCCCTTGAGAATTTTTCCTCGACGACGAACTACTGGGCATACTGGACAATGAATCCTGTCTCTACAAATAAAATTCTTCTTTAGCCAAAAACTGTATATCAAACTTTAAGGATTCAGAAATAATACCTACCCTAGTATCAAACTGCACGCTAACCATTTGACAGTGTTACTCATCAGAATTTTCCATTTTTAGAAAGAAAAGAAGAAAAAAAGACTTTTGTGTATGTTATCAGAAAAATCTTAAATATCTTACTAGAGAACACATGGGAAAGCCTTTGCTGGTTTTGGTTTGCTTTTGTAATAAGGGGGAAGAAATCACTGCTTATGTTTCATACTTGAAAGTACCAACAAAAATCAGAATACATTTGGAAGTGCCATAT
Source organism: Pteropus medius (assembly GCF_902729225.1). Taxonomy (NCBI): domain Eukaryota; kingdom Metazoa; phylum Chordata; class Mammalia; order Chiroptera; family Pteropodidae; genus Pteropus; species Pteropus medius. Next base: position 15,204,392 of record NW_024349797.1, read on the forward strand.
TACCTAAAACCTGTAAAGCAGCAGTTATCAAAGCGTGGTCCCTCTGGACCAGGAGTATCAGCATCATCTGGGAAACTGTTAGAAATACAAACTCAGGCTCCACTGCAGAGCTACTGAATCACAAGTTCTGGTGGTGAGGCCTCACAATCTGTGTTTTAACAAGCTCTCCACACAATTTTATGCATGTTAAAGAACTTGTGCTATGAAAAATTAAGTCTACAAACAATGAACTCAACTGAAAATTATTAGGATTATTTAGAATACACTTCCATTTTAATAAAATATATGTGTATATATATTCACCTTAAAAAAGCCCACAGGTATATATAAACGATATTTTCATGGTGCTTTTACTCTCAGTTATAGGAATTGAGGTGATCTGTCTTTTCAGTTTGCTTAAGTCTACCTTCTAATTTTTTAATAATTACTTGTTTAAAAAAAGAAATATTTTTTAAATATCAAAAATTCTCAACTCTATTTCTAACAAAGGACACTGTGCTATATTAATGAATAACTTAAGTCCTGTATCTCAATAGAAACACTAATTTTTACTAACTAGGTAGTTATGTTCAGTAAGAAAAGTTAAATCAATAACTACTTTTAACTATATACCATTTTAAATTCCAATTGTCTGAGTATACACCAACTGAGAGATGTAAGACTCATAAAAAAAATAAACAAAAGAAAAACTACTGCCTTTTAGTATTCAGTTGAAAGCTTCCTAAAAAAATGCACATGGGAAATGCCAAGTGTTTATTCTTCAGATATTAGAATAGATACAACTACAAAAGATACACATGTTGTTCCTAATGTAATTCACACATTTCTGAATTTTTAGCTTGAAAATAAATTGTTGAATATAATTAAATTTATATAAATATTTTACCTGGATGAACCGCTGAGACGAACTTGTAAGATCAAACATAGACCTACTCAGTCCAGGGGAACCAGCGAGTTTGCTGGTCCTTAAATCACAAACTACAAAGGCATATGAGAAAATGACTTATTTTTATAGCGAAGAAGAAACACTGGAATTCTACTTAAAATGAACTACATCTTTTTAGGAATGTATCATCAATATTATATGCAAATCTACTTAAGAGATAAAGCCTTCTACTGAAGTTAAAAAATTTTTTTCCAATTATTTTACTTTTGTCTGAAACGGAAACCAACATAAATCAAACAACACATTTTCACATCCACATCAAATATTGAGCAGGGAAAATTCATTCTTTTTTGCTTACATTCCCCAATTCTTCATCCCAGAAGAATAATCTAAGAGGATGTAAGTCCTCTGTGCTAAATGAATTCAACTATTTTATGAGCGCTTATAAAAAAAAAAAAAATCAATACTGAATTCTATGCGCTCATATATAAGTATTCAAATAAATACTTCTGCTTTACTTTTAGTACCTCACCCTGAATTCGGGGTTGAAATAGCTGTATATATAAAAGACTTGAAAACTGAGAAGTTTGTGAATCAGATACGTACGAGATAGACTACAACTGATGCAGTCTCAAATATGAAACTAAGAAAGTTCTAAAATCATTTAGCCATTTTCTATTTTCTTCGCTTACATCTGTAATCATATCGTGAGTTTCTAAATTCATCATTTTCACTGAATAGAGCAGAAAAGGAAAAAGCTAGTAAATACCTGTTGTAGAATTTATGAATGGATAAATGATATGTAAAATACCTACAAAATAGTCTGTAAATAAAACTTTCAAAAAAGGAAAAATACAATGGAATTTGGAACTACTAAACACAACTTATTAATCTTTCAATTATTGTATATTAGATATAATACCATGAAGAAGTCATGATGTTTATCACATCACTTCTGAAGCCTGCTTTTCTCTTAAATTTTAAATTGTTTTTTGGAATAAGAATCAGTTTTTCCAGGGTCTTAGATTTCATTTGATTTCTACATTTGTTAAAAGAACACCACAAAGAAGAAAAAAAAAATTATTTTCAGACCCGATCCATACAGTCTTGTCACTTCTGAACGAGGAGGAAAGCGCCGAATCAAATCTGGTGAAAAGTGCTGATACATATAGAATGGGTTATATACATCATAGCTGGGTCCATGATGGAATGAACTGGAAAGTTCCGCCTTTCGATCTCCAAAAGATGCTCTGGCAGATCCTGAAAGCAAATGTTTCTAAAGTTTTACAACATCCTTTTCTGGGAGTTGTTAGCTAACGGCTGGGTGCATTCAAGGCAAAGGAAAAAAATTTGTGTGTTAATACTAACTCGCATGCGTTTGATATGTGAGCACACACATAAGCACAAAAAATAAGCACACATTGATCGAGCTTGAATTGTGTGCAGTACTCTGCCAGGGATCAGCTATGAACCCTGCTCTCAAGACAGTCTGGTAAACTTTTGGCATTTTTCTTGGCCCTTAAGCACACATTCCTAAATGTTGTGGACAATTCTATAGTTGGTGATGGGGGTTTCCTTTTATTTTTCTACTTTCGCAAAGAATATCTCATAAGAAAAAAGATTATCTTTATTTGGAGAGGTATTCTTTTCGTGAAGACCAGAACATTTAAAAAACTGACCACATGATGAGACACAGAGAGCAAGTCTCGACAAACTTTAAAGGACTGAAATCACAGAGTATGTTCTCTAACCACAATGCAATAAAGTTAAAAATCAAACAACAAATTGAATAGAAAACATTTATATTGAAACATAAAACAACCAGAAATGGCCAAAAAGGTAATCTTTAAGAAGAAAAACAAGATTGAAAGATTTGCTCTACTGGGTGTTAAGAATAGAATATTAGCACGATTATAAGATCAACAGAACAGAACAGAAGGCCCAGAAAGAGACACCTACTTTATGGACACCCGACTTATGATCAGTGTGGCAATGCACAACAGTGGGAAAGAATGGTCTTTTCACTAAAGGGTGGTAACAGACAACAGGATATTGACCTAGGAACAAAACCTTCACCCCTAAACTAAACATACTCATAAAAAATTAATTCCATATGGACTGTAGCTCTAAGTTAAATGTTAAAGGCAAACCAATAAAACTTCTATATTTAAGTAAATATATAGGAATGATTTCATGGCTTTAGGGAAGGGACTCACTTCTTAAACTGTACCCGTATCAATAATCAGAAAAAACTTTTAATGAACTGAACTACATTAAAATTAAAATTTTCCAGACGTGGTTCCATCGTGTAGCGGTTAGCACGTCTACTTTACATGCAGAAGGTCCTGGGTTCACACCCCAGTGGAGCCACAGTCCCTAGTCTACGGCCATGCCACCCTGAACAAGCCCGATGTTTGATCTCAGAAGCTAAGCAGGGTTGGGCCGGTTAGTACTTGGATGGGAGATCACCTAGGAAGACCAGGTGCTGTAGGCATAAATTGAAAAAAAAAAATTAGAATTTTCCATTAGTCAAAAGATTTATTAAGAGAGTAAAAAGGTAACCCACAGCATGGAAGAAGATATGTACAAAGAATATAACTGACAAAGGGCTCATACCCAGAATTCATAAGGAACTCCCATAAATCAATAAGAAAAAGACAAGCAAGACTGTGTGTATGTAAACTGGCCTGAGACTTAAGTGGGCACTTTGGAAGACAGTCTACCCAAACGGCCAAAAAACATGACTCAGTGCTCAACCTTATTAGTCACGATGGAAATGTAAGCTAAAACTCCAAGAAGATGCCATGACGTGTTCACCAGAATAGTGAAATGTAAAAAGCCTGACAACAGCCAGTGCTGACAGGAAGGTACAGCCATGTGAACTAGCAGACTCCGCTGGCAAAAATGTAAACTGATGCAATCTCAGTGGAAAACAGTTTGCTAATTTCTACTAAAGCTGAAGATATTTATACCCTATGACCCAACAATGCCGTTCTGGGACATACACACAACTGAAATGCACGCGCATGTGCACCGAGAGACCAGTTCTAGAATGTTCATAAACACCGTTATCCATGATCACCAAAAACTTGAAAAAACTCAAATGTCCATCAACAGTGAAACAGATGAACTGTAGTATATACTTACTACATAAAAACACCTTACAGTATGATACACGGAAATACTACTGTATATCATGCCGTTTCGAATACAATAGAATAAATACACTCACTGTACAGATGTGAAAACAAGCTGAGGATACTGACAATTTGAATGAATCTCACAAACATCATGTGGACTGATAAAACCTATTAACAAAAGAATACATGCTGAATATGAAATTTCATTTATAGAAAGGTCAGAAAACAGGAAAAAACTAAACCATAACATTTAGGAATATGTACTTAGGTGGTGGAAAATAAGAAAAGCAAGAAAGCGATGATATAACAACTGGGACACTGATTATTCTGGAGTGGATGAAAGGGGGGAAGATGGACGCTTTTGGGAGTGGCGACTATCCACGTTTTGCTGCGTAGTAAATCAATGAGCTGTATATTTCTTTGATCCTTTTTTATACATGTGGTTTGTATTTCGCAATTTAAAAGGGGCGAAACAATAGATCAAATTCCTTTTAAAGCTACTAATCACATTGGAAATACGATAAACACATAAAATAGTTTTTTTAATGTCTAAGTTAGTGCCGTATTTTAATTCTTTTTGTCCCATTTCAAACAGAATCTACGGTATCAACTGACATTTTCTGAATTAAGCTAAACAATAAAACAGGCAGTTTCTCGCTGATTTCAGGAAAGAAAAATATGAGATAATGAGGGGGAGGTTTTCTCCTCATCCTGGTTCAAACAACTATGTGTACACTCCAAACACAGCACACGGGCAGAGGGATGCCAAGAGAGAGTGATGCCAGAGAGCCTTATGAAGAGCCTGCCCCCCTCTAAGCTAACAGTGAAATCATTTGGCACACAAACACTGCCACAAAAGTCTGTTCATGGCAACAGGCGAGCACCGTCAAGAGCAGGAGCACCAAAAATGACTCACCACCTTTATAGGCTATACATAAAAAAAAGAATATTCTGATTTCATTTTTCCTTTACCAGTAAGCCACCACAAAATTCCAATTTTCCCCAATTTTCCACAGTATACAGTGATATCATTTTTTTAAGTTCAAGAGAAACGTCTCTCAATTTACAGAACCACAGTGCTATAAAACTAAATGTAAAGTTACACGATTGCTTCCGCCTCTCAAAGCCCTAGTTAAAATTTCAATATTAGTTCGAAATGCGATGCGTTCTCTTGATGGATAGGTAAGATCGATGAGTGAAGAAGCAAGCACAGCAAACTGTTAACGATAGAATCCGCTATCAAAGCAGTGAGCTACATCTGTAATCAGACTCATCGGCAAGTAAGCAAGGCAACAACACCAACTTCAAATATGCGAAACATAATTTTGTCATTATTGATAGTGGTCTGCCCTATCTTCCTCTCAAAATCTCCATGTCAGCCCACCGCTCACACATGCACAAACACATACAGCTTACACATATTCGACTTTATAATGAGGTACCAAGAATACTTTCTTGACTCTAGCTAGATAAAGTAATTTTCTCTCCAATATGCTAAAAATCTGATGGCTTCACCACAACCTCCATGAGTCTGTATTTTAAGCATAAACCAATTTCTTGTTCATTCAACTAAAAAGTAATCTGTTTTCTAGTGATACAATGAAAAAAAAAAAGACAAAAAAAAACTATCACATATTGCCAAGTAGGTATTTTTTTTACTTGTTTTCTGATTTAAAAATAACATATAAAATACTCTAAATGTCTAAGAATAGGAAATTTATTAAATTATAGTAAATGCATATGATTTAATACTATGGAGCCATTAAAAAGCAATGACTATGAAAACATGTTCATAATATATGATATAAATAAAACAAACTACAAAGCTGTTTATACAGTTTAATCCCAATGTTATTAAACAAGTATGAGAGAAAGAGAAAAATCAATCGATCATGGTATCCTATGAGTCAGAGCTTTTAAAAACTATTTTTTAGAGACACTACTGATATACAAAAAATAAGGCACAGGGTTCATCTTTCCCTGTTTCTTTAAAAAAAAAAAATCACTCTTACCAGACCTAACTCTCCTATAGATAACAAAACTAAACTCTAGATCAAAAACAAAACAAATAAAAAAAAAACCCTGAAGGCACTGGAGAGTGAACAAAAGCAATGCAGATTCTGGACAGAATTTGACTCTTGGAAAAAAGGGAATAGTACAAAGTTAGTTATCTGTTTTTAATAACATTTAGCCTGCAGACGGGCCAAAGCTGGCACTGAGCAGGGCGAGTAAAACTCCAATAGAAAATCCAGTCTTTCTGGCCTGAAGAACCAGAAGGCCGAGTTCAGAGCACTCACAGCTGCTAGAACTAAGGTGGGAATCTTGGAAAGGAGAGAGCCCCAAATTCTGTGAATAAAGACTCCTCGAATGTCTGGTTGATCCCTGAACCACACATGTGTGGGACAGACTCCAACTAAGGATAATAAAACTAAACTGAGGTAAGAGCTGCCACCAACCACCTGGTTGCAGAGTCCAACCAAGTTAATTAACTGCCGGCTGGAGAAAAGAAAAGAAAAGAAAAAAAAAACCCCCAGAGTAATATAACTGATTCTAGAGTCTCAACAACATTCAACATCCAGAATAAAATTCAAAGCTACCTCAAATACACACGCACACAAAAACAGGAGAATGTGACCCATTCTCTTAAAAAAGACAATACACAGAATCCAAACCTAGATGACCTAGAGGTTAGAATTAGCAGACAAAGATGTTAAAGCTCAAAGACATAAAACAGGCTCACAGTAATGGAGGGCGGAGGGGGGCGGGCAGGGTTGGGGGGAATCACAGCAAAGACAGAAATTATAAAAAAGAACCAAGTGTAAATCTACAACTAAAAAATACAATTTCTAAAATATAAAATTCACTGCATGGGCTTAACAGCTGAATGGCAATAACAAAGGGTAAGAGACAATGAATTTGAAAATAAATTAATATTATCCAATCTTAAGAACAGAGAGGAAAAAAGACGACTAGAAAAAATAAGAAGTCTCAGAGACACATAAAACAATATCGAAAGGTCCTGCATATGTGTGATTGGAATCCCAGAAGAAGAGAGAAAGGAGGGGGCAGAAAAGAAACATTTAAAGAAGTATTCTTGACCTTGAAAGGGTTTGGATTACATTGGTATGTGCGTTTGTCAAAACTCAAAAAATACACACTTAAAATTTGGGCAGCTCATTGTGTGCAAAGTTTATGTTGAAAGAAGAAAACTAAACAGATAATGAACTCTAGTAAATGACATATATGCTTAAGTATTTAGAAGGAAGCATAATGACGTCCACAGTTTACTCTGAAATGCATTCTCCCCCACAAAAGAGGATCAATGGATAGAGGAATGGATGTGATATCAAGTATAGTAAAATGTAAATAAAAGAATCTATGTGGTAGATATATAGGTATTCACCATTAAGTTCTTTCCATTTTTCTATGTCTGAAATTTTTCATAATAAAATTTTGAGAGAAAAAAAAAATCATTGTGACTGACAGTGTTTCAATGTAGTAGAACAAATCGTTTTTTAAAATACAAGTTTCATGTTGTTTCCTCTTCTTTAGTTCACTGGCCTCTACAACATCAGGCAAAATTCAGCCACTGAATCAACTTCATTCAAGTGGCCATTTAGACTGGGAAGTGTATTTAGACGGAAAAGTATATTTATAGACCTCGAAGTATAGTGGTGACGGAAGTTGGGAAGAAAGACTAGTCATTGCTTCCTTATTTCTCTTTACATCAAATTTTAGAAAACAATAGATAGGAATGTTTCCTATATAATTCCACCAGTTTTTTCTTTCAAAATGTGTGAAGGATAACTGATATATTATTTCTTTTAAAAAAGCCACGTCTACACACAAATGTATTGTATTATGATCTGGTTTCATAATGGGACCTTTCAAAAATACTGTACATTAAGTTCCTCTATAGAAAGATCAAAGCATATAAAAAGCAAAATGTAAAATGTGTATACAAAATACACATCTTTATGTTAAAAGTTATAAAAGAACAAAATTACAGCAATCACAGCATTTAAATGTTGCATGTTGATTTTTAAAACCCTGCCATTTTATTGTTTACCTTCAAGTTCTTCCAGATGTGAAGGAGTTCCTTGTGTTCTTGGCTGAATATAAGATAACTTAAACCTGGGCACCACGAATGGTACTTCTTTGCCATCAGATGGTAATTTGGAAAGTAAGTAATCCTCAGTACAGCCAACCTGAGGCTTTACAGAAACAGAAGTCAATGGAGGTATAGAGATAGTAGTACTTTGACTATTTGAGACTGCTGTTTTAAAGTCTTTTTCCACGGAAACTGCATGTAAAAGAAGGAAAAAGAAAAGAAAAAAAAATCACAAATATGCACGTAGATTTATATGTAAGCATCTAAACCTAACATGTTTTGGTACTTAATCATTTTAGTAGAAACTGCTGATGCATAAACTACTCTAGGCTCTTATCAAGAACATCTGTCCAGCCAATAGTCAAGCAATTAATACACTATTGCTAAGTATATTAATTCATCATAATAGTAAAGGCAGTTTTCAAAGAGTCTCATTCACATAAGAGTTCAGAGATGGCAAACAAGTTTATTTTGTAGTTAATTCTACAATACTTTCGAGTAAAATCTAGTCATTTAAAAACACTCCCAATGAAGCAATTCTTGGTGTTAATACTATTGGTTAACATCAGTCTTAAATGCATTAAGCAATTCTGAAAAGAAGCTAAAGGTCTCCAAGTCTATAAAAATCTTCACCAAATCACAAAATAAAGTATATATATCCTAATATAATAGCACCTCCCCCTGTACTGGCTTCCCTGACCTGTTTTGTCCATTCTCTAAAACGATATGTCATTCCAAAAATGTGTGACCTAGGATGAGGAGCTAAGGGACACACAGAGTTAATCTTTATATACAAACAGTATTGTCTGTAGACTGAATATAAGTACACCTACCATTGTGTACGAACTTATGAAATGTTTTAATGCAAAAAAGAAGCCTTCATACTCAAATATACTAGAAAGCTGTGCTCTAGTAAGAAATACAAGAGCCAGTGAAAAATAAAGTTCCAGTCTTAACCCTGAAGACATGAGGAAACCACCCAATAGAAAGGAAACCTCCAGGAGTCCTTGACAAATGCGGGTCTTGAGACATTTTGGGTCTCTTTTCCCCATCAGTCATTCTCCCCTTGGTCTTTCATTCACGAAAGGCATTTTTTAAACATTTAAAACATTTATCAGAGCAGGCTGTCCCCCAAACGCACCCAACACTTATCTTTCCCCGCCTTTGCCTGTACTTCGTCATCCACCTAGAACACTCCGTAATTCCGTCTTCCCTCTCAGCTGCCTAAAATTCTCTTCAGACTTCATGCCAAATGCCATCTTCTTTGTGGTGCTGCCCCAGGGTGCCTCTGGGTTGAATTCATCTCTCTCTTCCCTACGCTCCAGGATATTTTAATACTTACCTAGTGTGTCTTATATTTATGTTTCTACTTCTCCCATGAAGTGAGGAAATATGTCTCATTTATCTTAATATTACACAATGCCACAGATAAATAAGACATTGAAAGAAATGTCTGAAGTCAAAGCAAAACAAAACTCACGGTTGTGTTTTTCTGGTTCACTAAAGAAACATCCTCTACAGCAACTCTTTATAAACTCTGTTGCCATTATGTTCAATTTCCAATATCCAGCAAAAGATATAACTTCTGATTTTAATATTAATCTGTTGGTGGAACAGAAAACAAGTTAAAACGATCATATCATACTTAATGTCGTTAGGTATCACTAAATAAATCCTATTATCTGTCTTTCTAAGACGTTCAAATGTTTAGAGGACGATAGATTTTGGTACCTATATGTAATTTTGTATAACCTAGGATTCTGAAAAGTTAATAAAATGACATGCTTAAAAATTACTAAAAGAACCATCTCGATGTTAAACCTGAAAAAAAATTCCACTCTCAATTTTCTCTTTAGCTTTGTAAATCTAAATTGACATCCAACCCACATTTGAAAGATAATATGGCACTCTTAAAAATGCATGAGAAAAATTTCACTTTCTCCAAATCAATTATTTTAGTAACCCGAAGGCTCTATTATGGGGCCAATAAGCAAATAACGCCATACTTTACGAGTTTAAGGCTTAAAATTACGCTAACCAAAAAAATGTATCTTAAACTTTCTCTCTTTCTCTCTCCCTTTCTCTCCCTCTCTCTCTCTCGACACACACACAATACCACACACACACACACACACACACACACACACACACACACACACACACACAAACACGACACCAGCTAAGTCACAAACAAGAGATATTGGAAATAAACGGAGTCTGTTTTAAATTTACCAGAAATATAAAATTATGTAAGAACGTCATGTCCAATGGCCCACCTTGGTCTCAGTGACTTTGTGTTAAATGCACTCTCTTCATTTATACTTACTTAAACTGTACATTTTCATGGGAAATTTCAAATGTATACTAAGGAAGACAGAATAACAAACCCCCATCACCAAAACTAAATAATTATTAATTCATGGCAAATCGTAATTCATCTCTACCTCCTCGCTAACCCTGTCCTTTGGATTCTTTTGAAACAAATTCCAATCATATAATTTCTTCCATAAGTACTTAAGTAATGATCTCTAAAAGATGTGGCAGAAGGCCCTCAGGAGTTAACTTCCAGAGGCTCTCGCTGGCTAAAGATGGATCAAGTTGAGCATCAAAACAAACAGTAACTATAATGGATTCTAACAGAGCAAATGTTTTTAAAAGGTACTTAAAAGAACATAATCATAATAGCATTATCATATCTAAAAAAAATTCATATAATTGACTATTCAGTCAGTGTTCAAATTTCCCTACGATGTCAAATTTTTTTACAGTTGTTTCATTCAGAGCAAAATCAAAATGGGAATTGTCTCCAGTCTGTTGCGGTTAGAAAGAATGTCGGAGTAGCCTTGCGCACACATATTTTCAGATACTTCCCAGTATATATCTGTAAGATAGAGTCCTCGAGATATGACGACTGGGTCAAAAGGTCGATATGTATGTGTGATTCTATTTAATATTGCTCAATTTCTCTCTGAAGTTGTCTCATTTTGCACTCCCAGTAGCAATACATGAGAGCACCTATTTCTGTCACCAACAAAATATTTCTCAAATGCTGGACTTTTGCCAACCTGATAAAAAAAATGATATCTTATGTAGTTTTAATTTGCATCTCTCTTAGGATAAATGAAGTTGGGTATCTTTTCATATAAGGCTAATCTGAATTTGTCTCTGGAACTCACTCTTATCTCTTGCCCATCTTCCTATAAAGCAATTGGTCCTTTTCTTACTCAGTTTTGGAGGATCTTTAAATATTAGAGAGATTAACCCACTGTCCATGATATAGGTAGCAAACATTCTTCCAGTCTGTCATTGTCTTTTTACTTTATTATGGTGTCTTTTGCTATGCAAGAGAGATTGAGCGAGAGAGGATGCTGCCTTTATTACAGACTAATTTTCCACATGCTGTTGGATTTATTACTATTTTCTACTGTCTTTAATTGGTCTGTGAATTCCTGTATGAATAGCACTTTTTTAAATGATAAAGGTTCATAATATGTTTTAAAAACTAGTAGGGCTAGCCTCCCATCCTATTGATCTTCAATTTCAGGATTTTCCTAGCTATTCTCATCTGTTCTCACAAATGAACTTTATCATCTCTCTAGCTCTAGAAGAAAAAAAAAAATCACTGGGATAATGTTAAATTTATAAATTGTTTTAGGAAAAATGACATCTTTAGGATGTTGAGTTTTCCTACCCAGAACTAGATACAGCTTTACATTTGTTCAGGTCTATGTTTGTATCTTTGGGAGTTTTCATAGTTTTCCTCATATAAATTCTGAACTTTTCTTGTTAAGTGCCTACCTGTAAAATTTGTTTGGTTATTACAATAGCAACTTTTCTTCCATTATATCTTGTAACTGATTTGTTTTAAAAATGTATACATTTTCAAAAGCCCTTTTCAGCCCAAGTTTAGAGAATACGATACTTAACCATCCAGGCCATACAAATTTCTCTCACCTCTAAACATCCCGTGAACTTAAAAAAAATAATTACATTTTTCTTGAAATTCATGAGACCTATTCTACTTCCCCTGCTACAATATAAATCATTCAGAAACTACATTGTACTCACTTTCTATTTAAGCTCAGTACCTTGTACAGATGCTGCATATACAGCTGGAACTCAGCAAATATGTAGTTGATAGACAAGGAAACAAAGTACAATAACTAACTCATATAAAAACAAGTAACATACTCATCGAACTACAAATCTGACCCCAGTCAGCTTGCAAATACTTTACGTCAATATTGAAGGGAATGCAGGAGGACTGGTTAAAAATGCTTCCTACTTCTGGAGAAAAAGTCCTCCAGGTTGACAGCCGTAAATCAGCCAAAATGAGCTGGGGAAGATGGGGGAGGGATGCAGAAAAGAAAACAAGTTTACATGAATAAGAAAAAGGCAGCTAGAATTTGCATGAGACTACTGAACAGTACAGAGGTGCACACAGAATTACAGACATCGGCAGAGGGTCCCACTCGAGTATTCAGCACAGCACTGCACACAAAGAGCATGCACACAAAAAATCTACATAAGACTGGCAGCACACCACCAGAAAAGGTTACAAAAACCATGACCAGTACTCACCAACGTCAGTAATAATGCCTATTCCCAGAAACCAGGCTGGAAAAACCTCATAATTCACAAGGAATTAAGTAGAGTACTCGGAAGGGGTCTTACCTCACTGGTAGACTTACCTCACCTAACTAATCTTAAAAGCAAGACTCAGAAATATCAAATGATTCCCATGAAACTTAACTATCTTCCAAAACAAAAAATATTTATAGAAATCTAAAAATATCCAGTACATAAGGTAAAATTCACAATGTCTGGCATCCAATAAAAAATTACCAGACATGCAAAGAAGCAAAGAAAATATAAGCAGTAGAAAGGGGAAAAATTAACCAATTGGAATTAATTCAGAACTGATGCAGACAATTAAGGAAATGATAACAGTTATAACTGCATTCTATATGTGCAAAAAGCAGAGACACGAAAGACAGAAAGAGAGACACAAACTCAACTTCTAAAAATAAAAACTACACTGTCTGAGATGGGAAATACAGCTGATAGGATTAATAGCAGATTAGATATTGCAAAAAAAAAAAAAGATTAACAAACTTAAAGATACAGTAAAAAACGATCCAAAATAAAATCACAGAGAAAAGAAAGCATGAACACAAAAATGTGAAGAACACCTGTGACCCATGAGACAATTTCAAGCAGCCTAATATACATGTAATGAAGAAGATGGGGGATGCAGAAAAAATATTTAAAGAATAATAATAAAGAAAAAATAATTTGGATAAAATATTTTCCAAATTTGATAACTACAAACCACAGATCTAAGAACTTCGATGAACACCAAGCACAGGAATTCTGAAGAAAACAACACCAAAACATATCATAATAACATGGCTCAAAACCAGTGATGAAGAGGAAATCTTAAAAGAGCTCTAGAAAAAAAAAAAGGACATAATATATATAGGAACAAAGTAGCATAATTCTCATTGGAAAGAATGCAAGCACAAATCAGGGGAGCAAAATCTTCAAAATTGTGAAAGAAAAAAAAACTGTCAATGTGGAATTTGATGCCTCAAGAAAATCTTTCAAAAAGAGAGGTGACATAAGCCTTCTTTCAGACACATGAAAGGTGAAAGAATGAACCACCAGCAGATCCACACCATGAGAAGAGTTCAAGGACACCCTTCAGGCAGAAGAATGATACTAGATGGAAATTTGGGTCTACACTAGAGAACCATGGATAAAAATATAGAAGATTTGTTATTACTTAAATCTCTTCAAACGATTATTGATGCTTAGGTAAAAATAATAACATGGTGATATGGGGAGATACAGAAGTATTCTATTGTAAGTTTCTCTTACTAGATGTGATGTGGTATAAAACACCATTTGACGATAGACTGTGCAAAGTTAAAGACATGTACTATAAATCCTAAACCAACGACTAAAATAAGAAAATAGTTTAGCTAATAAGCCAAAAGCTGATCAAATGGAATCATACAAAAAAATGTTTTCTCAGTTAATATAAAAGAAAGCATAAAAAAATAAGAAAGTGGGGGCAAAGAACAGCTTGGATGAATGGACAACAAAGAGCAACACGACAGACTAGGAGGTACAAAGAACAGGTGTGATAAATAGAAAACTGCAAGATGATTGATTTAAATTAAACCAATAATCACACTAAGTTTAAATGCTCTAAATATACCAATTAAAAGGCAGAGATTGTTATATTGGTTAAAAATGTGTGATCCAAGTATATGCTGGTTATAAGAAATATACTTTAAATATAAAGACACAAATAAGTTAAAAGTAAAAGGATGGCTATCTCTCATAAATATGGACACAAAAATCCTCAACAAAATACTAGCAAACCAAATCCAGGAACATACAGAAAAAATTATATATCATAAATATTACATATCTGAAAATCAACTTACATAATACATTATATAATAGAATATGGGACAAAAACTACATGATCACCAAAACAAATACAAAAAGAAGGCTGGAAAAATCCAAGTCATTCATGATTTTTTTAAAAAGCTGATCAAACTAGAAGAGAATTTCTCGACATCATAAAAAGTATCTATAAAATCCTACAGTTAATATCATAGTAGCTGCTAAAAGACCCAATGTTTTTCCTGTAAGCCCAGGCAAAAGACAAGGATGTCCACTCACACCACTTCTGTTCAAAACTGTACTGGAGATTCTAGCCAGAGCAATTAGACTAGGAAGACATAAAGGGAATCCATGCTAGAAATAAAGAAATAAAACTCTCGTTATTCACAGACAACTTAATCTTGCAAATAAAAAAAGCCAAAAGAATCCCCTAAAAAACTACTAGAAGTAATAAACAAATTGAATACAGTTGCAAGACATAAGATCGATATAAAAAAAATAGTTGTATTTCTGTATACTAACAATGAACAGCCTAAACTGAAATTAAGAAATACATTCCATTAATAACATAAAAAAAAAAAGAACCCTAAAAGACTTAGGAATACTTTAACAAGAGAAGTGAAAGATTTGTACACTGAAAACTATAAAACATTACTGAAAAATATTAAAGAAGACTTCGATAAATGGAAAGACAGCCCATGTTCATGGATCGGAAGCCATAATATTATTGAGATGGCAGTACTCCCAAAATTACCCACAGATTCAACACATCTCCACAAAAATCCCTTCCAGATTCTTTACAGAAACTGACAAAGCGATCCTAAAATTCATATGGAAATGCAAAAGGCACAGAACAGCTGAAATAATCTTGAAAAAGAACAAAGCTGGAAGATATATTTCTTGACTTCAAAGTTTACTACAAAATTGTTGTAATTAAAATTGTGATATTTGCATAAGGACATACATATAGATCAATGGAATAAAACAGAGAGCCCAGAAATAAATCTTTACATTTATAGTCAATTGATTTTTAACAAAGGTGCTAAGAAACTTTAAAGAGAAAAGAAGTCTTTTCAACAATTGGTGCTGGGACGACTGACTATCCACACGAAAAATTTTTTTAAAAATTTAAAAAAAGGAAAGAATATGGATGACTACCACACACTGTTTGGCAGTTCCTCAAAAACTTAAACCCAGAATTACCATATGATCCAGCAATTCCGCTCCTAGGTAAATTTACCTATGAGAATGAAAAATATATTTCCATACAAACATCTACAGCAAATTATTCATAATAGCCAAAAAGTGGATACAACCCAAATGTCCATCAACTAATGAATAGGAAAAATAAAATGTGATATATTCAAAGAATGTAATATTTATTCAGCCATAAAAAGGACTGAAGTACTGATTCATGCTACATGAATTAACCTGAAGAACATTATGCTAAGTGAAAGCAGCAAGACACAAATGACTACATATTGTATGATTTCATTCATATGAAATACCCAGAATAAGCAAATCCACAGAGACAGAATGTAGATTAGTGACAGCCAGGTGTTGGGGGGAGAAGGGGAAATGTAGAGTGACTAGTTACAGGTACAAGGTCTCTTTTGGGGGTGATGAAAGTGTTTTGGAATTGGATGTGATGATGATTGCTTGATTTTGTGAATATACCAAAAAAAAAAAAACCCCATTGAACTGTACACTTTAAAAAAGTGAATTTTATGGTACATGAATTATATTTAAAAAAAAAAAATTTTTTTTTTCTTTTGAAATTCACATTTTGAAATTTTTTTAGACTACCACGTGATGTGAATTTCCCTCATGGTCTGATGGTTGCAACTTCCCAAGGGTAGGCTTTATTCCCCTGTTTACATCCCCTGATACTATGGATCACTGGAAGGAAAAACAGAAAAATCATTTTCAAGCTTGGCATCAAGGCAACTTTCATCGCAGATCCTAGAAGGAAGTAGAGTTTTCATCCTTTAAAAGACATCCAGACCTTTGGGATCTCAGAATGACAGGAAGTCTCTTATTAGCTTACCTTAAATGAGCCCTAGGCTAACTTCTAACTATGCCTCCCACCCTGCAAATCTACCAGTTCTTATTCAAATCCAGGCAAGTTTCCCCAGTAGCGCAAATACCTTCAGAGCAAATAAAACTTAAGCGCTCCTTTAGTCATACAGATTTTCAGCTTCCTCTTGGATTCTGACATATCAATTCTTAACTACCTTTTAATTTTTCTTGTAAATACAACGTTCCTGGCTATTTTTAGGGTGCAGGTTTTTCCAAATATCTTAACTATATTCCCAAACTGAAAATCCTACCTTAACTTTTTAGGTTAAAATTAACTCTCGGGAGTTAAGACAGGATTTGCAAAAACTAAGACCGTCTGATATAGTCTGCATTAAAGTAGCTTCAGTATTACTCGTGTCCTCGGGTGATTTACTGTCGATATTCAAGACTTAAATAACACATTATACTACTATTAAAAATTTACTTTAGAAAAAAAATTAAACATTAATTTGAGGGGACTCTAGTTTTAAAAGAAGCATAGGTGGGTGATTGCTCTCTTAGGTATGGAGGCTCTTTATACAACTAAAGTAAATAAGACTGGGAAGGATACACAGAGACCTAAGGAAAAAGAGCCCAGAAACCTATGATACTTATGGATCACTGGGAGGAAAAACAGAATAATCAATAAATGATGCTGGAAAAAAGGTTACCCATATGGAAAATCAAAAACTCAAAAACTATGCCCACTTCATACCCCACAAAAATCATTTTCACATGGATTAAGACATAAATATGAAAGGCAACATTTTCAAGCTTTTAGAAGAAAATATCAGACTATGTCTTTATGACCTCAAGGAAGGGAAAGGTTTGTTAAACAAGATGCCAAAAGCACTCACCGTAAGGAAAAGGCTGACATATTCAACTACATTAAACTAGAGAATGTGTCCACCAGAAACCTCTATAAAGTAAGAAGACAAGCTATTTACTAGGAAAAAGATATTTGCCACACGTATAACTGACGAAGAATTATCACCCCGAATATGTTTTCAAAAAACCCAAACTTCTAGAAATCAACTTTAAAAAGAGTTTTTTTTTTAATATGAAAAAACAGGCAAAAGATATAGACATCCCACAGAAGAGGAATTATAAAAGGTTCAACATCATTAGTAATTAAGGAAACATAAATTAAACTCCCCGTGGGGAACCATTTCTCACCCACCAGATTGTTGAAAAGAAAAAATTCAGATAATTACCAATGTTGTTATACAAATGTCTCAATGTTGTTGAGAAAGCAAATAATGCCAATACTGCTTGTCAGAGTGTAAACTGGTACAACCGCTTTATAAAACATTTTATTATCTAGCGAAACTGAAGATCCACAACTTTCCTAGGCAAAAAGCCAGGGAAATTCTTGCATACGTACACAAAGAAACATAGACTAGAATGGTCAGAACAAGCCAGTTTTTAAAGGCGAAAAGTAAAAATTAAATTAAAAAAGGAAACTGAAGACTCCCTCAAATACCCATTAACAGGAAGATGGATAAACAGTGCTAAAGTCGTACAATGAAATGAAACGCAGCAACAGAAAGTAAACAACCATAACGCGTCAACATAGATGAATCTCACAAATATACTGTGTGCCAAAAAAAGGTGAGAGAACAGACAAAACTAAATAATACATTATTTAGGAGCATATAAATATGTAGTAAAACTATACAGAAAACCAAGGAGCATGGAAAGAGAAAGATACAATCAGGGAGAAAGACACACTCGATCTTTCAAATATACTATGTATTATTTCTAAAGTATGACATGGGTACAGGGCCATGTATTTTATTCGTATTCTCTAAATTTGTAGATGTGTCAAAGTACTATTTTGCACATATAAATCATTTCTCATTTAAGAATTAAGTAAATACATGGTTATAGTAGAAAATAAGATACAGAAAACTATATAAACAAAGGAAAAATATCCATAATCCCATCACTTTGAGATAACTACAGTATTTAAAAGAAATACATAGTTGACCCTTGAAAAACACCTATTTGAATTGCATGAGTCCACTTATATGTGGCTTTTTTCAATAGTGTAAATGTATTTTCTCTTATGATTTTCTTAACAATTTCTAGAGTTTACTGTAAGAATACAGTATATAATACACATAACATATAAAATATGCATTAATCAACTGTTTATGTTTATTGCCAAGGCTCTGGTCAACAGCAGGCTATTAGTAAAGTTTTGGGGGAATCAAAAGTTATGTGTGGATATTTTCCATTGTGTGGGAGGTTGGCATCCCTAAATCCCATGTTGTTCAAGGGTCAACTGTATACTTACACTTAAATGGTGTGTCTTCTTTCACTCTCTACTTTTATTTACTCTTTTTTATAGCTTTATTAAGGTACAACTGACTTACAGTAAATTGCACAATTTAAAATGTACAATTACATGAGTCAGACATATGTGTACATTGATAAAAGCGTCTTCACAGTCAAGAAAACGAATACATCTACCATGCCCCAAAGTTTCCTCATACCCCTTTTAACTCATCATCCTTCCTTACTTGCCCTTGTCCCCATCCTTGAGTATCAACTGATCCGTTTTCTATACTCTAGACTAGTTTGCATTTTCTAGAATTTGTCAGGTATAGTTTGAGTGTAATTTATGCATGTGTTTCACTTTAGTAGATACTGCCGGGAAGTTTTCCAAACTAATGGCACTAATTTAACTTCTACCAGCAGAGAACCAGAGTTCCAGTTGCTCCACAACCTTATCAACCTGTCCTTTTCCAACTTTAGCTATTCTTTTAATATACCTAAGGAAAATACACATAAAATTACTTATCTGAAAAATAACAAAAAAATCTAAACTTTCAATGAAGATTGAAGTGGAACTCATTATAATGAAATTTTAATCTAAGAAGAGCATTTTCCCTTGAATGCAAAGGCCTGAAGCGATATATGCTTCGTGGGTAGATTTAATCAAAAATGCATGATTTCTACATTTAGATTTCTAGAAGTCATTGAGGTATATATGAAGTATATACACGAAGGAATCACATGACTTAAAAGTAAATCGGGAGTATCACAGTACTGGAACTCAGGTGAAATGTGATCAATACAGTTAGTTAAAGTGTGACTTCAACACTGATAGCAATACCTGAACCCAAAAGACCAAAATACCACTAAAACAGGGCTCATAATTTGAATGTGGGAGATGAAATACACTTCTAATACTGTACTTCTATCAATATGCTCAGCTACTTGCTCTCAGCTTCTGCTACTTAACCATGAGAGAGAACAATGCCCTTTAACGAAAAGGTGCTTTAATTATATTCTTTCCAATCTGACTAGAAACTCCCTCTCACCACCCTGTCACTCCTTCTAATATTTGATTCTCAAAATAAGGATTCTACACTCCATATCTTTATTTCCTCACCCTCTATTTACTCCTCAAATTCAAATTCAGTTCCCATACTCATCATTTTACTTAAATTATGTTTGCTGAGATCAATGACCCTCTCCTAACTAGCAAAGCCAAGAGGCACTTTATCAGAACCTATCTCCCAGATTCCTCTGACTCATCTGACTCAGATTTCTCCTCTCATTAAACTATTTCCTCCCCTGGCTTTTATGACACCACTGTCTGCTAGAGTTCCTCCTCCTTTCCTGAATGCTCCTCGGTTTCCTTGACTTTCACTTAAATATTGACGTTTCCTATCCTCGGTCTTCCTCTCTCCTTACTCTAGTTACTTGAATGATTTCTTCTACTCTCATAGGACTAACTACCACAATCCGGATGCTTCCAACATCTACAACTCCGATCCTGAATTTAGAAAATCCCGACACCAAAATATTAAACTGCCAACTAGACAACTCTGCCAGATGTCTTGCAAGAATCTCAAACTCATTTTCTCTCAACCTGAATTAATCTCTCAATTTTTCAGTTTTATTCATAAATTAAATTTACGAATTGAATTATTCATTATAAATCAAGAGGAGATAATAATTACAAGAGATACTTAAAAAAAAAAAAGCAAATTTTTACGAAGTCTTTTTCCTCCAGTTATGAAAGTAACTCAGTCATTGGCAAAAAATACAAAATACGAAAGGTGATAAAAGCAAATCTCCAACGCCAGCTCTCAAAAGCAAGCAATATAAACATTTCCTTCCAGAAAAAGCAATTTTTTAACCATAGGAAAGTTACATACTACAATATTACACTGGTAAATAGGGGGTGTTATTGTTTACTCTCAATATTTCCAGGCCTTTTTTTTTTTTTTTTTACAGAATTCTATTAACCGCCTACCTGAAGTGAGAATCAGTACAATATTTTAAATACAAAAGCACTCCTTTCCCATGCTGTATTTTAAATATTCTAATAAAAATCAATATTTTTGGCTGGGCATCTGTCTTGCTTATACCTGGACGAGTGTGTGCAATTTACATCCCAATTCGCCCATAGTATTTTCCTTTATTTAAAGGAAACTATAACAAAGAATTTACAAAAAAAAAAAAAAGGGGGGGGCGGGAAGAAATAAGCCAAATCTAAAATCTAGATAATTTGGGGTAGATAATTTGTGTTTTGCAAAACAACACAGGAAAGTAACACTGTAACACCCCTTCGCAGCTTCAAAAAGTTTCAGAAACATCACAGATGAAAAGTCCGCTAATCAGTTCCCATCAGACTCTCCAGGCAAAGGAAGGTCGCTTCCGTTTTCCTCGGGAGCCCGGAGCCCACCCGGGGCGGGCCGTGGGGGACGCGTGGCCCGCCCTCGGTCCGGGGGTCCCGCTGAACGGACTCGAGAACCTGGCAGGGCGGGGTCCCGGCCTCGCCGCACAGCCCACCCTGCGCTACGGGGGTGATCGCGGCTGTCCAGGGGCCCTAAAGCCTCCCCCAGGCCTCCGGAGAACAGGCGTCGCTGAGGACGCTCGGGAGCAAGTCACCCGGGGCCCCAACCAAGACGACATTAAAAAGAAAAATAAAGTTAAAGGACACGAAAAAAACATGCAGAACAGTCGCTCCACCCTCTGACCCGCGAGGCTGGGGACTCGGGGGCTACTCGCTGAGGCGGGGGCTGCTCTTACCTCCACCCCAAACCCCGCGAGCCCGCTCTGGGGGGCCCACGCCACGCAGAGCCCCCGGGTTGGCCCCCCGGACGGCGCCCCCGGGCCCGCGGGCTCCCCTGCCCGCCGGGGCCCCGGGGTCTCCACGCGCGGCTCTCGGGGCGCCCTGCCCCCACACGGCGCTGAGGCCGGTTACCTGCTCCGGGCAGTGGGCGCTGTGCCGTCGCCGCCCGCGGGAACCGTGGCTCGGGCCACCTCGCGCGGCAGCGCCCCGAGGCTCCGCCCCGTCCCCCAGGTTCTCCCCGCCCGTCGGGCTGTGCTCGTCTTGGCGGGGGCGGGGCCGCCGGCGCGCGTACCTGAGCGCACTGCGCCTGCGCCCTCGGCTCCTCGCCTCCCGGCTTCTCCAAGCCCCGACTCTCCGCTGCTCGGTGGGGAAAGGTCTAACAAGGTTTCACGCAGTCTAGAGTGTGCTGAGGGATCAGAAGAGAGATAATATAGGGGGAAAGCCATGGGCCTGATGAACCCCTCTGAACAGAGAAGAAAGGAGCAGTCTCTCTCGCCAGAGATATCTCTGCACTCTTTTTTTGGAAGCAGAGAAACTTTTCTTAGTTGCAGTGTTGCCAGACTTTAGTGTTTACACCCTGACTATAATATCTTTGAGATTCAGCCTGTGTCTCTTCATTTTTGTGGCTTTGCATCTACAACTACCTTGCCTGCAGTAGGTATGTTGGAAAGGAATCCTAAAGGTATCCACTACAACGCCCTGCCCCATCCTGTGCTGGAACCCTCTAGCACCCTGACAAGGAATTGGCTGGCCCTTGACCTTCATGCCTCCCGTAGTGGGACTCTAAACCCTGTACTGGGAAAGTTGTTGAATGGATTCCTATATCATCTGTTGATGAATAGCTCAGCTTTTAAAGGGCGATGGATTGGAGAGCATCTTTTCCAAAGTGCGTTTTGGTCATCTCCAGGCCCTAGAGATGATGGAGTGGTGGGCTGGGGGAAGGGGGTTTAGATCCCAAGATCGAATTAATCTGGGGAAAGAAACACAGTATAGCTGCTCTCCTTGCGGTTGAGGACGTACTTACAGGGCTAAGAATTGTATTTTACTTTCATCATCCTGCATTTCTAAATTTATTTGACCTGAAGGGTGGCAGAATATGCCACCCCCAAACATCCTACTTTAGCATAAGATTTAATTTGAGTTAAAGGTACTTCAAAAATAGCAGATACGAGAAGGGCACTCCGACCTTTTTTTTTTCCCTTCCTGAAAGCAGATGAAAACCTAGCGTGAAACATCCTCTGTCATCCATATACCAGGAAGAAAAAAACATTGTCACCAGGGATGAGAGTTAAGGATTTCCCTCATCCATACAAACAAACCTTGTTGAACTGACCCTTGTCTTTCTAGTCACTTCATGATTAACTGCCCTTGCTTAAGCCCCGTTTGTCTACTCATTTTCACTTTTTAGTACTCTTGGTCCAACTTAGTGTGTGTGTCCACCTCTGCTTCTTTGGGTCATTTTCCTATGCGTGTTCCCATGTACATGAAAAAATCTGTATGCTTTGCTCCTGTTAATAATGTCTGTGTCAGTTTAATTCAGTTCCAGCCAGAAACTCTAAGAGGGTAAGGTGCCTCAGCCCACAGGGAAAGGCCTCTTATCATCCTGGGGCATTAGTGTTTCAATCAAAACCTTTGATAAGCACTGCTCTAAAGTCCTAGTACGTTCACCCTTAGTAATTTTGCACTGTATTACAAATGTTTGCAAAGTTCTCTACTGTTTACCCAAAGCTTTCACATGAGTCATCTTATTTAATCCTTACAATTATGATGTAACTATAATTATCTTCATTTTACAGCTGAAAATATTGAGGGTCAAACAAACAGTGGCTGCCCAAGTATAGAGTCAAGATTGACTCTGGACTTCAGACTTCAAGGCCTTTAAAATATATATATAAAGGTTTGACCTACATATATAAAGGTTTCTAATCAAAGATGTGCCTTACATATATATATGTGTATATGTATATGTAATATATATATTTTATGTAATATATATTTTATGTAATATATATGTTATATATATATATATGTATGTATATATATATATATATATATTTTTTTTTTTTCTCTCTCTCTCTCTCTCTCTTTCCCATTTGACCCTTAACCAACTTTGGTGAGAAATAGCAAGATTCATGTATTAGTTTTCAAGGGACTTTTACCTATCTTTTACTACCTGACATCATGGTGCAGGGCACAAAAGTGTCACTCAGGTGTGCTGAATGAAGAATGAATGAATGTGTGAATGCTCTATAATGCCTATTGAACTGGACCGAGCCCTTAGCTCCCTAACTGAACAACCTTGATGCAGAAATCCCAAGAGCTCCCTGGATTATTCTTAATTTTCTTTCGTATTCCATCTAAAAAGTCTTCCTTAGAACAATCCACTCGATTAACAGAGATTGTTCTTTGAATGCAATGAAACCACTTCCTTTGTTTTCCTTGAAATGGGCCTTCTTCCTGTTCCATTTTCAGAGGCTCGGCTTCCTGGGCATGCATGGTCGTCGTTGTATGCCTTTCACTGTTCCCTGGTGTTTAACCTCTTCCCAGAAAATGGTGGTTATTGCGACATTCTGAATGGATTTTTGTTGTTTGTTTTCTTTTTAATGTTAAACACTATTTTTTAAATATTAATGTCTTATATTATTTGAGGCAAAAAAAATAGGTTTGGGTTGATGTGGATAACAGTGCTGCTTAGATTTTGCTGTGCGCATTAATTCTTTCATTTGCTAGAGACAAATCACTTAATCTCTGTCCTAATCTCTTTTCATTCTTCCTTCATTCAGTGCAGTTTATAAGTGACTTGTGACTCCGTCCAGCTCTACCTCTCCAGCCTCACCTCCCATTACCCCACCATACATTTCGACCTTCTAAATCAATTGCAGTTCCCTAAATTACCAAACTGGCACTACTGTTCTCCTTACCTCTATTTTATGGGTGCCAACTGGCTAATTCATGTTCATTCATCTAAAGTATTACATCTTCTGGAAAAAGAAACTCAACATCACCCATCCCAGAGTGAATTAGGTGTCCTTCCTCAGCGTTTCTGTCACAATCCATCTATATCTCTATCGTGGCACCTATACAATAATTGTGATTATTGGCTTCTTTTCCCTCTTCCCCCTAAACTCATTTCATGTGAGTCACCTTCACCTGTTTCCTGAGCACCTGACACATATAATGCATTCAAATATTTGTTGAATGAAGGAAAAATGAGTCTTTAAAAAAATATGAATTCCTTGTGAAATAATTTCATAAATATAAATGGTCATATGAATACAATGCAGGGTGGGAGAACAGATTTCTGCTTTCCCTAAAATTATTCCCTTCCCATTTTCTGCCATAGGAAAACATAACAGTAGAATCTTATAAATGGATATTGATTGATTGATTCATTCATCCATCCATTCATTCATTCATTCACTTATTCAACAAGTATTTTTGAGTATCTGTAGTATACTAGATACTGTCCTAAGCACTTGCTTCAGAGAGAAAGTGACATTTCAGCAGAATAGTGAATGCTCACCAAACCTCGATTCTTCTTTCTGGGCACAAAACTAAATTACTTTGTCCATTCTACTTACATCTAGGTAAAGCCATGCGACCAGATCTCACCAATGGAGTTTGAGCAGAAGTAGAGTTTCGCTTCTGGATCCAGGCAATTAAGAACTGGTGAGCCTTCTCCCCGCTCACTCCCTCTTCCCATTCCTTCACCACCTAGGACCATTCCTAACTATTGCTAAAGCTGATGGTGAGATCTGATGGAAGAAGTTCTGGTCCCTGGTTGACTTCATGGAACAAAGGTCCCCCCACCATTCACTAATCTTAATTGGCTTGTGATGTGAGTGAAAAATGAACTTTACTGTGTAAACTACTAATATTTGGGGATTTTTTTTCCCCCAGCAGCTAGCTACCTTTATTTACCCTGATTAACACTGTCATAAAGTATGACATGTAGATTACATAAGATACTAGAAAATGTTGTCTCCTGCTCTAGGCATTCCATGGGAAACATGGAACATGAAAATGTATCGAAGAAGGTATTAAGGTCATAAAGAATTTAAGTTTGTCCCAAGTGGATAAAGAAAAATCATTATGGATACTCAGCTCTTCGTTCTCTTTCTCAGATGACCACCTGATCAGAATGCTCACATCCTGATCCGAAACCAAGCATAGAGTCACCATCACATCATCTTCATCGTCTTTATCAGTTACCGTTGGTCTCTTTCCTGCATTTTGAGGAATTTTTCTGAGTGGACTTCAGGAGGTCCAGTGTCACTCAAAATAGCATATATATTAAGGAATGATAGAAGATAAGAGTAAGAAAAGATGTTTTGTAGGCTCTTGAATATCATACTAAGGAGTTCGTATCTTCATCTACAGGACACATATTTGAATAAACTAGGGACTATTTGCGGTAGAATGAATTTTTTCTTTTTTTCCCCCTCCCATTGTCTTCTTTCCCGAATAACTGGTACCCACTAAAGCTAAAGTAACAATGGGAAAATGGCTGTTCATAGATGCTCTACCAAGAGACCTAATTATGATGAGAGCCTCTCTTCTCAATGCCCTCACCTCACAGCCCTCCCCTCCTCCAAACCTCATTAATCAATGAATCTTCGTAGCACCAAAAGGCTAATAGTGGAGGCCTGAATGAAAAATATTCAGCCGTTGGGGCAGGAAGCAATAGCACCATTTGGATCAAAGGAAAGTTTTAAA
Organism: Pteropus medius; assembly: GCF_902729225.1. Lineage (NCBI taxonomy): Eukaryota > Metazoa > Chordata > Mammalia > Chiroptera > Pteropodidae > Pteropus > Pteropus medius. Next base: position 15,230,812 of record NW_024349797.1, read on the forward strand.
GGGGAGCGGGGAGAGAAAGAATTTAGGGGGAAAAAAAATAGAGGGTTTTCTACCAACTACAAGAGCAACTCATCCAGTCTGGGAAGCTGATCCAAAAAGAATGAAATACGTGAAGCACATGGTATAAAACTGCCCAGGATTCCAGACTCATTGAATAAAGCAGAGAAACATCTAAATCCCTGGACTGGAAGAAATGATTCAAATATGAAGTAAATGACTTCATTTTTCTGGACTCTATATACAATAGTTTAAGCTGGAACAACACTCCTTTTCCTATATGATTCTATGTTGGATTGACCAAAAAATGGACAAGATTTGGAAGGCAGAAATGAAACGGAGCTATTACTCTCTGAAAATCCTCATTATTACACAGGGTGGCACACAAACATAGAGATGCTGGCAGGTTCTAGCTTGTCCGTGCTCCTTGTGTCTACCTCTCCTTCCTAACCGCTATTTCTACTAACCACTGGAATCCCAGACCCACCTCCTGAGCTTGGCTGAACACTTACAAAGGTGACAGTTACACATAGACTTTCCGCAGCCCTCCTGGATGCCACTCCAGCAGCTCAATGTATCTGGCTTTCTAGATTCATTGCAAGTTGTGACCCTACAGGTCTACCTGCACCAGGGTGTCATGGGGGCTGGTTGGTGACTTTCCTCTGATCCTTGAATCCTGCTCCCAGGCCTTTCCTTTCCCGTTTCTCCCACAATCTGTAAGATCTTATGTTCTTGTCTCAGTAATACTCTAATGGTTCACCTTCCCTGATTGAGGCCCTCTGATTCACCTTGCAAGTGCTTGGCAACCCAACAGGAAGATTACGTGGATTGTACCTCTCTTCTCTTCTACAATGAAAAGAAAAGGTCAAATATAGGAACTATAGAAATCTGGGTAAAAATTACACCTTGGTAGAGGTCTCCCCAAGAGAGAAGGTCATTACTTAGTTGCCCACTGGCTTCCTAGTATGAATTTACCATAGTATGGAAACTGACTTTCAGTTTTTCAAGCTTAGAAACGTGCTTCTTTTCCCCTTTAGCATACTGTTAAACTCTGTTGAAGAAGACTCAATCAGGCTCACTAGACACAGATGTAGACAATAAGGTCTATTAATATTAATAGGGCAAGTCTATTAATATAGCATGAGAAATAAAATTGTTGCAGGCCCTAAACATTCATATCTATGGTCAAAGCGCTACACCCTACAGCAACAGTCAAATAGGAAGGTAAACGACAAGCAGAAGGATGCCTGGGGAGGGATGTGGAACCAAAATTAGAAGAGTTAGGAGGAATATTGAGTGATTCACAACACCAAGTTGTGATAGCCATTATCAGTGCCACCGAATAGACTGGCCTGTCACAGTTGCAGATAGCTGTGTGGTTCCACTCACTCGGGGTACAGTCATTGTCATGGGCCTTCTTCTCTGTAATAGATTATAGTACTGGCCTCAGTGCTTCATCTCTCTCTGTATTCCCACCCTTTGCCATGACTTTGAAGTTCCTTCCTCTCAAGGAGTGGAGTAAATTTCCCTACACCTTGGTTGTGAGTTCAGCCATATGACTTGCTTTGGCTAATAGAATGAGATGGAAGTAGCAATGTTAAAGTTCTGAGATTAGGCCTGAAGAGGCCTCGAATGTTCCTGCTTGCCCTCTTCTGCTTCAGCCAATGCCATGAGAAGATTTTTCCTGGGCCAGCCGGCTTGTCCAAGGAGGATGAGGGACATGGAGCAGAGTCATCCCAGGTAAGTCCAGACTAGATCAGCTAATCCCTAGCTGACCAGAAGACAGGTGAGAAATAATAGATGATTGTTGTTTTATGTCATGGCATTTGGGGACTGTTTGTTATTCAGCAGTAGTTACCGGACATACCCTCCAACCATGATTTTCTGGGATGGTGGGAGAGGTGCTCTTACCCCATTGTGGCCCTAGAGTTCTAGACGGGTGTGCCCAGGATGCTCCTCCAAAGTCACTAGGGGCACCGATTGGGTCACTGGTAAGTTCAAGGTACATCTTTAAACACTCAGTACAATTCTATCTGACTATTTCTAACATCTTGGCTAGATGTAAAGTCTACATATTTGTTACAGCAGAAGAGAGTAAGATTTAAAAACTCTTCAGAAGGCTACTTCTGAATATTAATGGTTGTTTGCAAATACAACTCTAAATCACTATCTGAAAAAAAAAATTGAATCCTATCATCTATGATTTTTGCTTTCATCAGAGTTTTAGGAAAACTCATACGCCCAGCAAAATCCCCAGGCAGCTTAGGATGCCAAGACTTTCTTCCTCTCTCTTTAAATCTGCTCCAAGTCCATAAGGAGGATTCATGAATAAATGTGGTTGGCAGATGAACCAAATATCCAAAGACATATTTTTATGACAATTATGTCTTAATTTGTTAGTTTGAAGTATGCATTGGTCTTTATATGAACTAGAAGCATTGGTTGGGGGGGGGTGTCCTCAAAACATTTTATTACCCTATTTCCTCAGACATTCCTTCTTTCTCCACCACTCCCTGCCTTTCACTAGCTTCCCCCACCCTTCCAGTTTATGAGGGACTGATGATGTCAGGATATTTTTTGAGGAAATGTGGGAGGTCTGCCATCCACTTCCTACTTGATGTGGGCTTCATGTACCAGAAGAAAACAACCACCACCAACAATGCAAACGTAATTCCAGCACAGCTCGAGAGCAGTCCACACACTGGCTTTTAAAGAGCTATCATGTCACTTGACAAGGTGACAACACTCACGGGACGGGACAGGGTCTGGGAGGGCCAGTGAAGCATACCCTTCCATTTCAGGAAAACATCCCCTCAGGAAACAATTTGGCGTTTCCTGCAAAACACGAACTTGCTTGGCAGTCTGACCAACTCATCACCCCTGTTCATCTCATACCATGTGCCTGATTAATAACAATAACTAGTCCAAGAACAGAATGAATACAGCTTCAATAGGAAAGGGGGCAAGGGGAGACAAACAAAACCCTTGCCAAACAGATACAAATGCACACACACCCACACCCCACACCCCCCAAACACATAAAGCCACTTTAGAAATGTTGAGAAATACAATATACCTCAATTAAAACCATTTTACATTACTAGAAACAGGGTTGAAAATTACCTCCTTTCTCCCACCCAAATATGTTTGGAATGATGATACCGCCCATTCTTCATTGGCCTATCACGTGCCAAGCACTGTGTTAATGGGCTATATATATATATAGAATTATTTTAATTCTTGCAACAACTCTGCAGAGTAGGTATTATTATCTAAACTTTATAGATAAGTAACTCTTCCAAGATCACAGAGAAGCAATCAAGGAGCCAGAATTTGAACCAAAGGCTGTGTGTGACTCTAAAGGTCTAGCTCCTTCCATCAACTCATAGGCTTGGTTAGTAAATTGGAAAGCCTGGACACAAGACTTGTTTTTACATAAACCCAATTCGTTACTCAAGGCCTATTGAAATTGCCATCCCTTCTGTGGATTCTTAACTTGTTCTGAGCAGAGTTCTGATGGTTACAAGTAATAGAAACCTACTCAAATTAGTTCAAGTGAAAAGCAGAGCATGGTGTTCTAGTCCCAGCCCTAATGCGTGTAAGGGAACAATGGGAACATACAAGGATTCAGGAATCAGAACAAGGGGCTTTAGAAAGGGCAGAATCCGAAGCAGCCCAGACACCTCTCAGCCTCACATCTCAGAGACCACTTTCTCTTTACACCTTCATGTCCCGACCAGCTTCTCTGAGTCTCTCAAAGCCACAGTCTGTACCCAGTTCCACAATGAGTTCCTTTATGACTAATCTACTAGACCTTTGAGCTCAGGGCCTGCCATCGGAGAGTAATAACTGCTTGTCACTTTCCAGATTCCTGGGAGAGGAATCTGATGGGTTCAGCTTATATTTTTTTAGCTGGACAAAACTCAAGGCACAGGTGGCTGGTGGTCTATGGTCAGGGCAATCCTGAGTCAGATACTCACCCTGGCCCAGGCAGAGGTAGCTCGGGAGGCGAGGATCAAGTGACTCCCCCTGCCCCTTCTGGGTGGGGAAGCACCCTGAAATCCAGTAAACATTCAGCTCTCATTCATCCCCCTTTCCTTTAAAAGGCTAATTTATATACTTAATTTTAAGTAGCTCCATCCCATTGTTTTCCAACTGCTTTCTATTTATTTTCTAGGTTCCTAGAGAACCACCTCCTAGGGTCATTATATCTGCAATGCCTGGCAGAGTGCTAAGAATACAGTGGACACTGACAAATGATTTATTTGTCTAGATAGAGTTCATTGTGGGGCAGAACAATGCAGATGATCAAGCAGAATTTCTTCGTTCCTTTCCTTGCCCACAGAAAGACCATCGGAACTGTAAGGAGAAGATTGCAAGTCTTTAACCTCACTGGCTTAGCTGGTACATATATGGAGAAGGAAAAGAATTTGACCCTGAGCACATGAACTCTAAAGGTCCTTCCAATTCTTACTAAAAGAGGCATCCAGGCCAATAGCTCTCAACCTGGAGTAATGCTTCCTAGTATCAACCATTTCCTTGATCTGATTCCATTCTTTTGTCACCCGTTTAGAGAAATCTACTAGAATTAAGATAAGTGACTCATGCTAGTATAGTGGCAAGCTTGATTCTGCTCTCATTTGCAAAAGAAAAAGAGTGAATAGTTTTAAAACCTTGGTTTTAAATTACCAGTAAATTACTGGTAACCATGCTACAGTTGGCATTGTGATTGAGAACTGTTCATTTAAGGCATTCCTTTGCCCACAGCTGAGATGACACTAATTGTATCAATAAAAATACTTTCAGCCACAAATAACAGACAACCCAACTCAAACGGTCATAAAAATGAGGAAATGTATTAGCTAGTGTGGTGGCTTAAATCGTGTTCATAATTCTTTGAATTTTCTCTCATCAAAGGTTGGGATCTACATTCTCTCTCTTATGTCTAGACTAACCATAGTGACTGGTTGACCAAGAGAGTACTGTGGAAATGACAGAATGTGGAAGTAATAGAATATGACGTCAAAGGCTAGGTCATAAAAAGAAATACAATTTCTACTTGGTTCTCTTTGGGTGCTTGCCCTTGGAATCCCACGCAGTTTGTGGAGAGGCCCAAGGGTTATGACTCTCAGAGCTGACTGAGCCAGCCCCCACTTTTCAGTTATGTGAGTGAGCCATCTGGGAAGTGGATCCTCCAGCCCCTTGATGAGTTGCCCCAACTGACACCTCCTGGAACAGAAGCAAACCTTCCCCACTGAGCCCTGCCCATACTACAGGTTTATGAACCAAATATTGATACCGTGTTGTTTTTAAGCCACTGCGTTTTGGGAACATTTGTTACACAACAAGAGATAATTGATACGGCTAACCTAAAAGGAAGTCCAAAGGTAGATCAGACATCAGAATCATTGATTCAGCAATTCAACCATATATCATTGAATGTTTTCCTTCCCTTTGCTCTGTTCTAGGTTGTGTAAGCTTCATCCTAAATCTAGTTCCCTTGTGTTTGTAGATTGGCTGCTGGGACAGTCAGACCTTCCTCCTTCAATTCAGGTGAGGGGTTAGAATGAATTCCCTTGGACCAGTTTTGAGAGATAAATTTTTCCAGAAGCAAGAAAACCTCTCCTCATATTTCTTTGGCCAGAATTAAGTCATATGCTCATTCTTGAATGAATAATAGGCAAAAAGGATAAGAACATTATTGAATCAGACCTACTCCTTAAGTTAAGACCAATTCCCCAAACCACATTGTGCTACTTATGGGAGAAAACGGATATTGGAAAAGACGCTTCAAAGATTTAAGACATCAGGTAAATAGGAAAAACCTCAGGTTGTGACCAGCCTTGACATATGATCAGTAGGACTGGGACTGTCCTGAGTAGGCTATACGGGATCTAGCTTTGTATGAGGAAGGTAAAGTCTACTTCTAAAACCCATCGACTCAGGACCTTTCTTTTACCCCCCTCTCTGGCAGCTCCCATTTTTATCGTCTTCCTCATCTTCATCCGCCATCTACATATTTATACTTGCTCTCTGGCAAGAGACAGCCCAGTGGTAACGGATGCACTGTTCAACTTCTGGTAACTTCATTCCAATATCCCTCGGAAGAATAACCCCCCGACATAGGCAAGAATTGGTGTCATTATTTTTCCATTTTTGCCAATGAAATAATTAAGGCTTTATGGTTTAGGCAGATTACTTCTCCCTCAATCTAGCTACTCACATGAAAAATGAAAGGAATAGACCAGAAGATCAATAACATTTCTAGCCCCGAGAGTTTTGGCATTCCGCCTCCTATCTTCTCCATGACTGTAGTTGTGCCTGAAAATCAGTCATTTTAGGGCAGTCATGCCATATGCTTAGCTCTTCTTCATAGTCACCATCTCCCCATCCTTCACTAGCTTATTTTCACTGCTGTCGGCCACCTGCATGTTCTACCTTCCTTCTTCACTTCCAAGTCTGGCTGAATGTAAGGAAGATTCCTTAGCTTTTCTACATGGAGTTTTCCTGTTCGTTCTTTTTGGCGTTGTGCTGACTCCTTTAAAAGAGGCATAGTATGGTGATGGAGTTCAGCAAATATTTAATTTCCAAAAATCGAAGAGGCTATTTCTTGAAAAAGATAGTTTTGAAGACTAAACTTAGGTAGCTCAAAGGAGATATCTATTTATATCATGAAAGCTACTCCTTCCTCTACTCCAAATATGTATGTCTAGCTGTGACTACTCTATTTTTCCATGATTTTCCTCTCTTAGTCAGAATTGACTGGTTTACGAAAACATCTGACTTGAGAAGGGCCAATCAAAATCCTTCTCTAGAATTTTTTTTCAAATAATAACTAGGAAAGAATAGTCAGTCCTCTTTTTAGCAATAGAAGACACTTTGGTGGCCGTGTCTCGTAGGTAGAAGTCAATATATAATAAAAGAGAATGAAGTTGATATGCTGAGAGAAGTAAAGATAAGAGACAGGGTAAGGAGTTCCAAAGGCGTTAGATTTCTTGGCTGAATTCGGTCCTGCGAGAAGCTGCACCCTGCTTTCCTGTTGTACTAGTGTATAAACCACACCAGGCATAAACCCATAAATAACATCTTTTGCCTAAGTTAATACATGTTTAGTTTCTATCATTAATCACAAGAGATTTGCTGAGTACTGAAAACACTAGGTCCCAAAAGATTCTTTGGAAATGGGTCTTTTGGCATTTTCAATTGATTATGATTTGCATACATTTTTGTTTGCTTTAAGTGCTCACCTCTTAGTATTTGTTTATAGCATGGAATACTAGAAAAAACATGGGCTTTGGAGGCAGGAAACATGAGTTTAAATTCTGACTTTCATACATTTTTGTGACAGTGCAAGAGCCTCCTTGAGCCTCAATCTCTTCTTCCTACAGAGTGGGGATAATCTTTGCCTAGCTACCTCTCGGGGTCATTATAATGATCAAAATAAGAAGATGGGAGGGACATTTTCTTACTCATCTTTGCATTATCAATGTCTACCATAAGGCCTGGGCCAATAGTGTAGATACTGAACAAATATTTGATGAATGAAAAAAATATATACGACAGCATTTTGTACATGTTAAAGCACTATTTAAATGTAAATTAATGTGATTAAGACCACTTCACAACAGTGTAGGCTATGTGTAATGATTTACGTTAGCATGTTAAGCAGGTCTTGGGCTGAAGGATAATTTCAGAGTCATGAACAAAATTCCTATAAACAAGATGCGAGGTATATGGAACTTGTGATTCGTACCCCTCTATTCTCGTGTTGATTATTTTCCCTCTGTTTGGTCCAGACAGTGTCAAAGTGTCTCTGGTCCCAAATTCCAAAAGTGGCCAGCATTCTGGAGCTGCTGGATGCTATTATAGAAGCATCAAGATGGAGACAACAGTGAAAAAAGATAATTAAACTCATCTAAGGCCTTTTCGCTTATAATTAGCGCATAATCTTACCTCTCCTTTTGAACCTTCAGTATGGCTGAGGCTCCCACAAAACTCTCAGGATGCAAATTGCCCATCTGTGACTCCTCTGTCCCTCCCCAAATGCCCCTGTAAAATTATACAAAGAAGGCACAAGGACTCAAGAAGCACAGTTGCCTGGGACCACTTAGTGTAGGGGCAAATGGATTTACACATCGTATTATGATGCAGGAGATTGTAGCCACAGAATTTTATAATGATAATCCTGAATCATACAGAAAGCTTTACACACAGTGTAGTCTGGCTACCAAGACAGAAAAGTGGTCAACACTTTATTTCACATATCCATCAAACTGACTAAAATGATTTTAAAGGTTTAGTTCTTCAAAAGTATGTTTCTAATTGGCTGAAACACATTTCCCAAAATGATTTATCTTTCCAACTATTCAATGAAGCCTAAGTTTTCGATTATCATTACTCCTTCAATGGTTCAGTAAGTCAATCGCAGGTACTACACGCCCATAATGTAAAGATCCCAACCCTGAATGCTGTACAGTAGGTGAAAATGAACACCCTCCCAACGATACTTATATTCTGTCGGGATAAAATGCTTTACGTCACTAACCTTGACTCATGGGCTTTGGAATTTTACCCACCAATAGATCACTAACTTATTATCAATTGTTTGAAACGAATGATCTCCCACTTTCCTACCTTAAGACACATAATGTAACATATGTGCTTTAACCTATGCTGGACCTGTAAACAATCCAGAGACTTGCCTGGCATGTTTGAGGAATGGTGGGAGGGTGGAATGACAGGAACAAGAGAAAGAGAGGGAGAGAGGTAGAAATGAGGATAGAGGAGAATGGGGTGCAGTTTGGGATGAAGGAGCTAGCACAGGCCCTTGCAGAAGCATTTGCTTTTACTCTGAATAGGCTGAGAAATCATGGGAGGGTTTAGAGTGGAGGAACAGCACAAACGCATTCAACACACACACTCCAGCTGTTGGGTTGAGAATAAACTTCAGGGTCGGTGGCAGATGTGGAAGCAGAGAGACTGGGAGCAAGAGAACAGGGCGGCTGGGACCAAGGTGGTGGTCGTGAAGGGGACAGGTTAAATGACATGACATACGCAAAGAAACAGCGTAACAATGGGCACAGTCATTTCCGGTAGATGCTGCCTGTTATTGGTATCGCATCATTCTGAATCCCAAGCCTCATCAATGGTTGACTGAATGACAGATGTAGGCAAGTGGTTACAAATTGGAGAGTCGATGTCAGGATTAGAAAAGGAACTTTTTCTACATTTCTGCATAGGTCAACCAAAAGGAACTGGAATTGAGTCAAAACTAAAGAGTTCATGCTCCCTGTCATTGAACTCTCTGCTTGCATTGTTTTAAGAAAAAAAAAAAAAATCATACAGAGAGAGAGAGAGAGACAGGAAAAACCTGTCATCAAAAAGCTTGTTGAAATGTCACAATTGCCCAGAATCCAGCCTGACCTTGCAGCACTCCTAGATACTAAAAATCATTTCTCTGGTCTTACATTTTTTGGTTTAACAAGCACAAGAGGCCATGAACTCCAATATCTGAAGCAAACGTGTTAAACATCTGGGATCTGGCGTAAGTTTCTCCTGTGGGATGCGTTGTTTGTGCAAACTTTTATTGAATTAAAAAAAAAAAGTAAGGACCAAGTTTCAAAATATTCATGTAACCTAGTAAGAATATTTCTCTGAAGCCAGAGTCAAAATACAGAGCTCTTCAAACCAGTGCATAAACTTATTTTAATCTCGGGCTAGAAATCGCTTCTTAAAACACAGAGTGGTATCTAAATGGAATCGAGCCTAAGTATCCAGAGCTCTCTCTCTAACAAGGAAATGGTTAGCCTAACATAAGTGGATTTTTTTGGGCTAAAGGCTGCAGCTCACAACTACCCGAAGAAAGGCCACGACGTTTGCAGGACAGGCACTGTCCTGTGGTTTAAGGCAAACTCTGTCACTTGAACACAGATGATCTTGAGCGATTCAATTTATCTTTTGAGTTTGATATGCCTTTTTCTTATAAAATATAGAAAGGAAAATACTGCCGCACAGGTCATAGAAATTTACAAGCATAAACAGAATTAGAATAATAAGGGCGACGGACCGTTTAAAAGCTCTTTGCATATAGACGCATAGGAGAAGAGGAAATACAGAGAAGGAGGAAGAAGAAGTAGAATGTAAGAGATTATTAGAAGACAGGAAAGACCCCAGAAAACTAAACAAAGCTTTTAAAAAGAAAATCTAAGGGTGATCTTCTGGAATGTTCCTCAAGGGTGAGACAACCTCTTGCTCTCCTTTAGTATCTCCCCCAAGTGTTCAGGGCAGCATCCATTGACCAACAAAGGATAGGTTCCTCCCCTACCCCCATAAGCCACACCCCGAGCATTTTAAGAGGTGGAGTACGGGCAAAGACTGGCAGAGCCTGCCCCGTTATCTCTGGGAGACTTCCAGACTAGAGACCTTCCAACCACATCGCCATAACTCCTAAGGCCAACAGAATTTTTCCTATACATTTAATTAAATGCAGTATATTTAGGGGATGGAGGGGGGGTGTGATGAATCTAACTCCAACCAGGAACATGTATTTGCCTAATGAGTTAATTAGAAACTGACTCTGCTGTTTCAAGAAGCTAATCGATAGCATGGTTAATGCAATTTTCAGTTTTCATATTAAACTTTGAGTCATTTTCGTTTATCTTAGCATTCTTTCCTCATGTGTGGTATGTGCTGACCTTAATCATTGGGGAGAGGAGCCCTATCACTCACTCGGGGAGAAGTTTAGTGACTCACTGTGGGTGGATGACTGCTTTCATGAGTACATTTGGTCATTTAAATCAAAGAATGTGTCCTCAAGTTTCTCATCCCCAGGGAGTCACCTCATCTGCATTCCCAGGACCACTTCTCACAAGGACACCTTGTGCTGTCTCTAGCATTAAACTCTCTCCTTCAGTATGTCCCTCTGACTGTCTTCAGAAAACCTCTACCTAGATGTTTCAGTCACCTCAAATTCAGCGCAGTCTATCTGTCCAAGGGCATCTGTGTAATTAAGATCTATGCATTCCACTGTATGTCGACAAAACATTGTTTTAAAGATGCAAGTTTAAAATATAATTCTTCTCCCACTCCCAAAACTCCTCCTTCTAAGGTATTCTTCAGCTAAGCTAAGATGTCCTCTAGCTCACTAAGCCTCAATAAATCACCAAGATCTACTGATTCCATCGACTACAGTTCTCTTGACTCTTTCCTCTTCTCTCCACTTTCTCTTGTCACTTCCCAGCATCACAGTCACTCAAATGACACTGACTACCTACATCGTGCCAGGCACTGCTCTAGCCCTTAAGTCTACAGGGATGAGCAACAGAGAAATCGCATCTTGAAGGAGTCTGCACGTGAGAACTCTACGTGGTATCCACAAGCACAGAAGCACAGGCAACACAGAAGGAATGAGTCGCTACATACAGGAGTGGGGGACAGGGTGGGCAGCGCCGTTCGACGGTGTCAGGGACCAGGTTTAGGGAGTTCGTTTGTCTATTTGTCTGAAGATTTGTTGTGAAGGAGGAGAAAATGGTAGGAGCTGGGGCTGGAGGAGTAGGCAGGAACCTACTAGATCACGGAAAGCTTTGTCGGTTGTGGTCAGGAGTTTGAACCTTAACCCAGAGGCAGAGGGGATGCTAGCAAAGACTTTTCAGCAAGGATCTGGACAGCCTTACTCTTTAGAAAGGTCAGTGTAGAGATAATGATCTCTTACGTGAACGACTGCAATATTTTTCTTGACTCCCATGTCACCCTTCTCCATACACCTCTTCCGAAGTCATCTTTCTAAAAATAAGACCATGTCTCTTCCCCAATTAAAAAAGAAAAAAACAAAACAAAATAGAATAAAAACCCTACCATAACTCCCCTAAGCAGAGAGCGGCAATTCCCAAATGTAAGGAAATTGTTTCCGGAGATGTCGATAGTTGTTGTGGGGGAAAAACATTTCTCTTGCAAATAAGTTGGATTAACCCTTACACAAAATTTTAAAAGCTTCTTTTTCATTGCAGGGATTCTCAGAGGCTTTAATTTTCTAATGTCAGTCGTGAATCTTTAAAAAGGGGATTCAGAAATCGGATTCCCTAATCTATTAAATAAGAGAGCTCTTTGATCTTGGCGCACTGGTTAGCATCTCCATAGACTGATGCTCTGTGAAATATACTGGCCTCTGCAGTAAATTCTAAACTCAGATGAACCTCATCTAACATCTGGCCTCTGCTTCTACCACCTCTCTGCCATACACATGCCCCTGTGTCCTCTGCTCCCACCACATTGGTGGTCTCTGTGCCCCTCTCTTCCTATGCTTGAGGAATTCTTAGTCATCTTTCACGTCAGAGTCAAATATTAACTCCACTATGAAAAAGTGGTGTGTGAGGGAAGGTTACAAAGATATAGGCTGATCTGAATCAAGGCTATTGTCCATAAAACCACACTATGTACTATCTGGGAATAGTTTGGATAAATAATTCTATAATCTGTGAAGAATCCTCGAGCACTCTTTTTTACAAAGAAAGTTAAGTGTTATTTGTTATTGACAAAGAGACCTTGAGCTCTGAAAATGGTTCATTATAATGTATTTAAAGAAACTCTAGTTTTTTCCAGCTTCTCTGCTCCAGATTACATGAAGAATATAGATACCAGGTCAAGGCACTAGATGCCATGATGAACAAAGGGACAAAGGAGTGCTGGAAAGATTTTAAGGGTTGCATTGGTGGGAATGAGTGGGGTCGCCTGGCTCCCGGACAAGGGGTGTTGGAATGAAGGAAGCCACCCTGGAGTGGAGAGCCTGGAGATCTGAAGGAGGCCTGAGAGGGGACCCTCGTGAAGAATAGCCACAAAGGGGACCAGGGCAAGTCATTGGATAGAGACACTTTTGAGCAGGGACACCAGGAGAAGGACGAGAGACAGGAAGCCATGGCTTTGCTCAGGAAGGGACGTTCTGGAGCCTGGGAAGAGAGTCTGTGTGCTTGGGAGGGAAGAAAAGAGAAACTAAAGGGTGAACAGGTCAAAATACATAAAGAGCTTGTACTTTGCCCCTTGGACCCAGCTCTACCTTTACCGGACAGGACCTATCCATGACCACCAACTCCCGGCCTTGGGATGGAGATCAGGTGGGGAGGGGGTGCGGGGAGACAGTGCAGAGAAGGAGAGACAAGAGAGGAGGGAAGAAAGAGAAGACACGAGAGGAGAAGGTGGGGAGCAAAGGGTTCTCCCGAGCTCATGACCTTACTCAGAAGCGAAGTGAGGGAGCAGCAGCCAATCTCCGCAGGAGAATCGAGAGAACCAGCTCCACCTCCATCCTTTGCCTTTTCTCTCCCACCTCAGCCTTCAGCAGGTTGTTGAAGAACCAACAAAAGAGTGGAATGGGGCTGAGGGAAATTTGGTGAAAATTAAGAGCAAGAGCAGCCTTGAGGCGATGCCCCAGCATGGCAGCTTGCAGCTGAAGGGAATGAGCGTGAAGAGTAAAGTATTCATTCGCTGAGTGTCAGCAGAGCATCCACGCAGAGCATCAGCTGCAAGGAGCACTTCCTCTCTTCCTGGGGCCTGCCCCATCTCCACAGTTGTTCCTCATGAGGCAACCCCCTCTCTGTCAGTGTGCCTCATTGTCCCCACATTTCCGAAGTACACCTGAAAGCTCTTTACCACCTCCTTGTGTAAAGTCCTTTGCTTTTATGATGAAAAATGACACCACTGAGTTTTTAAAAAATAGCCCTGGAGGCTCTAAAAAGATAATACATTCCAAAGTTCTGACAGGTGGAAAAAAAAAATGAGAAGATATGGGGTCTCGCTCTCCCCAAATATGCACAAATTCTGAGCTGACAGGATCCTCTTGACTAACCATGTTTTCACTGAAAGAAGTAGGTTATGATTTCAATAGCGCCTTTGTACGTAAAAATGCACCAGTGTTATTGGCCCACAGGTCTGCTTTTCGGAAAGATTGGCAAGACGCTGTGTGGAAAGGCCAGGCTTCGAGTGGAAATCTCTGCAGGGCATTTTTCAATGTGGAACCAGAAGAAAACAAAACAAAACAAGACAAAACGAAAACAGACGACTACAGGATCACTGTAAAGAGCTAAGTTATTTGCAGATATCACAGCTTGGTTTCCATGTTTTGGAAAATTTTTTGAGAGCAGGGAGATGTTATATTTTACAAACATAACAGCAATCCATGCTCTTCTGTAAGGATAAATAATAATTGGTTTGTGCGTTAAAACTCAGAAGAACTCAAGGCAACTATTTAAAGTGTAGTTATTACCGTGTGATGCCGGCCAGTGCTGCAGCATCAAATGTACCCTGAGTAGAAGGTCAGTTAGTAAGAATTAGAAAAAAAACAAAAACAAAAACAAAAACCTAGGTCGCAACCAATGCAATCCTCTCCAAACAAGAAATTTTAAAATGACATCAAGCTATCCAATGGTCTCCGGCCCTAAATCAGTATTAATTCATGAATAATTTATCGGATCGTAATAAATAGATATCATAATGACCTTAGTGTTTGCATTCATGGACAAAGTGCCCCTGCCTTTATTTTACAATATTGCTCGAGAATATTCCAAATTCCCCAACAAAAGTGCTGTTTGTCACCGCCTGTCAGCATGTGATTCCCCTTTATGGGAGGACACCATTGGTGGCAAATTAATAGATCATTCCTATGTCGATGCCTATTTTTCTCACCCTAATGGCTTATTTCACTGATGGTTTTTGTCGAAGATTCATTATTAAAAAAAGCCTTCGTAAGTCAAAGATTCTAACTGGAGCTATCATCACAATAAAAGCTACCAAAGTGAAACACCTTGTTTCTATGCACTCCCTTTGTCCTGAAGCCTCTAGGTTATTATTTAAAGAACAAAACAAAACAGAACATCTTTTAGTTTCTCAGGGATTCTAATGAAGATAGTCATCTGCTAAGTAAAGGCACTAACAAATTTAAGAAAGAAAACATCAACAAGAAGGAACGATCTGTATATTTGCACTTGGTGAGCCGTGTCCAATTCCAAAATAATGAAAAGTTTTACTACATGTTTCTCCTTTTTTTTTTTTCTAGAAAAGAAAACGTTGCATTTCAAGGGACATACAAACTGCATCAAAAAGAAAGAAAATTTTCACCTAATGTTGATTTTGTGTTTCCTTTCAATGCATTTAATAATTCTAAGCAAGAGGTATCTTATTCTAAATTTCAAATATGGGCCTATAGATATGTTCATAAGAATTTTCATTGTATGAAATAGGTCTTAATAATGATTAAAATCTAACCCAAATCATTTTCTTCACACTGTTAAAATGCTCCTATCACACTGTATGCCAGTTTGGTCTCACAGGTTATGTAAAGCCTTGGAGAAATATCAGTGGACTGTATCTATCTTGTTCATTTCTCTGAATCCAGAAATTGGCTCAACCAAAGTTAAGCGGGTGGGAGAGCACTCTACCAAGGCGTGTGCTCCCCTTAAGACAAAAACCTTTACGGACAAGATTTTATGTGTTGGGAGGGGAGTAAGGAATAGTTGCTCCTTTGTTGTGTTCTCTCTCTCTGGAGGACCTTCTTGGGTCAGGAAGAAGAACTTGTATGCATTACAGTAAACACTCAGGCCACAAAAATACATTTAAACCACCGAAAATGAAGTAATCAGACCTATTGAAACGTTTTCACCATCTGGGAAAATGGTGAAAATTTCTAAGTACGTTACCCAGGCCTGTGAGGCAACAGGTAGGTGGATTCTGTACCAATTAGAAGGTGTTATGACTGGCAAACCCCTGTGAAACTCTAAAATTGCAGTTTAATGGAAACGCTGGCTGTCATCCCCAAAGCACATTTCAAGGAATCACAAAATTTGAGAATTAGAAGCAGCTGAATGGAAGTTTGAACCCAGAAGATTAGGTGGTGACACAAGGACTTCTGCAGGTGTCCCAGCTCTTAATCTGGACCCCCTTCCACCACAGAACCCTTCATTCTTCAGAACCTGATGAAGCAGCACAGAGCAGGGTTCATATGGCAAGCTCTCAGCCCAGCTCAGTCATGGGGCAAAGCTGACAAGGGACAGATGTAGAATGCCCAGATATCTCAGGGTTCAGTGGAACGGCCAGCCCCGTAGACTCCAGCGGAGGGAGGACAATGCTGTGATTCAAAGACCAGGCTTATCCTCAGTCTTGTGAAAATAATAACATCCGTCTATTTCCAAGGGGTGAGTGAAGCGAATAGCTTTTCAGTTTCTGGGAGCCTCTGAAACTGTTTCCCAAATGTTTGGGGTTTGGCCTTTTGGTACACGCTTCGTCCCCAAGTGTTTTTCCCTTAATTTTTAGGCCCAAGTGTATTTTAAGGAAAATTGATCCCACATACTTCTGATTTATTTACGTTGAACGCATCAGATTGTGTGGAAAGAGCCACCTGAGGCCCGAGAAGCCCTCTGCGCCGGCTTTTATGAGTCTGTGCCTTTTTTCTTAGAAGCAGGAAGCCACATGTTGACGTGGACAAATAAAATGCAAGCCCTAGAGATGCGGGCCTGGTTCCAAATGTGGCTCCTCTGAAACCAATGGGTCCTCAAGTCACCAAGACAGAGTTTTCCTTCCCTCTCTTCCAGAAGTTCAAAGAAACCTTCCCTTTGGGCTGTGTTGAGCCTGAGTCCGTAATTTGGAGCTGCTCCGTGCAGAGCTCACGCACGCCTTCAGCATCCCTGACTTCATGCCCATCCCTGACACGTCGGCCTCCCCACACGAAGGGAGTCCAGGCTCAGGGCCACCTCCTGGTCTTTGCGGAGACCTGAGCCAGGCTCCTGTGCTGCCAAGTTTGTAGGAAATCATCCTTTCTCTTTCAAGCTGTGGAACGAGGCCGAAAATCCTATTCCCGCCACTGAAGATGCAGCTATTAAGGACCTGGGAAACCCCTACTAAGTAGCATTTGTTGTCAATGCTATCGTTAATGTCACTTGAACCTGCTGAAGGAGCATGATGGGAAATGTCTGGGATGATTCGTTTTAGAGGAAAAATAACCACAGCTAACAGCAGGGTTAGGTGTTAAGCGTAAGAGAAATGCTCTCTGGGTAAGGGAGCTGAAAATGCCGTTTCCTCCACTGAAGAAGCAGCTGTTAAGGACCTAGGAAACTCCCATCAACCCTGACAATCCAGCACACAGTTCTCAGCACATCGTGGGTTTTTAATAAAAATATCCTAACAGGTAGAGTGGGAGCATCCATGGATCTATCCTGTAGACTCAATTTTGGCCATCAGGCTTCCTTTCTGAAGCCTCAGGTCAGCTTCTGGGATGAGAGAGAAAAGCATCCGTGCCCACCTGTTCCCTAGTCTGTGACTTGCACTGCTGACTCTTTGCCCCTGCCTGGGTTCTATCACTTGAAGGAAACCCAGAGACCCTGATCAGGAAAAGGATGATGGACCAGATGTCGAGGTCAAGGTGGCCAGGGTGTGGGCCACATTTGTTTCTCTCTCTTTATAGGGCTTAAAACCATGCGTTCTCAGTCTGGATATTTATTAGAGTTTTAATAATTCCTGACACCTGGGCCCTACCTAAGACCTACTCATTCAGAATCTCTGGGGACGATGCCCCGGAAATCAGTTTTTTCTTAAAAGCTCCACTAATTCCATGACTGGGCGGTCAAGGTCGAGGACCACTGATTCACAGTAGCTCGAATACATTCCCGTCCTGGAAGAGTAGCTGGAAATAATCCACATAGCAGAGGAAGTTCTAGTTGTTTTCTAATCGAGTGAAATGGGATTCGGGGTTGATGCTTCCTCCTAACTTCTCCACCCCCATGTCTGCTCCCCTCTCCCCATCATGTGCCTGAGTTATAAATGGTGATCGAACTGTCCAGACAGCTTCTCAAGCCAGTACACAATGAACGGGTTTAAAGAGAACAAGAACCAAACCCAGATGCTGAAGCATCTAAGATGCCAAAATGAACCAAACACAAAAAATCTCTTCAAATATTTAATCAGTTTGGAGACCTCTGCCTTCCAACCCAGTTGAGTAAAAATTCCAAAGAAAGCACGATTCAGGGGTCTTCAAAGAAAACGTTGGGCTAAAATGGGGAAGACTGGGTGTGGGAAGACAGAACATAACATGTGTCCGAAGGCCTTTTGAAGGAATTCTACCACGTATTATTTTTTTAAAAAACTCAAAATGAACAAGAAAGGATAAACAGTTATACAAATTTCTGGACAACCAAAACTTTTTTTACCGCTGAAAATACCATACATGGTTTTGAAATAGACTCTTTAAAAACCCTTAGATCCTACAGTGGTTTCTTTCCATAGCCTCCTCTGTACATACAAGAAGCGAACTAGCTACCCATGGCGTCCCCGTGAGCTCTTTGGGCCTTTGCAAAGCAGCGATTGGCAAGAGAGAGAGAGAAGGCGTGAGAGAGGTGAGAGGAAGTTGTTCACAGTCTTTGAACATGGACTCAGACCCCAGCAAACCTAATCTATTTTCTTCGAAAAACATGACAATCAACTGAAGGCCCCGAACAATCACCGTCAATCTCAGGTCTGGGTGTCAACGATAATACTTTTTGATAACTGCATTGTAGGAACTGGGGGAGCAAGTCCTTCAGAGTGACAGGGCTACAATATGACAGGCGGGGTCAGGACACTGGGGCCGACTCCCTGGGGAACCATCAGCAGGAAAGGCGGAATGTCTGTCGCGCTCGCGTTCTCCCTCTTCGGTTCTTCTCTCCTGTCCCTTGGTGCTGTTGAGAGGCTGTGTCAGAGGCTCCGGCCCCGGGCTCAGAACGGGTACTGCGACACGTATATCCGCAGTCGGATCACGGAACTGCCTCTGAAGTTGATGACGGTGTTGACAGTGATCATTTCCAAGTCTAGCTGTATGTCCCGGGGCCCTTTGATGGGGCGTGTCATCACTAGGGTGGCACTGATGGGGCCTGTTTGCTGTGGACAGAACCGGGACACTCGTTAGAGAAGCCTGACCAACCTAGGCGGGCGGGGTCAGCTTGACCACAGAAGCTGTGGGGAAAGCAGACAGCTGTCAGGTGACGTGGGCTCTCGCATTCCCACAGCAGAGGGCCCCGGGGGGGTCTGGCCACAGCCCGCCTCTGCAGCCTCACTCAGCATCCCCCTTGCCCACTGCAGTCACACTGGCATCCCCTTGGTGCCACTCCTCCCAGCTTCGCCCACGCTCCCCCTGGCTCTTTCCTGCTAACTCTTCGGGTTTTACCTGGAAACGTCACTTCCTCAGGGGAGCCTTCCTTGCTTTCCTCCATCTAAGTTGCTGCCTCCCCTCCCCCGTGGCCCTCTTCCATCGCACCTGCTACTTTGCATAGGATGGAAAGTAGTCATTACCAGGTGTCATCATCCACACTATTTACTTGATCCACGTCCAATGTCTAGGTCCCCACTAGACCGTGAGCTCCATGGAGCTAGGATCGGAGTCAAGCTTTTCACCACTGAATCCCCTGAAACCCAGCGTAGTGTCTGGCACACAGCAGGTGTTCAGTAAATATGTCTTGAATGAAAGAACAAATAATTGATGGCGCTGTGTGACTCACGGTTGTCACTTCACCTCTCAAGGCCTCACCTCTACGGTGAGGGTTTGTGCCAAATCATTGGTTCCCGAGTAAACAGCCTCCAAAACGCCTCAGACACTTTTTTTTAAAACTAACAATTCCCGGGGCCAATTCCAAGATTTCCTGCCTCGCTGGATTTCAGACGATGCCTAAGAAAAACGTAATTCGTTTACGAGCCTCCAGGTGGTTCCAATTTGCCGCCCCCGCTGAGGCTCCCGTCTAGACACTACGGTCACCTCCAGCTTTACCATTCTGTGACCCTGTCGCTGTAGTCCTAATAATTTCATGTGAACGTTTCTCCTCCAGTGAATCTTTTTCTAAAACTTCTGAGGTAGGGAGAGTAGCTTGACATCAGCTGAGCACCCGCCATGCATGAGGCATATACCTTTCCGGATGCTTTTATGCACATGTGCTGATTTAATCCTCACGAAAACCCTGAGAGGCCTTGCTACGCAAAGCGTGGTCCCTGGAACAGCAGCAGCAGCATCACCAGGGAGCCTGTTAGAAATGCAGGATCTCAGGCCCCACCTGAGGCCTCCTGGGCCAGAATCTGGAGCTTAACACAATCCCCAGGTGAGTCATGGACACTTTAATGACCGAGAGGCGCTCATCTAAAAGCACAGGACGAGGCTGGGGGGCCTGGCACCAAACTAAAGGTGTCTCATTATTTTCTCATTTTATAAATAAGCAAACTGAGGCCCAGGGAGGTTAAGTAATTGCTTAGGGTCACCCAACTTAGTCAAGGTCAGAGCCAAGGGATTTCATTCGGGTGGTCTGTCTGATCCCCGAACCCAGGCCTATTTCCCTGCACAACGGTCATCAGAAGAGACTGATGGGTGTTTTACTTCTCCTGAGCTCCACCCTTAAGGAGAGATGCTCGGGGGTCAGTGCGATGACGTAATCGCAGGCCCCTGGAGAAGAAACAGCACAAAGAAACAAGAACGTGCTGGACGATCCCTTCCTGCAGATCCCAGTGCTGTGCCCGGACACTGAAAGCAAAAGGATCTGCAAAAGCAAGAAACCTGGCCACACCAAGTGCGTTATCTGTCTCCACAGAGGGAGGGCTCTGTATAATGTTCCGGACATCCCCAAGAGCTGCCGTAGGTATGTCTAGGGTGGGGCTGGCAGGCAGGTACCAGCCAGGTGCTGGGACCTCTGCTGTCTGCTGATGCCATTTCCTCTTGGCATCAGCTCTCTCTGTTCCCGTCAGCATCAGCACAAGTGACATCTGCTCATGCAGAAGATCGCCTGGACTTCCTTGTCAGCTCTTGCAAAACCTCGGAGCCCTGGGCCAGGGCTTCAGAACATACAGCCACACACAGGGAAATGCTCACAGCATTTACACACCCAAACATCTTGCCAACTATCGCTGTTTGCATGAACAAAGGCCAACGGTTGAGAACCTTGAGCTGTGAGCGGCCCTCAGAAGGGAGTCTGAGAGGGGAAATAGAACAACTGGAAACTTCCAAGCTGTTCCTTTGGGCTTTCCTGGGAAAAGTCTCCAGAGCATGAGAGATCATTACCTTTCCCATTTGGGAGTAACCTTAGAAGTCGGCGAGTGTGATCTCCACCAGGCTCAGATGTGCAGCAGCCTGAGAAAGGCCTGCCCACAGCACAAGGCGGGACTCAAGGGCCTGCCAGGGAAGGTGAGGACAGCTACCTCCACTCCTCACTAGTTTTTTAGGGAAGTCAGGGAATTAATTAAATAGGCCCCCCAAGAGCCCCTGGTTATTGGTGGCCTTAGTGGTCATTGGTGCAAAATAATAATGGCGTGATGTAGTAGAAATGTAAATAAATAATAATCTCGTAATAATATTATTAATCGTAATAATAAATACGTAATGTCATAATAATCAAGTAAATGGTATATTAATCGTAAATACGAAGTAATAAATGTCGAAATAAAAGGAATGTCATCGTAAAATAAATGAAAATAAATGATAATAAATAAATAATAATCGTAAAATAGCTCGTAATCGATAAAGCAATAAATATAAATGAAAATAATATTCATCTAAAGATATCGAAGTAAAGATAATAAATAATAGCATCGCGTAATCATCATCATCGTAATAATGTCTCATCGTCATGTCATCGTAATCAATAATCATGCTTGTAATCGTAAATGAAATAATAAAATAAATAAAATAAAAAAGTAATCGTCGTAAATAAATAAATAAGTAATCGCAAATAATCTCGTCATCGTAATCGCAATAATCGTAAATGTTGATGGTAGTGATGATGGTGGAGTGGGGGTGATGGTGGTGGAGGTGGGGAGTGTGGTGGTGGTGGTGATGGTGATGGTGGTGTGATGTGAGGTGGTGATGGTGATGGTGGGGTTGACTAGTTGAGTGAAGTAGTGAAGTGATGAATGATGGTGGGGTGGGGGCAATGGTAGGTGATGATGGTGGTGGTGGTGCTTGATTCCAGGCATTTGGCTACGACTTTTCATATATCTCTCATTTAATCCTCATAACCCTAGAATGTAAGTAGATTAAGTACACTACTTAAAGTCACAAAACTAGCACATGGTACTACAGTGTCTATCTCCAAAATTCATGCTCTGACCACTACACTCTATGATGAGGTCTTGGTACCTCCCAATTTCCTGCCATCCCACAGCACTTATTCTACTTGAGAATCGCCACTTTGCATCGTAAATGTTGGCCTGGTTGGTTGTCCCCTCCCCGCTATAGTGTGGGTTCCCCAAAGGCAGAGGCTGTATCTGTCTGTTCCTGAGCTCTCGGTGCCTGAATGAAAGCTGCGTACATAGTGGTGCTGAATTAATGGTGGAGACAGGAGGAGGCATGAGGAACCGGACACCCGTGGAGTTGACTGCAGTGGGAGTAGGTTGCCAACAGCCCACCAATGTGTCTTCTTGACCCAGCTCCCACACGAACTCAAGTTTGTTCTGAATCGACCTGTGGGATAGCATTGTCTGACATGCGGCGAGCAGCCAAGCCATGGCGGGTCAGCCTCCCGAGGCCCTGCCACCTGATCCACGTGTGTCATGGACTAAATGCACTTTGGCACAGTCTGCACCCCTGACCATGCTCTCTCTTCTGGACTGAACTGTGTCCCAGCATCACCTGGCTAAAGCCAATCACCAGTCCTCTGTCCTGGGCTCAGAGTAAGGCAGACTGCCAACAGGGCCTGCGAAAGGAGCATGTTAGCAGTGTGTACATGAATATGCATGTGGGTATTTGCACATGTGTACGTATTTATGCATGTGTGTGCATGTGGGTTTGTGTATATGCATATAGGGGTGTGTGCCTGTGTGTGTGCGCACTTGTATGAGTGGGTATGCATGTAGTAGGTGTATGTATATGTGAGCAAGTACGTGCATGTGTGTGCGTGCGTGTGTGTGCTTATCTTTGATGTCTTTGCGTGTGTATGTATGTGTGTGTGTGTGTGTGTGTGTGTGTGTGTATGGTTTGCCTCCTGGGTGAGATGAAGTTATTCTCGAGTGCTCGTAATACAGTCAGTGAATCTCAGGGTGGGAGACACTGAACGGCCGCCGAGCCCCACGTCCCATGTGACACTGCAGTCCTTTGGGCAGCTCACCAACTTCTCCAGGCCCCAGGAGCTCACAATGTCCTAACAGCAGCAACAGAAACAATACTATCAATAGAATAACAACGAATGCTCATTGAACACTTTCTATTGTTTCTAGATGTTCAAGTAGACTTTTCTTGTCATCTCAATTTCTGCCGGGACCCTGAAACTAGAAGAGTTGATGAAAATACCCAACATCCTGAAGAGAAATGTAAGAGTCGATATAGATTTTTGTTCCCAGACTGCCTGGGTTCGAATCCCGCTCTGGTGCTTCCTAGCTGTGAGATCTTGGGCAAGTAACTTGGCCTTTCTGTGCCTCGGTGCTCTCATCTGTAAAACCGGATGGTCATCAGGCCCTGTGCATAGAATTGCTGTGAAGATGAACGAAGTGACATATGCAAAGCATCTGGCACGGTGCCTGGCACCTGTTGCGCACAGCGGAGGATTCGTGTTGTTTCTGTTGCTGTTTTACGGGGCTCGCCAAGCCAGATCTGTTTTTCTCACCCTAATCACCCCTGCAGCCTATATGCATGTGTTAAATACACGTACCAGCCCCCACCTCAAGAAGAGAGGGTTTCGAGAAAACTGTCCGGAGATGTGGGTCCCCGGACGTTTAAGGATGCAGACAGTGGCCCCTGACTCTCTCCTGGAGAAGTCTAGAGAAGCACCCCAGAGCTGCCTCACACTGCAATGAGGAGAGCCTGCTGCAGGAGAGCTGGCTCCTGGTGGCCCCAAGGCCCTAGTGTAAGGTCTGCTTGCCAGGGTGAGGTGACCTCCACCCCGGAAAGTCTGTGTGGGACATAGCACCAGAAAGAAGGGTGGACAGTTTGGGGTGGCAAGTGGCTGACTAGAGGCCGTATCGCCCACACCAGAGAATACTCAGTGCTCAGTCCTCAGGGAAACCTCCAAAGAACCCACAAAGCACCCAGCGAAAGCAAGACATTTGTGTTCTGCCCCAGAGTGAGCGCCAGAGCCTGCTTGCAGAGGTCAGGTAAGACCCGGGCTCCCTAACCACTCCCCTTCCACCATCTGCACTGCCCCACCCCCAAGCCTGGAGGGGAGCCAGAGGCAGCTCTGAAAGAGGAGGGAGATACAGATGCCACCCCCATACCCCCTCACCACCCGCACCTCACACGCCCCCTCTGAGTGATGGGCGAGGGTGCTTTACCCAGAATGAGAGACTGAGAGGTTGAAGTTTGCGTTCAAACCGGCTGGGACTTTTGCCGTGGGAGAATGAGACAATTCAGTGGTGGCTGAAAGCGTCTGTGAATCCTGTGGGATCAACTTGAGATGTCGCTCAGGTGTGCCCAGGTTCGAGCCGGCACCATGAGGAAAAGAAAGTGATTGAGTTTTCCACTTTTGCTAAATCCCAGTTGTTCCATAACAACAATCAGTTGTGTCCCAGGCACTGTGCTAAGTAGATGATCTCATCTAATCCTAATCCTCTCTATACACACGAGGAAGTCGAGGCTCAGAGAGGTTAGGTAATGTGCCCAAGGTCACATGGTCTGTAACTTGCAGAATGCCAAGGAGGCAGGTCAGCCTGGCTCCTGAGCCCACGAGCATGACTAGGCTATAATTTTTTGGTTTTTCTATGATTTCTCATTTGTCTCCCATAAATAAGTAAAAATAAAATCATGTAAAAAAATAAAATCATTTAAAAAGCATGACTGTAGGAGGTCGCCTGAGGAGGGTGTTGCGACATTGGCGTGTGGAAGCCCTGCCTTGCCCGGCAGATCACTCTGTCTTCCGGCCCCCACGCCTCCTGGCCTTGCAGGGCCCACACACTCAGTCCGTTTTCTCTTCCCAGGTATAGCCCCTGGGACCTTTCCAGACAGGAGCCACCTCCCCATGCCTACGTTCCTTCAGCCATTCTCAGGGTAGGCCTCTATCCCCTCAGCATCCTGACATCCTCCTATGAATAAATACTAAAGAGTTAGGGCCCCTCTCAATGTTCTCAGACAGGGCGCAAGCCACACACGGCTCAGCTTTGTGAGTTTCAGGGTTCTCATTTTTGCTATGACAATCCAGGCACTAGAGGAAGTTTCCAGGAAGAGCCTTTCCTTCTACCTTCTCCATCTGTAGGAGGATCTTCTCCCCCATCATTGCTGGGTACCTCTTACAAGTCAGCCACACAGGGAACTATTTGGGTCTAGGGGGATTTTAGTGGGTGGTATCCTGGTGAGTGAAATCTTGCCTACACAAGACTACCCTCTGCAGATCTTCTATTCTGCCGGGGGTGGGGAGGAATGGAGGCAGGTATGTGATGGTATTTTAAGTCCCCAAGAGGGACATCTTTGTGTCTGTACAGAAGAGAGAAACGAGACTGTTAGATACTTATTCTTATGGGCCAGGCTTATATGCTCCCAAGGGTAGGAAGTCCACAGAAGCTCACAGATGTGGGTCTCTGCAGGACAGCTGTTGCTCATGGGTTTGGGGAAAGGACAGACATAAACACAGCTCTATTTTTTTCATCTTGCAGAAGCTCCTCTCGCCTCAACTCACTCCATCTTCTTGCAAAGCTCTCAACCCTACTACTGGTGTACAGATGTTGGCTTCACGAGCCATGTTATCACGTGTGACCTGGCCCTGTTAGAGGCCTGTCAAAAACATATTGATGAGGATACAGGCATGATACCAACCTCTGGGACTTTTTCTATTCTGTTCTAACTACTGCTTCTGAGACCTCCCTGTTTTCAGACAGTCCCAGCCCCAGAGGCAAAGATTGAAAGATTAGGAGAGGAGAGTTAGAGAGCTCAGATACATGGTCCTTTTGCAGGCCCTCCGGCTGTCTCTCGTAAAAGTGGATAAGCGTCCCTGGCCTATATCCTTCTGAGTGCAGTAGGCTGGATAATGGCCCCCAAAGATATCAGGTCCTAAGCCTTGGAACCTGCGAATGTTACTTTATAAGGACAAGGGAACTTCGCAGGTGTGATTAAGTTAAGGATCTTGACAGAAATTATCCAGGATTACCTGGGTGGGCCCTAAATCCAATCACAGGTGTCATTATAAAAGAAAGAGGGAGATTTGATACACACAGAGAGGAGGAGGCAATGTGAC
Organism: Pteropus medius; assembly: GCF_902729225.1. NCBI lineage: Eukaryota > Metazoa > Chordata > Mammalia > Chiroptera > Pteropodidae > Pteropus > Pteropus medius. The sequence continues at coordinate 15,256,947 of NW_024349797.1, forward strand.
CATGGAGGCAGAGATTGGAGTGATGTGGCCACAAGTCAAAAGATGTTGGCTGCCACCCAAAGGTAGAGGAAGAAAGGAAGAGATTCTTCCCTAGAGCCCCCAGAGGGAATGCAGCTCTGCCAGCGCATTGATTTCAACTCCGTGGAAGTGATTTCGGGTTTTTGCCTCCAGAATTGCGTGAGAATAAATTGCCATTGTCTTAAGTCACCGAGTTTGTGGTATTTTGTTACAGCAGCTATAGGAAACTGACACGCTAGGACTCAGCCACCATATTCTGAATTATTCTGGGTAATTCAGATGATTCCAGATTCTCTGGAGATGAAGCTCTAAAATCCACTTTTTGGATCAGTGCCCCAATTCATACTGAAATGTGAAAAAGACCTCTCGAAGGCAGTGGTCTCTAAAGGGGTGTCATCACCCCGGAGGTTGCAGGAGATGAAGCTGCAATGATAGAGTATTACAATTACATAATTTACAAACAAGCAAACACCTTTTAGGGTGTGTGCTCTAAGATTTTTTACTAATATAGATAAGTCAATGCTATCCAATCCAATTTTCTACGATGATAGAAATGTTCTCTATCTGAACCAGTGGGCAGCCACGTGCAGCTAGTGAGCACTTGAAATATGGCTAGTGCCGTGGGACAACCAAATTTTTCATTTAATTTCATTTTAATTAGTTTAAATTTAAAGAGCTCAATGGCTACTGTGTTGGACCATGCAGGTAGAGCCCAGTTCTGTGAGGTACACCTTTATATCCACTGCAGCGTAAGTGCTGTGAGGGCAGAGGTTAGGTTGTTTTGTTCACTCATGTATTCTCGGCTGCTGAAAGAACTTAGTTAAGTACTTGGTAAATGTTTGTCAGGTGAGTGGGTGGATAAATGGATATGCGGACACTTCTCCCACGGAATAGTAGGAGGACAGAGACCAAAGATCACATCTTGGCCTAACTCCTCATGGGACAGAGGCTCCTGAGGTTCCCAGAGGAGAAGCAGCTTTCGCAAGGCCACACGGAAAGTGACAGGAACCAGAACCTTGAAGTCCTGACTCCCCCAGATTCTTCTCTTCTTTCTTCACACCTGCCCCCTACTTGTACTCCGACCTGTTTCGAGAAGCATGTGCCAGGATAGACAACACAATGCATTGTTGAAGATGGTGACCATCGCTCGCCACCCCGTCTTACCCGCATGTAGAATTCTCTGCCCTCATTCCCAGACTTGATCTGGAAGATGTAATAAGCCCCAGGGTAGCGGGTCGTTGCTTGCATTTGGAAAATGTCAGCAGGAACGGAACGTCCTGATACCACGTCCATATCCCGGTACAAGATGGTGAAGGGCTGGTCTCTGCAGCCGGGATTCTCAGCGGGACACATACAGCGGCTGTTGGGAAGGGAAACCGTTTGAGGAAGTGGTTGGTAAATCCTTTCCAGATGCTAGTTGTACCTATTTCCTTACTTAAAACACTGAAAAGGAGGCCACTCCATTTTTGTCATCCAAATGCTGTAATTGTAGACTCTCTCTGCTCCTGGCTGTCATTGAAAAACTCTCAGCATCCAGGTGAGCGCCCTGCTTCCTAGAGAATGGCCTATTCTGGCCAATCAGATAGTCTCGTTACTAGACTTTAAACCTTAGACATCTGGTTTTCAGAACTAACGCACTTCATATTTGTCATGGATTTATTTAGTCAGCAAAATGTGCCTCTGGTCACACAGCCCTTTACTTTCCCAGCCATAAACATTTATTAAGAAATTTTCTTATTTTTACAAAGGAAATTTTAAAAGTGAGAAATTACATTAGATTGACAGGTCTTGGGTGGTCCTTTTACATTGCACTTAGCCAGTCCAGAACATAATTTAATCTTTTAATTCAATAAACAAGAGCTCAGAATTTACTATGCATAAGACATGACATTAAGACACTTTAATTGCAATGGAAAATAAGATTCTGACCTCAAATAGTTCACCTTCTAAAAGGAGAAATAAATCAGAAACAAATTTCTCTAATACAAAGCAGCTAATTCGAAACACTAGTAATAGCATCGTCATAATATAAAATCATTGATGCCAATCACCAAGGAATAACTGTTATAGACACCCCTTCATTGATCTCTAACCACCCCCAGTTCTCACCTCATGCCTGAGACTCCCCCTAGGGGTCAGAGTTCACAAGAGGATGGAGACATCTATTGACATGTGCCTTGGTGCAGAAATGAAAGTCAGCCTTGCCATGCTTCTGGCACTCCCCACTAACTCCCAATCTGTCTTATCGGTTCTACCTCTGAAATATAGTCCAAATCCAGCTACTTCTTACCATCTGTGTCACCACTGAACTGTCTCAATGTCTCACCCGGATCCTTGGGATGGGCTCCTAATGGGTTTCCCCCCTCCAATCCGTTACATGGCAGCCAGAGAGCCTTTTGTCAAACATAAATCAGACTATGTCTCAATTTGGCTCAAAGATTCCACAGTGGCCACTCATTGCAATGTGAATAACAACTAAACACCCACTTTAACCTCTGAGATCCCCATAGGGTCTGGGCTCTGTCAATTTTTCTAACGTCCTCTCAAGTCACTAACAGTCACTCACTGCAGCCACTCGGGCTTCCTTCATTCCCCGAGGACATCGTCACTCCTGCCTTGTAACATTTGCACATGCTGTTCCCTCTGCTCTTCCTCTCTCTGTGGAAAAAGAGACTGGCCCTCCCATTCCAGCCCAAATATTATTCCCTCAGCGGGGCTTTCAGGCTCCCCAGGCTGGGTCAGGCCCAGCCTACTCTTTCACCTTGTAAATTTCTGTTCTCCCTGTTCACAGCGCCTATCACAATCGATGATCGTATATCCATTTATGTGACAGTATGTTTAATGTCTGTCCCCTCCACTAGCACAAGAGCAAAACCCACAGCGCCTAGCACAGTGTCTGGCACATAACAGGAACTGGACTAACACTTAAATGAATGTATAAAAGAATTTTTAAAGTTTTGTTTTTTATGGCAGCATCAAAATTTCCAAGTCAAAATGTCCCTGGTGCCTAATGGCCACATTAATATGTCATGTGTCACATAGAATTGTTTCCTAAAAGAAACTGGGAGGAGGAAATGATGGCTCCCAGCTGAAGAGGATCACAAACAGCTGGGAGAGGTGGCACCGGAGCCGAGATTGGAAAGATGGGGCAGATCTGCCTGCGTGGCACTGAAAGCAATGCCTTCCACATGGTGGAAAACGTGTGCCCAAAAGACGGGAGGCCGGACATCCCGGGGTGTGGGTAAAGGTGAGAGCACACCTTGTTCAGGTCGGCGAGAGGACAGGACACCCGAACGAGGAAATGAACTGGAAGAGGGTGGCTGGACTCAGGCTGCACTGGTGCCTGGAGGCAGGAGACACCAAGCGTTTTCAGAGGTCTGCCAGGGACCTCGCCAGTAACACCAGCTCAGTGCTGAGCGTGGAACCGGGTCAAGTCCCCGGCCACAGAGAAGGGCAGCCTGGAGAAACCCGGACAGAACTAGGCATGGAAGCCAGTAAGAGAAGGTCTTCCAAAGGACCCTGGAACCAGAAACCAAAAACCCCGTTCTAAAGGGCTGTTTAGAAGCACAGCTCACAGAAGCAAGGAAAGGCATCTCTGAAGGACCTGCCTGTCCCTGCTTTGTCTTCTGCCAGTTTTTGATCAGAGGGAAGCACACTGGAGAGCCACGAATTCCTTGTAGATGCTCCTCAACTCTAATATTTGCCATCTGGTGATTTAGTAAAACACTGAACATTATGACATCAGAAACTTGATGAGAGCAAGACAAGCTGCCTCGGGTACTGGGAACCGGCGAGCGGTCTCTCCAGGCGCGGTCTGGGAAGACTGGCGGCATCCGTTTGACCTGGGAGTTGTCAGAAAGACAGGATCCCAGGCCAGGCCGGGCCCACGGAACCGGAATCTGCACTCTAACAAGACCTGTGCATAAGATGCTTGAGAAGCATTAAAGGTGGAAGGGGGTTCGAGAACTCTGCCTCTCCTCTCGTTAGCTCCAGGGAAACTTCACCTAGCTCTGGCATGACTGTGTGCGCGTGTGTGTGCATGCGTGCGTGTGTGCACGTGTGCATGTGTGTGTATACGGAAGGTAGTGAGCCGGGTCTCCCAAGTCCCTGACAGGTGTTCTCTCCTTCATGCCACATGGGCTGCCTCCTGAACCAGGCCCCTCCCCCATGCCCCGCTTCCCCAGGGGGAGCCATGACTTACTTATCGCTGATGCGCAGGTAAGGCTCCTCGCAGCGGATGGGGTCAATGCACTTGAAGCCCCCTTGCGTGTTGTAGCAAGTCTGCTGCAGGGTGCACGTGTGGTTTCTGTGCTCACACTCGTTGATGTCTGAAATGCAGGGTAGAGGAGAGGCTGAGGGAGGGCCGCGCTGCCAAGGTGCCGGCCCCCCGGCCCGGGGTGCGGAGGCGGGGGCGGGAGCTGCCTGCATCTTATTAGAGAGCTGTACTTTCCAATAGGACAGCCACTGGCCATATGCGGCTCCTGAGCACTCGAAATGTGGCTAGCCCAGACTGAGCTGTGCTGTCAGTGGAAAATGCACACCAGATTTCAATGACTTAACACACACAAAAAGAGAATGTAAAAATCTCGTCAGTAATTTTTGTATCAAATACGTGCTGTAGTAACATTTTGGAAATATTGCATTAAATGAAATATAGTCCTAATATTAATTTTACCTGTTTCTTTTTACTCTTTTCATGGGACAACTAAGAAAATTTCAAATTTCATATATGGCTCACGTTCATAGCTCACGTTATATTTCTACTGCTTGGCACTGCTATCGAGAATGCTTGCTTTGTGTTGGGGTAAAGCAGCTTCAAGGAGGCTGAAAATGGGTCAGTCAATCAGCTACCTGCCTCCCACCCTGGCCCCAGTGGGTGGAGCGTGGGGCTGGAAATTGAGTCAAACAGTTGATTTGAACGAGACCCATCCTTTCCACAGCCTGGGTCCTGACCCTTAGTGGGACATGGCAGTCGGATGTGGGAGGTCTCTCTGGCATCCGTTCTCTAGGAAGTCGGTAAGAAAAAGATGACCAGGGTGCCGACCACGGTGCCCTCCGGGGGCCGTGAGAAAGCCTGGGCCTGGTTGGTCCAGACCACGGAAAGTCCTGGTTGGCTCAGGCGCAGTCCTCAGAGGGGCTGCAGGGATCTATCTGCTGGGGAGGCCACCAGACCTCAGAGGGCTCCACCTGTATCTGCGGAGTTCATTTACAGCAGTGAGAGTGGTCCCGTCCTTTCTGAGGCCAAATTATCCTTTGGCCTCAGAAAGGACGGGACCACTCTCAGGGCAGGAAGGCACCAGCCAAAGCATCCTGCCCAGAACCTGTCACTCTGGGAGCCCCCAGCACCCACTCCCGCTCTCATCTCTGTCAGCTTCCCGAAGCCACACAGAATTCCCCAGAGCAAGACATCCAGAGCCGGCCCCACCTTCCACCTCTAGGCCCCTCTGGACAGCCTTACCCTGGCAGCTTCGATTGTCATCCAGCAGGATGTAGCCAGGGGGGCAGGAGCAGAAGTACGTCCCAGGCTGGTTCACACACTCGTGTTGGCAGAGGAACTCAGAGAAGCTGCACTCGTCCATATCTGGGGGCGACAAGTTACACCTGCTGTTTATAATCACAGATGACCTGGAGATGGGAACTTAGTGGTCATCTACTCCAGCTCCCATAGTCTCTGACATATATGGCAGCTTTACCGCTAAGAAGTTGCCAATTCATTTCTTGAATACTTCTGATGATGGGGAGCTCACTACCTATTGAGGCAGCCCATTGATATTTGGACAGTTCTAATTGTTAGACAATTCTCTCCTACAGGGAGGTGAACTCTGTCTCCAGCGAGCTTCCAACACCCTCTGCACCTGGCTCAGCTACATTATCTAGTCATTATTGACTCATTTTGCCCCTGTAGGTGAATCTATCCTCCATCTCTGGAGGTGAGATTTATTTGCCCACTGGAGTTTTCTTCCCCAGGACCCAAAAAACATTTGCTGGACCCGCTTTTCTAAAAGAGAAACTTTACTAATGGCCCCAATGTTGAAAAACAACATTATTCCTAAAATCGTAACTAAAAGAGACATATCCAGAAGGTTAGGGGCTCTCCATTATAGTAAAACTTCATTACATGTGAAAACCTCCTTGAAAGAGAAAACTCTAGAGTGGCATGAGGTGGGCAGGAGCATGGTCCCTGGGACATGGAAACCCGGAGCTGTGCCACTCTCCGGCTGCAGAGGTGGGGACATGAAGGGGCAGCCCCTGAACTGTAGGCCGTGGCAGCTGATGCAGAAGCAGGCCTTGCAGAAAAGCCAACTCTTCATCACACACAGAGTCTGGCAACGGAGTCCCTATTTGAGCCTCATTCAATAAGTGCGCCAAAGAAAACATGTTTTTCTTTCATTTGTTGTTTCCCGAAAACTTGCTTTCGCTAGTTTCCCCATGTGACATGTCCTCAGATTGCCCTCTAACTCGCACACCACTGGTGGCGGGAATCACCCAGAGAGGGTGTCAGCACATGAGGAGGCTTCTCTGCCATCGGATAATTCTGGGTGTTACATCCCTGATGCCTCTCATGGCCAAAAAGGAAAAACTGCTTCCTGTCTCTCCTGGGGGTCTTCAGGTGACGGGAATGCTGATTTGAAAGTTAGAGCATGCCCTGTGAAATCTGCTTCTGTCATCCCCTTCCTCTCCCTCGGGAGCCTTATAGGGTCCTAGTCTCTAGCCACAGCCCCTCATAACAAAGAGTGCCCTTGCTTTTTTCTGTTAAGTTTGTAGACTCCATTCATACCTTCAACAGAAGCAGTAGTAAAATCTAACAGCTCGCTGGGTGCCAAGCTCTGGGGTCTCACCTGCTTTACCTGCCCCATCTTCATCTCAGACTTATGAAGAACATACTATCAGTAGCCACATTTTACAGAGGGTAAAATGAGGCTTACTGAGGTTCGGTAACTTAACTAAATTCATAGATAACGAGTAACCATTAAAGCTGGGATTTGAACCCAGGCGGCCTCCTGTTCCTACGCTCATCAATACAATGCTGTAATGTCTCCCTGAGTCACTCACACTCAAGACTTACAATCGGTGAATATGGGGAGTTCCAAGGTTAGGGAGCCCCCTGAGCAGGGTGAGCTCCAGTGTGGATGGAGAGGGTAGCACCCATCCCCACCGCTGGCTGGGCAGGAAGGGGCCTTAACAGACAGACTCAGTTTATCTAGGGTCTGCAATCCCAAGCCGCAAAGCTGAACTACAAGCCCAGTTTCTGGCAGGGAGCACAACATGAGGCCATTTTCGCTCATCTGCTTGAGAACCCACCACGGCTTCCGGGATCAGCTTGGCTTAGAAATCCCTGAGAGACGAGGGGACACGGCTGGGAAGGGTCGGGTGCTGCATGGCGGGGCCACACTAACTGCCATAACACTGTGACGGTAGCTTTTCCTGTTGAGCTGAGAAAGGGGTAATAGGAAGAGACAGGAAAAAAACTCTCTGTGTCACGTTGCTACCCAGGGCCAGCCTTAACATCCTCGGTGGCCAGGGATCACTCTACGTTTGAGTAAAGTGAGAACATGGAAGAGAAGTTGGCCATCTGGGGTAAAGGGAGTCAGTTGAACCTCTCTGCCAAACCACCAAGGATGGACGCTGCCTGAGAAGCCATAGGGCTCTCACACGTACTGAGAGTAAGTTAACCTGTAGTGACACTGAGGTACACAAACTTACTTAATCTTTGTGACCACACCATGAGGGTGTTTGTTAATAAATGAGGAAACCGAGGCTCAGCAGGTCACATGGCCAGGGAAAGCAGTGACCAGTAGAGACAGCATATGAACTCGGCTCTGTCTGGCTCCGGTCGCTCTCCCAGACCGCCTCTGCGATGATCGATAAAGCTCTGTGGGTGCACAGGGAACCCCAGAGAAACTAATGCTAAACTTCCCACCAAGATGTTCCTTGGCCCAGATTCCCCAAGGAATGGGGGAAGCGGGAGAGGCGGGGACTGACAACTAGGAAGAAAGTAGCTTTTCACGTCCGAGGGCCTTCGATTCCCATTTCTAGGACTGACATTTGATCAGTGTAAGGCTGTCTGTAGCTGCCTACTCACAGCTCCAGCTTGCTTGGCCCTGGGGAGAGGGGCTCATTTGTTTTAAATGACTCCCTAGAACGCTCCAGTCCTAAACGGTGCTCTCACACAGTCCCATTCATGACCGGGGTCAGTTCCTGGCACAGTGAAACTCGGCATTAGGAAACTTTCCATTCTGAAGGACAAAAAGATTTCACACCCTAGGGCACGGCCCACTTATTTTGAAAAATACGGCAAAGCGTCATCAGTTTGGACTGTGCTCATTTACAACTGCTATTGACATGCTGCAGCAGATGGGATGAGTTTGGATGACCACATTAACAAAAAAAAGGGGGGGTGGAGGAAAAAGAAGGAAGAACCTTAGAAAGAGCTGTACATAAGCTCTGTGTGGGGTGCTAATAAACATGAGTAAGATGCTGCCTCTATTCTCAAGGAATTTACGAGTTTACAAGTTTCTTATAATGAGGGTTAATAAGAAAATTATCATAGAGTCCACGATCTGGCATAGGCAGAGAATCATAGCTTCTTAAACTTGGAAGGAATTTCTAAGAGGTCAGCTAAGATATCACGTCTATGTTCTCAGGACAAACTAAGATTTCATTCATTCCCCGTTCAGTCATTCATTGATTCGAGAACTATTTGCTGCACGCGCACCACATGCCAGGACTGGAGCTACGCACTGAGTATTTGTAGAGATTTTACAAGTTCACGGAGTGTCTGCGCTTACATACATGATCTCATGCATTCCACACACGCCCCTTCCCACCCTACCCTATGAGACATGCTATTATTCTTGAGTCCCCGCCCTCTGTAAGCACTATCCCCAGGATTTGAATCAGTGCTGGGTGAGGACAGATAAACCAACATGCAAAATTGTGTGACTTCTTTCTCACTCTTCCCCCATTTCAGACCCTAAAAGATAGCTCCATTGGTTTTTGCATTTGGGGTCAAATGACAAGAGAGGTGGGACCCCACTCCACCTTTCAAGCAGTGACTCATCTCTGTTTTGTGTGTTTGTGACCCTATGGCAGCGGGAAATGTCCCAAACTGGAGACGTTTCTGAGAAATGAGAGGAAACACCTGTGAAGGAAGGCCCTGCCCTCCACCCCTACCCCCTACCCCTAGTGCAGGTGGAAACCTCCAATGCTAACGCCCATTACCACTGCAACGAACTCCGTCATCCTCAAGTTCATATCCTGGGTCACAGCGGCAGATGAAAGAGCCGTAGGTGTTGACACAGGTTTGCACACAGGGGTTCTCAGTTGCACACTCATTCACATCTGTGGAAAGGCAAAGCATATATGTCACTGACCATTCCCACAACAAAACATCCACACTAACGAGAGAGAAAAAAATGCACTGGCAACAAAAGCTACTACCACTGGGAGACCAGATCCACAGGGACCAAGAATCTCCATGTAGGACCTATTGGATTGAGAAGTCAGACCCCAGAAACGTTTACTGAAGAACCAAGGGCTCCATCCATATGTCCCTTTGGGCTCACAAGGTGGGAAGAGTGGAAACAACATGTATACACATCATACACAGGTACACACAGGTACGCATATACACCTCCTAAGAAGGCCACTCTCCCACGGCCACCAACAGGAATTTCTAAGCGATATCTGCTCTTTTCTGTCACCTACTACATCGCATTCCCAATGAGCTCTTCCCTTACCCCCGCTGACTCTGACATTTCAGGTACACAAATAAGTGTGACAATTCTAATAATAACTCTAATATTGCTATGGACTGAATCGTGTCTCCCTACCCCCAAGTTCATGTTGAAGTCCTAACTCCCAGGGTGATGGCGTTTGGAGATGGGGCCTTGGCAAGTAATTAAGGTTAAATAAGGTGCAGAGGGTGGAACCCTCAGGATAAGATTCGTGTCCTTATAAAAAGAGACACCAGAGAGCTTGCTCTTGCGCTTTCTGTCACGTGAGGCTGCAGAAGAGAAGGTGGCCATCTGCAAGCCCAGAAGAGAGCCCTCGTGAGTGCCTGACCGTGATGGTGCCCTGATCTTGGGTTTCTAACCCCCAGAACTGTAAGAAAATTAATTTCTGTTGTTTAAACCACCCAGTTTACGGTATGTTGTCATGGAAACCCAAGCTAAGATAATTTTGCATAAATAACATCACTGATTATAGAAGGATCTCGCACTCAATGAATCCTTAAATAACAGCCCTGCTTCAGGACCACTGCCCCATGGTACAAGTTCAGTAGGTTAAGGAGAGACCACGAAGGGGCACAAGGAAACCGTTAGGAACCATGGAATATTGATTATCTTGAGTGTGGGGATGGTTTCATGGGGGTATACATACGCTGAAGCGCATAAAATCATGTACCTTTAACAGTGTAGTTTATCGTACATCGATTATACATTAACGAGATGTTAACATTTGGTTAAGGTTGAGAGATGTACCCAAATCCCCAGGCTAACAAGGGCACAGCTGGAACTGGACTGTGAGTCAGGGGTCTGTCCATAAAACCCGATTCATTCCGCACAGCTCACTGGGTTGGGGGTGGGGGGGCCGAGGGAGCCCCCTTCTACTAGCACCAGCTGACCAGCCAGTTCTAAGCACTCCCTCTCCCATGCCCCTTATGCCAATGACCAAAGTTCCGGCTGAGAGAATTTTTATCCCCTTCAAAAGTCCAGGTAAACCTCTTAAGACTCTGAATAGAGGTTTGAGTGTTTTCAGTTAAAAGCCTTAGTGGTAAGCAGTTTGAGAAGCTTTCCTTAAGGAGGAGAGCTAATCCCACGCCCATACGGTTCCTACTTCCTGGCATTTTTGGAGCTTTCAGAAAGAAAAAAACCATACACAGCCATGCAGAGAAGGCCCCGCCAGATACCAGTCTCCCCCGGTGCCCACGGGAGCTTGGAGGCTCTCCACCTGGAAAATGTCATGGTGCCAGGCCATGGGGTGGAGGTTCAGGCAGGATGGCACTGGCGAGTACTAGGGCTGGCGTCCTCAGCTTCCGGCCAGACTCTGGCCACATGGAGATGAATGAGCGTGAGTCCTGCTCTCTCTCAGCTCTCAGCTGTTTCAGCAGGGCAGCAGGACCCAAAGGATCTGGCCCCCTGGGACCCTGGCTGCCCTTTCCCACTGGTACCGGGATCCACACATGCTCAGATGCCCTCCTGAGTCCTGTGGGAGCAGACTGCACCCCAGTCCTATTTGCTGGACCCTTGGTTCTACTCCCAACCCTGCCACCACCTGGCCGTGTGACTCTGGCCACATCGCTTAATGCATTGAGCACTGATTTCCTCATCCGTGAAGCAGGGCCACAAACACTGCCCTGCCTACCTCCCAAGGCTACTGTTGGGATTCAATGAAATGAGCAGACGTGACAATGCTTGGAAGAGTGAAAGCCCCCTCCCTCCCATCAGCTTTCAGGATTACAAAAGCTCAATAGAGTTTGAAGCATCCCATGTCACACCAGCGGGCCCTGCTGACGCAACATTCTAGTGGCCAAGTGCCCGTGTCCGTGCCCGTGTCCAGGCCCGGGTGCTGTGCCTGCTACTGGACTGGCGCTGCCAGGTGGATTATCTGCTTCTTGTCACAGGCCCGTCCCTGAGAGGCCTCAAGGACACATGGGACTTTTGGCTCTGCTGTGCCTGGCTGTTCCTCAAGAGGTGTCGGGTACACCAAGCAGCCAGCCTCTGGAGGAAAACCTGGGCTGGCACCTCTAACCTCCGGCCTTGGCATGGAGAAGCCTGCCTTTGCCCTAAGCCACTTATCGCAGTGGCAAGGGAGCCAGGCGCCTGCTCCCTGCTCCAGTGGGTCGGAAAGGCCCTGCTCTGTCAGCTCCCTCAACCTCCCAGCCTGGCCTCTGCTCTCAGAAGAAACTGACCTCTCCGGGCAAGAGGAAAACAGTCGAGACTTCTTGGAACAATGAGCAGAACCAGCTTTGGAGGAGAGACTTGCAAAGAAGCCAGGATCAAACTCTTTAAGGCTGATGCCTTCCTGTTTATTCAATGATTTAGATACGATTAAACTAATGGAGACATAACATCCCCATCTAGCTGGCCAGGAGCCTGCCGGCCAGACCTCGAATGGTGTGACAAGGAAATGGGCCCTGCAAAACCCTGTGGCGGACTCCAGACAAAGACCTTGTTCTGAGTCTCCGGCACGGCCTCCACCCTGGACGGAGCAGCTGCCAGGGCCTGGAGGCCCGGGCCGAGGGGCCGGGGGTGGGGAGCCAGGGGCCGGGGGTGGGGAGCTGGAGGCCGGGCAGGACCTGCGCTAATTCCTTGAGTCTTAAGTCCCCCATTCATTTCCTGAGCAGAAGAAACCTTCATATGAAAACCGCAATAGGCACGTAGCTTGTTTTTCTTACTTATCAGTATTTGAAGTGATCATGTGAAAACGAGAAAATGCCTTCATTTCATTCTGATTACGGGGACTGCTAAGATTAGGGGAAGTTACCACCACCGCCAGACTCCTTGCTAAGTAACAGGCCCTCCCAACACAGGCTGAAGGGGAAAACGTAGTGAGAGGCATCGAAACTGCCCACGAAACCCCTGCTTAGCGTGTCCGTGTGTATTTCGCAATTCATCACGGGTCAGGAGTTCTTTTTGACTGACCCCTTCTTTGGGCCCCAGGAATTGAACTTAGGCTACAAGATATGCAAGCAAATTTCTGATTAGCCAAGAAAGCCACCAGGGTTCCTTCTGATCACAGACCGAGACAAGCAAACCCACGAAACCGTGAGCACCCGGCCGACGGATGGCCGTGCTCCTAATCTCGGCAGTACTCAGAGTCCTTTCTGACCCGTTTCCTACGGCCTCGGTTGGGGTCTCGGGTTTCTGTAAGCGATGGGGCTGAACACGCAGTGACGATGAGCAGGAAATCCCTTTGACGACAGCGTTTCCCACCAACTAAACTGTCAGGCTCCGAGGAAGACAGTATCTAGTGCTGCACACCGTGTTCCAGTTACTGGTCACATCACCTACCTTGGCAAGACCTTCCATCCTCGTTGAGGGTGAAGCCAGGGTTGCATGTACAGGAATAGGATCCAGGAACATTCGCACACAGCTGCTGACAGTAGCCATAGCGACATTCATCAATGTCTGGAAACAGAAATGCGAGCAAGGTGACATTTCCTCTCAATCGCCGATGCCACCCCCATCTCTTCTGGAGAGAGATCACGAAGGGACGTGAAAGGGAACTAACATGAAGACAGGACCTACTAAGCATCAGAGATGGCGACGCCCTCTGGTGTCCAAAGCTCAATCTCCCTACCATCCTCCCAACCCACCTCCGTCCTGCGAATACCTGAGCCTATCTCGAAAGCTATAGTAGAAATTTCTGCTTAGAGAGGGATGTTGGGTCAGATGGCCTCTAAGATTGTATCCAACATTAAGAGTCAACTCCAAGATTTTATATAGATGTTTCACTGCCCTGGGAAAGGACAGCTAGCTTCAAGTGTAAGAGGAATTCACAGCCTAACTCCAGCAGGCTCCTTGCCGGCTCCACTGACAATGAATACGTCCAGGTGTCAGAAATGAGATCATGTATAGGCCAGGATGAGCTAGATAGCACTACAGTCTGGAAACCCATGAAGCCAGTAACACAAAGACTCCAAAGTTCACCTTGGATCCCCTCCATGCACCAGAGCAGACATAAAACTCTGGATAAACACACTGCTTGCAAGCCCTGGCTGCCCTTTCCTGAGCAGCTCTGTGGAAAAATGGATCCATTGGCAGAGCCAGGCAATATGGCCTCCCTGCTGACATGTACCAGTCAGTGGAGAGCCCGATGTCATTGGGAAAGCACTTCCCAACCCCCAGGTAGATGGGCTGATGGGCTGGGGGATTCATTCCTGTGGGAAAGGAGGTCTTAAATGAAGCCTACAGGTACAGACAGAGTCCTCATCTATACAAGCACTGGCTGTGACCAACTAATCTAACTGTAATTGTAACTGGTTCTTATCACATCCTCACCTCCCCTAAACTAATCACATTCTCTCCCTCGTATCCTGGTTCCTTTGGAATCGGAGCTCATCCAGGGCTCTGGAGGCCAGCTCAGAACCTCAGTCTCTGTGCCTAGTTCCGACCACCTGCTGTCAGAAAGACCCTCACCTCCACCTTACCTACTGTTCAACCTTCCCCAGAAGCTGTGACCTGCCCTTGTGATTCTGTCTGATCTGAGTCCCAGCCACTTCTAACCTGGCCCATCCCACTGCCCACTGAGCAGTACGCAGCTCCTGCTGAGAAAGCACGAGGACTTGTGCAGTTGCTAGTCCTGACCTCTTCCCAGGGTGCACTTGGGCACATAGCCAAGGACAGAGAAGCAACAGGGAAAGGGGAGGGCATCCTCTGCCTAGGGGCACCTTAGAGGAAAGGCAGCCCCCAGCCCCTTACTTTTCTGCAAAAGCAATGCCTCCAAAAGTGCACAGAGCGGGTGGTAGACAGCTGTGGAACTTGTATTTTGAAAGAGAAAGTAGAGTTTGGCCAGGAGAGGGCGTGAGTTCAGACACGATTAAGAAAGGTCTTTACTTTGGATATGAAGTGTGAGCAGGCTGTGCATGTGGCACCACGTTAGACTCCCAGGAGCATCTGTCCCAGAGCTTCACGCTGTGTGGAGGACAACCACCCTCCCAGGTGGAGGAGTGTCCCAGTGGCTGGCCCTACCGCCTGTGTGATCCAGCCTGTGTCCCTGTCACCCGATCCTCTCTAGCACCCCCTTGTGGTGGAGAAAACTGGACTGAAAAACAGAAGACAGATTTTAGACCCAATTCACTTTGTCCAAAATGTCCCTCCTCTTTGAGTCTCAGTTTCCAACTCTATAAAAGTTGAATGACATAATATCTAACATCCCTTCCAGCTCTGAAATTCTACACATTAAGTTCCCGTACAAAGAACTCACTCACAATGAACTGCTTATGTTCAAAGCAGTGGCATCAAATTTTCCATAATAGCTGAGGTTGGTTAAAATGCATGGCGACCATCACACTCACAAATGCCCTGTGCGGCCAGCTCTTTGGGGCGTGCCTGGAAAGGAGAACCGAGCCAAGTCTAGGCCGGCTTATCAGGCCCCGAGGAGGCTGCAGACAGGGCTCTAGAGCCGACCTAAACTCAGTCTCAATCAAGAGAGACTTGGAAAAAGGGACCTTTCTCTTTTCTTTCCATGATGTTGTTTGGATTTATTTCTCAGCTCCTCCAGGACTGACTTTCAGGCAACAGAACAGTGTCTTAGAGAATTTAAACTGGCAGGGCTTTTCCAAGAAAACAGCATAGAAATCACACCCTAGAAATTGAAGTGACAGCTAGAGATTGCTGTGAATTCATTCACTTGGCTAGACCGAACACTGGAGAGGAAGAAAGGAAATAACCCTCCAGTGAAAATATACAGAGAGATCATATAGCAGATGCCAACTGCAAGGAACAAAATTCTCAGTTGGTGATCGCTGGCTCCGTAGCAATAAAAAGAAAAGGCCAGCTAGTGGGGTGGGTGTGGGGTGGCTATGTGGGGTGTGGGGAGGAGACGGTGTTAGCTCAGAATCTACTGATGCACGTTTGCGACTTGGAACTTTTCTGTGACGAAGCAAAGTGTTCCCTTACTGTGATTTCTAACTGGGAGAGAATAACCCCCACCTCTATCGTTTTCCTGCCTTGGATATAAACTTCCTGAAGAAAGAAGGTGTAGGTAAGATTAAACATGAACCCTTAAAAAAATACATTCAAAAATTCTAATATTGACATGATGGTGACAGTAACAACTGATTTTAAAAGGTGGTGATAGACGTAAACCTCAAGAGCCTTGCACCTCCCCCTACTCCAAAGAAAAGCCCACCCAGCTATGCCCACATTTCATAATACCCCTGGCAGCCATTAACTTCCAAGAGTTTCCATGGGCCCCAGAGAGCTGTTACCTAAGCACTGGCCTTCCAGAAGCCAGTAGCCATCCGTGCAGGAGCAGGTGTACCCTCCTTCGGTGTTGATGCAGATCTGGGTAGGATTGCATTGGTGGGAATCCGTTGCACACTCGTCCACATCTGTAACACAGACATAGTCCAAAGAATGTTACCCGCATCTATTTAGGGCCCTGGAGCCACCAGAAGTGCCGGCTGCTTGCTTGTCCGGCTGAGAGCTGTTGATAGTGTCCCTGGGTTATATCCAAGAGGTTGGAGGCACTTCTCTGATGGGTACCACTGGGAGAGACTGGCCGTACTGGAGGGGGCACAGCTAGTCTGCTCCCCAGAAATCCACGAAGGGAAATAGCCAAGAAGAGAACAGACATGCTTAAGCACTCTTCTGCCATCCTGTCCCATCATTTTCTCAAAGCGGGTCGCCCGGATAATACCCGTTACTTGATTTTTTGTCTGATCCACTCACGTGTTAAAAAGGGGTCTTCTCTGTACCTACTGTGTGCACAGAGCTATGATAAACCCCTCTGAGAACACAATAGACGAAAAAGAAATGTCACCTGCCAAAGGAAGCTTGTATTCAAGTCCCGGGGTTGGATCCATCCATGAAAACCTTTCGGCCGGGGGTTCCTGCCCCTTGCGAGGCTTCACGGAGCCGTCCAGTCTTCCCTCCTGCGGCTGATCTCCTGCCGCCTGCTCCCCACACTCGGGTTTTCTATGCTACCACGTGTACATCTCCGTCTCCCTGGCGGCGCACAGGTACCAGCATCCAAGTTGGTCCCGTCTTAATTGAGTTTCAAAGCATAAAGACCAAGCCATAGCCACGGTCATATTTCTCAAGATATCTGATGTACACATTCAGCACTCAAAAGTGTTTGTTTCAACTGTAACGAATCCTTCGTCCCTTTATCCCCACACTGTCTTAGGGAGAGCACTCAGAATCCTATAACGGGACCTCCTGACACCACACTCTCACTTCGACCCAAAGCCCTGGATCCACCTGGCGCAACGCCGACGCCCTTCCTCCTGTCAGTCCTACCCCCTCCATCTACACCTCTCACCCCTGTAGTCGGAGTTCGCTCACCTACACTGCCTCCCCTGCAGTTGGAAATAACATTAAAAGCTGCAATTCACTGAGCTTGTATAGTGTGCCCGACACTCTCTTATGTATTTATTCTCACAAGCACCCTATATTTGGGCTCATGATCCCCATCTTACAGATGGGAAAACTGTCTGAAGGAGCTAATTAAGCATCAAGCTGAGAGCCAAGCCCAGGCCTCCCTGCCTGCCTGACTCCAAGTCCACTCTGTGCAGGAATGACAGGTCACACCGCCTGGGACCCAGCGAGTTCAGGAGGGAGCCGGCTGCCCTGGCAGAGGAGAGAGGGCTTTTGCTGCCTCTTCCTGCTCCTCCTGAAAAACTAACTGCCTCTTGACATTACACATTGCAGACTGGTGGAGGTGGGGGGAACCTAGGGCCCCAGAGCGTAAGCTCCTGGAGGACAGGGTCTTTTGTAACACAGGCCTTTTCGGCTACATGCTCAGGAAGCAAGCACAACTGATTCAATGAAACATTCGGCCAGGAAGCAATGGTCTCTTGGGTTCAAGTGACACCAGCACGATCTGCCACCCACCAGCAGCAGCACCAACAAAACCGATCAATTCCCACCCCCAAATAACCAGGTGCCTGGCATGGTGTGGAACCAGCCTTCTATCCTCTAAACATGGACAGCCTCCAAGACCCTGGTTCCAAGGTGGCGGCCGCCTCTGCTCCACCCCGACACGCTTACGAGATATGGCCTTGGTGGCAAAGACCCAGCCTGTTCTCAGCTGCAAGAGCGCCTGCCTCTGCCCTCGGTCTCCCCTCCACCCCAGCTCGGCCCACCCAGCAGAGCCTCCCAGGGGAACCGGTGAATAATGCCTGGCCAGCAGCCGCGCCTGCTCAAGTCCACGTCAAAGCCTAGGATAATAAATAATGCTACTATCGGCCAGCACATATTTACATTTTTCCGGAGGCAAGTGATGGATGGCAATTGTACCCTGGGAACAACGTTGCCTTAGGAATTTGTGCTCTTTTTCCTGCCTCGGGGGGAATGAAGGGTGAGGGAGACCCAAGGCGAGAAGGGCCTTAGACGGCCTCAGTGGTAGCAAGTTCCCAAGACTCTGTGTTTGTGTAACTAACACGCACACAATGTGCCTACGGAACCCCACAGAGAGAAACCAAACACTGTGAGCAGACCAGACTGGCCTCAGAAGGACGTGTGGGGCCTCAATGAGCACACACGTGGGTATGCACACACACGCACACAGGCACGGGCAAACTATTCAAACCTAGAAACAAAATCTTTAAAGTTCGTTTTTTAAAAAACTCCACCACTTTTCACTGTGGTAAAGAATTAACTCGGTTATACTGCATTTCTACTGATGTACGTTCAAAAAACTAAATTTTTAAATTCCGCCGATTGAATGGATTGTCAATATAAATGTATTTTGAGAACTCAAGACCCTGGAGTTAGAAATGGGGGCGGCGGGTGCGGAAATGTGTCCCATCTTTATATTCTCAAAATACACCTGGTATAATGCCGTGTCCGTAGTCAAAGTTCAATAACTGCTTGGTGAATGAATGAATGAATGAATGAACACGTGAACAGCAAACATTAATGTCTTTACATCCACAGATTCGTTTTTCCCAGCCAGCTTGCTGACAAGACCACTTTGGTGTGTGGCCTTTAAACACAACCAGCCCCACTGAAACCACTGTCAGCCCACATACCTGGAGGAGCTGAGCCGGAAGTGTCCACACCGCGGATTCCACGCAGGGCTCAAAGACCCGTCGCGCGTTCCAGCTCACAGCCGAATTGCTTACATTAAATACATTTGACTTAAATAACAGAAGGAAAAATACATTGAATCACTCCAAGGACATTCTTTGGCAAAGCATCCTTTTCTGCATCAGTGGAAAGTACAAGTGACGGCAACCTGAGTAAGTGCCGTTATCCTCGGACGATGCCGTGTCTGCTATTTCTTTTCCTTTTCTGTGTGATATTTGGGAAGAGTCTCCCAAGAGAAAAAAAATGCTGGGTTCGTTCAGTCATTTCTTCACTCATTCACGTATTCATTCTTTATGTTCGACTGCGCGCGTGTGTGTCCACCCAACCCACCAGGCCATTTGGGAGAGCTGGCGTGGAGCACTGTCCCTCTGTATCGGTCCCCGAAGCAGACTTCACTGAGAGTCATTCTGCCAGCTCCCAGCCTCCCTCCTGGAAGCCGTGGCCCTGGGCGGCTGCCTGGGCACTTGGAGGGTTCCCCCACAGCAACCATGGCTCTGTCCCCAGGTGGGGCAGCGTCCATTGCTGTCCAGGCAACCAGTGCCCTGGCAACAGAAGGAAACCACTCCCGACTCCTCCAGAACCTGGCAGCAGATCAAAGCCCAACGCTGCCCCTGCCCCGGAGAAAATCATCCTCCGCGCAGAGTGCCACCGCACTGCTGACCTCTGCAGCTTCGTCTGAGCTGTCACTCCTTCCTTCAGATGTCCTTTCAGTTTAACAGGTTCACAATCTGAAACAACTGCTCGCTTAGGAAAGTCATCAAAACCAGTCAGCCCCATCCGCGACGCCCTCCCAGGAGGCCACAGGCAGCAGTGGGCTCCCAAGCCTCACGACAGCAGGCCACACATTAGGGATACCTGTGGAGGATGTCATACCACTAGCTGGGTCCACGTGCCCAGCCACGTCCCCTTGGGCAGATACCTGAAGGCAGGGTGAATAAAAAATGTCCCCCAAGTCCAGTCGAAATCTCTCAGAGGCACCAGATGGAGGAAATGGCCCCAAGTCATCTGACTATACCACCCAACAACCCGGGACAACAAAACAAATGGAATCTTCCAGGCTGACTCGAAGGACCGCGTGGGGAGGGCCGCAGCCACAAAGCTGCTGGACATTCTACTAATTATTATATAAACTAATTATTATATAAAAATCTCTACCAGTAGGTATAACAGACTTAATGTGCTGACATAAATATGCGTAATAAATATGTTTGACTATAAACAATATGCATATATGTTATATTTGAATGTACATATTACACATATAGACATGAATTTACCCTTCATCATTTATTCCTGTAGGTTAAAGGGAAAATATGTAAACTGCTTTTATAACACTAATTCTGATTGAAATAAAGTAACCTTCAAAAACTGTAAAACAAAACGAAACAAAGCAAAAGCTAATGACGCCCCGTGCTCGTAGGAAGAACATTTCCTAGGCCATTCTCCCAGCACCAAAGCGTGAGAGCTAAAAAAAAAAACACCCGTGGGCTGAAACTCCCCACAAAGGGCTGGTGGGTTAAAAAAATAATAAGAAGAAGAATTTTAGGGGCAGACAGAACTGGGCGGGAACCCAGGCTCCTGCACTTCATAACTAGATGTTATTGATCAAGTTCATTACTCTCTTGTATCCTCAGGTGTCTTGCAAAATAGAGCTACTAAATTAAGAATTTTGAGAGTTAGTAAATTAACGTGTTCACAGGTCCCATTATCACTGCCTGGCACACAGCAGGTGCCCAGGAAGTTTTGTTCCCTGGGTTGGTGAGATGTTGTTTCCAGCAGCTGTGAAAGACAGGGGCATCTTGACTTCTGCCTCTCGCAGGGATTCACCAAAATCACCGAGACGACGGCACTGGGCTGTCAGGCGTGGTTAGTTCCATGGTTCAACCACAGCCAGAGCCACAGACTTCTTGGCCTAGAGCTCCAGACACGTGCCAGGAGATCGAAAGAAGAGGTGCTCAAAGGGAGGGAGCATTCATTCCTTCACGGGGCCTTGGTATCCACCTCTGCACTTTGGCACCTACGGGTCCATAACTGCAGACGCCCGAAAGCCGAAGCGGACGCACACGCTCCCGAACCCAACAGCCAAATATGACCACCCTTTGCGTAGTCTACGATTCTTTCCTCTTCTTGAGTCTTCTCTTCTCCAACACTGTGAATAGCGAAGGGCTGACTTCGTGAGGCCGTGTGCACGACCTCAGCTGAATGTCTCTGCTCCTCTGTGAGAAGGCCCATCAGCCACAGAGAAACATTCTCACTGGGTGACACTGGGAGAAACTGTCCCAAAGTATTCGGAGGGCTACACCTTTCCAAGGCCTGCACTGGTCCTTTTTTGGAAACGGCAAAAAATCATTTCCTTGGTAGTAAATTTTTACCCAGTGAAACAACATGTTTTCCCAGCCCGTTTTTGTTCCTTCCTCGCTCAAGCTAATGGGGCTTGATAAGAAAGAAGAAAATAACAATGGCACATTCCTACGTCTCCGATTGAAGCCAGTTTCAGGCCTGCTGCTGAGCTGGGTCGGTGCCATTTTTCAGCAAGACAAACCCAGCCAAGGCTGGAAGCTACACAGGGCCGACTTCCCAAACACCTGCTTAATTAAAGATCTCAGCGTTTGAGAACTCGCTTGTTGAATCCCCAGGACATCTGCACTCCATGTGTCTGTGGGTCCTGAGCAGTCGTTACGAACCAGATCTTTGTGTGTTTACGGCCCTTTTCCCCATGCTTGATACTAAGCGTCGGCTACAAAGCTTGCTTGCTCATTTTGTTCCTCCTGTTAGGCAACAAATATGTGGTCCGTTTTCCAAACAACAAAAAATCCTTTTGTCTTAAGAGACACCAGCCGGAATGCAGGGTCCAGCCTCTCCAGGAATTCTGTTTTTCTATCCACAAAGTGAGAGCTTAGAGGAGAGTTCTGAAAGGCCCCTTCTAGCTCGGACCTGCTACGGCAACAAACTATGCAACTGATGGGGATCACATTGCTTGGTCCTTAAGTAATGATTTTCATCCAGAGTGCTTGGTAAACATCCGCCCATTCTAGTTGCTTTTAAACCTGGCCATGAACTGGCCAAGCCCATTCGACTTTTGCCCATGTGTGAATGGTCCCCGTAGTTGTGGTGGGGGGCGGGGGGAATGATAGATGTATTCCTTCTTGAGTGCCATACACTAAGATGTCCTGAGAGGCAGAGGACAAGGCTGCTTTTTGCCAATCTAGACATGGGTCTTTTGACTTAAAGGGCATGAGGCTCGGGCCATTACTGTGACTGTGAAGCAAATAAATGGACCATCCCTTTTGAAGGGAGTATTCGAAAGCACAGCCTATAAAGGCTATAGCTCTCGAAACCTGTCAACTCCCTGCAGGCTGCTCCTCCACCCCCGGGAGCCTGTTCGCCCCCACATCCTGACCTCCATGTTCTCTCATCCTCCCTGCCATGGTCTGTGACCTCCTTGTCCCCAACTGGTGCCATCTCAGTTAATGGCGTCACGGTTTCTCAGTGACACCAGGCTAGAAACCACGGTTCTCCTTAAATCCTTCCCCCGACACCCTACATTTATGCCATTTTCCTTCTGAAAATCACACAAATTCCCCTTTACGCCCCCCCCCCCCCACTGTCGAAGACACCAAGGCCTCACTGTCTTTTCTCTAAATGATTGTCATAACTTCATTACTAGTCCTCCAGCCTCCAGGCTTTCTCCCCGAAAGGACAAGAAACACAGCTTCAGCCATCCAAGACAGAAAAAAGATCGCGTGTCTCTACTACTCAGAATTGTGTGTCTCTTCTTTAGAAAATTCATAGCTTTCCTTCATACCTTGGCCACACAGCACCTCAAGCCTACCTTTCTACTCAGACATGTGCTAAAGCACAGCTACTATGAAGCACTTCTCATTGTAGTACCTGGTTTGTTGTGTATGGCTCCGTCTCTCTCCACTAAACCATCCGTGTCTTCAAAACAGGAAATGGGTCTTGTTCACATGTCTGTCCTAAGCACTTAACACAATGCCTGGCATGACAGAAAACTTCATTCTTGAACTTTTCTGAAGGCCAGAGGGGAAAGGCAGTTAAGCCCCATGACATCAGAAGAAACTAGTTTAGCCACTCACCTCTTCTGTGGCCCCAGAGCTCATTCCTGTGAGGTGAAGGTTACCTGGCAAACATTTGCTCGCAGTTCTGGCCCAGCAGCACCTCAGACTCCAGCTGGTAGTGTCTGGAGGCTTATTCCCATCCTAGCCTTTGCCCAGGGCAGATTTGAGAATGTCCTCACCTCCAAAAGCCTTGACACAACACGTATTTGGCCTGATGGAGTAAGTTATGTTTCCTCTTTCTTCCCAGAGAGCCAGACATTCTGGATGAGGAAGAAATTTTTCTCAACAATCATCGGAGGGAGGAACAACATAGGAAGGGAAAGATACACCTTCTGCCTGGCCTGCAAGGGGCATCCATGGGACCTCTTAGGCATGACCAGGAAATCCAATCCATTCTTCAGACTCGACACAAAACCCGCAGCCTGGTTCTGGCTGTGAGAATCCCCAGGTGTGCAAATTCACTGTGAGGAATCAGTCAGCCCATCGGTGGTGACAAACATTACCTGGCACTCACTCTCGGGGCGCGATAATGAAATCTGCATGTGTTCTCTTCCCCACCCCTGCAGTCAGAGGCCCTGCCACCTCTTCTGACTCTATCACTAACTAACCGGGGTCACCCAGTGTATGTCATTGACCTTCTGCATCGGCCTCTTGTCTCTGAAATGGGGCTACCATCACCTGCCC
This sequence comes from Pteropus medius, assembly GCF_902729225.1. Taxonomy (NCBI): domain Eukaryota; kingdom Metazoa; phylum Chordata; class Mammalia; order Chiroptera; family Pteropodidae; genus Pteropus; species Pteropus medius. The sequence goes on from NW_024349797.1 coordinate 15,280,489, forward strand.
TCCCAGGGCTTACGGGCTGGTGGGGAAGACAGGTGTTGAGCACGAATGTGTGGAAGGCACTGCAGAAGGCTGTGAGGACACACGACTGCCAGTGTCCCAGATCTGGGAGAGGAGGGCAGGTCTCGACACTGGACAGTGACGTAGGGAAACAGTTCCTTCATGTACACCCATTCCTGGAACCCGAAGCGTCTTAGGAAAAGGGAGAGAAGTGACAGATGGCGCCTTCAACATAACAGTTATAAAAAAAAAAAAAAACAGGCCAGCAGGTGAAGAAGAATATGAATATTTCATCCTGAGACCCGCCCACTGTGCTGGACTCCTGTCCTGCCTTGGCTCCTCCTTCCTGTTATAGCTCAAAGCTCCCTGCACCCCATTGCTAGCAGACGACCCCCGCGTATCCGAGAATAACTGTTGAAGCTACAGCTCAAGAGGAGCTGAAACCTCAGGAGACGGTAAGAAGAGGTGAAAAGCATGTGGGGACCGCGGCGGTGGGGAGAGGATGCCAGAGAGAGAGCGAGTCCTCGGGATGCTGTCTCCTGGCTGGGGGGTGCCGCGTGTCCTGAGCGTCTAGAAGCCTCGCCCCACCCCCCGCCCCCCCCCACCTCACCCCTCCCCGCCAAACAGCACAGGGCTGACACAGCCATGTCCTGTTCCCTACCACACTTTGGACTTGGTAAGAGTTGGATTATATCACTTGAACCTAAAATAAATATTTGAACTGATTAAAGACTTTTCAGGATTGCGTGTTTACCTAGCTGATGGAACAGGGACTGCCTTTTTCCGTCCACCCCTCTGTGGTCACTAGCGGACTCCTGGAGAGGTGAAGGAGTCACATGTGGGGCCAACCACGCTAGCCCCCGTCCCCCACCACGCAGAGCCCAGTGCGCGAGTCCCCGTGCCAATAACACAGCTTCAGGATTCACTGATGCTGCACACATTCACCACGAGCCACGACTGCTGTAGGTACTAGGGAGTCAAAGATAAATGACACGTAAGCCATGTCTCTTTATAGTCTAGTAGAGAACAGATAAGGGACCAGATCATCCCAATTCAGTGTGGTAAGGGCCATGCTGGAGAGAAGAATGCGGACGCTTCCAGGAGAAATCTAGATGGATGATGGGGCAGGGGCTGCTACAATTGGATATTGTCCTCTAATATCCATTCTTCCAACTAAAGACTGCTTTGCAGCTTCCCTTACAATGAAACGTGGCTATGTGAATAGATTCTGGCCATTGGAATGTAAGTAAAAGTAATGTGTAACAATTTCTGGGTCATGCTTTAAAAAAGAACGACTGTGTGGTCCCATTGTCATTTCTCTTTTCCTACTGAGTGGGATGCAGGTGTGATGGTGAGAGCTGGAGCAGCCATCTTGGATCCAGAGGTGAAAGCCGCACATTGAGTTTGGTTAAGCCACCCTACTAGCCCTGAACTACCTTCCTTGGGACTATACCATGAGAGAATAATAAAATTCTTTCTCATCTAAACCAGTGGGTCGAAGGTCTCTTTGTTATAGCAGCTTAGCTTATAACAGAATACACATGAATGGGAGTCAGCCAAAAGAAGTAGGTGGAGGGAGTCATGTGTACAGGCATGAGAGGCACAGCACATTCAGGGAGCCGAGAGCTGTTAACACGAGCAGACCTGTGTGAGTGAGCACATAGGGAAGGAAGCTCATTTGTAAAATTGTCGTGTGCCAAGCGAAGGAAGCTGGAGGAGGAAGGGATGGAGAATGCAGGCAGAAAGAACTGGAAAGGTGGAAAGAAAGAAAAAAATGAAGCAACAGTGTGGAAGGAGAGAGAGAAGAGAGGAAGGATAAAACACAGCCATCCTCTCCTGCATGCGGGAACTTGTATCAGTTCTCAGTTTTAAGAATTGTTTTCTTCAGTGGCCCCCACAAAAGTCCTAGCCCTTTGCAATTCAGCAAAAATTAGAATGAAGTTTATGTTTTGATGAGCTCTCCGAGTTAATGTCAATCAGAACAATGTGACTTTCATTTTTTTAAAAAGCCACAATAAGGTGAGACCCCCAAATTTAACAATTTTGACAATCAGGGTCAAAAGTCTGCTCAATTGGGCTGCAAATAAATGCCTTTTTGGTAAGACTTAGTAGCAGTAGTGAAGGAAATTCTAATAAAAAAAAATGGAAACAAATGGCCCAGGGCACCTCCCCAGTGATCACCACATTTCTCTATGCTCCTCTGCCACAGACTTCCTGGGAGTTGTCATCTCCAGTCACCGCTCTGCCTCTGTGCCTCCTACTCTCTCTTGAACCCATTCCAATCAGGCTTCCATGTCTTCTATTCTACTGAGGCCTCTCTGGTCAAGGTCGCCAGTGACCTCCACAATGTCAAATCCAATGAATGGTTCAGTCTTCATCCTTCACTACTCCCAACAGCATTTGGCACAGTCATTCTCTCCCTTCTTCTTTAAAGACTTTCTTCATCGGGTTCCCATGATCCCACCCTCTGTCACGTCCATCAACAGATAAATAAATAAACAAAATCTGATACATATATCGCAGATATACAAAACAGGATACTATTCAGCCTTTAAAAAGAAGGAAATTCTGACACATGACACAACATGGATGAATTTTGAAGACATCATACTAAGTGAAATAAGCCAGTCACCAAAAAAAAAAAATTTTTTTTTTATATGATTTCACTCATGAGAGTTATCTAGAGTAGTCAAACTCATAGAGATGGAAAATAGAATGGCGGTCGCCAGAGTCTGGGAGGAGAGGAGAATGAGCAGTTAGTGTTTAATGGGTATAGAACTTCGGTTTTGCAAGAGGAAAAAGTTCCGGAGGTTGGTTGCACAATATGAATGTACCTAATACTACTGAACTGGACCCTTAAAAATGGTTAAGTGGTAAATTTCATGGTATTTTGTTTTTACCACAATAAAAAGAGTTAACACCTGTAAATCAAATCATATTTCCTCATTGAATTCCATTCTAAATTTCATGACTTGTTCCTATCCAGAAATACAATTGGCCTGTGATCTGAAACAAAATCCCAGCATCCTGCACTCCTAAAGATCTTAATTCTCTGCCCAAACAGCCCACACTCCTCTGCAGCCCCGTTCTCCACAAAGGAATTAAGTAAAGAATCAGGAAGAAAAGGGATGTGGGGAAGAAAGATGAAGGCGTAGAAGGGATAGGGAGGAGGGAAGGAGGGAAGGAGGGAAGCAGGAACAAAGAGATCTGGGCTACAGGCATCTTGTGCTTCTAGTAACATGGTTCAAAGGCCACACAGGCTGGCGGAAATGCAGACTTTAGAGTCAGACCTTTTTCCAATCCTGTTGCCACTATTTTTTTGTTGTTGTTGTTAGCTGTGTGATTTTAAACGAGTTTTTGTCATTGTTATTAATGTTTGTTTTTAGCCATTCAAGGCCTTAGTTTCTTCGTTTGTAAAAGGAGCTAGCGATAGTATATAACTCATGGGTTTTGTGAGGATCCTTATCAATAGTTTAAATCTTGCCTGGCACAGAAATGGCCCTCAGTCAAGGTTACAGCTTCATGTTAAGAAGGAGGAGAAATAAGAAAAGGAAGAGAGGGAAGGAACAGAGTGGGAAACTCACCCCCCAAAAGAAGATAAAAAAGAAGGGGCTGAAAGCCAACTTCTAGTTCAGAATCTTCCACTAGTTCAATGGTGGCTTTCAGATAAGTCTTTCTCAGCCCGTTTCCTCCTCTGAAAAATGAGGTCTGAGGTCTGTTCTCTGTCAGGAAAGGTTGATGAATCTGAATCCTCTGTGCTCCAGATGAGTTTCCTACCCTCATCGCTCACGGTCTACACCACCTAGACAGGGCTAAGGAGGCCCTCTGGAGGACACAAGAGGAAAGACATAAACATGGCTGGGAGATGCCCACGATTTTGCCTCTGCACTGAAAACGAGGACATGACCTTGTAGACCAGACTATTATAAGATAGGGAGAAAACGTAAAATAAGAGGGTGACCTGAATGAGACTTTACCTGATTCCACTTTAAAAAGTATTGGGGAGCACAATTAAGTTATTTTCTACTGTCTGTCTGTTCAGCCTCCTGTCAAGTGTCTACTACAATATATAAACATTGTTATAATATATGATCATTGCTCCAGTATATGAACATTGTTATACTATATGAATGTTGTTGCAGTATATGAATGTTGTTATAATGTATAAACATTGCCACCTCTCTTGAGATTTACTCTGAAATAAGAAATGTTCTAATATTTCCCTCTGGCCCTCTTTCACGACCTGTTTAATAGACATCTTTAAAAGGTGCTTCTCGGGGGCTTAGGAAAAGACAGAGAAGCTAATGAATCACACTTTTCTCTTTCATATGCCCCAAAGATATTAATTCAAAAAGGAGAAAATGTACTCATCAAAATAAAGACTTTATTTATTCATTCACTAATTTAGCCAATATGTATTAACTAGTGCAGAATGGATGTATTTTTCATTCTTTGTCTTCGAATGCTCTTTACAAGCAGAATTCAGTCGAATGTTTTTATCTACCTTTATAAGCTCTTAGGCAAGTCTAAAGTGTTACCATCCTATTATTGTAAGTGATAAAAATGAGGTGCTGATGGTTAGTATATAGAACAAAAAGTACAGATCAGGAACTTAAACTAGCCTCACCACTAACTAGGTTTTTGTCAGTTTTCCTATATTTTAAATGGGGGTTTTCGTGCCTTATTACGTTCAGGGCTTCAATGAGATAAGAGTTTCCTTTGGAGGAAATGCCACTTTATGTGTATTCTTAGAGACTGTTGCCATTACAGAAGAAATACTTTTCTCCAGGTCATAGAAGAAATAAGTGGAAAGCAATGAGCTAATTCTATCATATTTAAGACTGGGTCTGACAGTCTCATACCACCTGTTTTACAAGCAGCCTCTCACCCACCTAGTCAGTGTCTGCTTCCCAGGCCAAAGGAGAAGGGGGTGAGCCAGATAGAAGACAATTTTGGAGCCAGATAGAAGACAATTATATTACTGATGCTCATTTGCAAGGCTATTTTGGAATATGATGTAGCTGGCAGGATTGAAGAACTTGGCTGAGCAGAAAGAGACAATTCTTCTAATGCCTGGTCACTAGACATTCATTCATCTGTCATTCATTAGATCAGCAAACATTTACCAAATAACTTCCACATTCTTGGCATTATGCTAAGCACTGTAGATACCAGAGTGAACAAATCATGTTCCAAACACATTGCACAGAATCAGTATCACGCAGATCATATTCCCTGGTGATAATGCCGTTAACTAAAGAAATCAATAACAAAAAGATAAACCTCCGTAAATGTGTAAAATTTTTGAACTCATCACTAAATAAATCATGAACCACGAGAAGTAATCATAATAAATCAGAAAATTCTTAGAACTTAATGACAATGAAAATACTGCATATCCAAACTCACAGAGAGAAATATACAGTCTTAAATGTTAATATTAGGACAGAAGAAAGCTTTAAAATGAATGAGTTAGGCATTCAGTTTAAGACATTATGGAAGAAACAAAGAAATCCAAAAAATTAGAAGAGGTAATAAAAGAGCAGAAATTAATGAAATAAAAATCAAAAAAGCAAAAAAGAAACAAATCAACAAAGCCAAAAACTGGTTTTTTAAAAATAGCTAATAAAATGGATATGATTTTAACATTTTTTAAAAAAGAGCACAACAATGTTAGGAATGAGAATGCCAACAGAATTACAGATTTAGCAGAGATTTAAAAGATAATACAAAGAATGGCTATGAAAAAGTTTGTGGAAATTAATATAAAAACTTAAATAAATTCTTAGAAAAACATAACTTTGCAAAACCAAACCGAGGAGTAAAATTGTCCAAATAGTCCCATAACTATTAAATCAATTATATCAATAGCTAAAAATCTTCCCACACGTACAAAAAAAAAATCCTAAACATCTATGATCTTATAGACAAATTCCAATAAACTTTCCATGACTAGGTCATTCTAGCCTTCTAGAAAATAGAAAAGAATATCTCACTGTATCAATCTAATATGTTGATACCAAACACAGCAGAAGCAATTTTTTAAAAGAAATGTGACAGGCAATTTTAATATATAGACATAGATGAAAAAAATCCTAAACAAAATATTAGCCAAACAAATCCAGCAGTATATTTTAAACAAATTATAATACATCATGACTAAGTTATCCTAGGAATAAATAAAAGGTGGTTTAATAAGAAAATCTATTAATGTAATTCCCCACATAAGCATATTTTTAATTTTTTTTTAATAAAACTCAACAAAACGCATTCGTAATGAGAAAACGTTAGATGCAGTCCTTTTACCATGAGGAAAAAGACAAGGTTGCCCACTGCCACCTCCTATACTCAATATTACTCTAGAGGTACCGGCCAGAGCAATAAGACATGAAAAGGTATAAAAATTAGAGAAGAAACAAAACTCTCATTATTCACAGATACTGTGATTGTCAGAATAACCCCCAAAATTCTATAGACTAAGTATTGGAAGTAAAAGAGAATTTCACAAACCAGCAGGATATGAGATCAATATTCAAAAATAAATTGTATTTTAGACACTAGCAACTAAAGGAACACTGAGTTTTTTAAAAGACACTATTAATATAGCAACAAAAAATAAGCTTCCTAGAAATAAACCTAGACAAAGATTGCAAGACTTGTTTGGAGAAAATTATAAAACTTTAGTGAAAGATATTCAAAGAAGACTTTAAAAAGGGAAGGAATTTAGCATTCAAGGATGTATACACAATAAAATTAAGATACCAGTTTTCTTCAAATTTACCTAAAGACTCAATGAATTACAACCAAAATCTCAACAGGGTTTGTTTGTTTATTTGTTTGTTTGTTTTAAGGCACTAGGCCCAAGAATAACCAAGACACTCCTGAAGAAGAAAGTAAAGGAACCCAACTTATTTAATAGGACTTATTATAAAGCTATACTAATTAACACTGAGCGGCGCTGGTGCACAAATTAACAATGGGAAAGAATAGAGAATAGGAAGATACACCACAGATGTTGACACTTGATGGTTAAGCTAGAGGGCGTTACAGAGTAACAGAGAGAGAAGGGACTATACAATAAAAAGTGATGGGGTAACAGGTGATTATTTATACAGAGAAAAGTATAATTGGATTTATGCTCACCATGTACATGAATAAATCCCAAATAAATTCAAGATATACACATGAAAGTCAAAGTCTTAAAACTTTTAAAAGATAATATAAGAAAACGTATTTATGATCTCAGAGTAGGGAAGGATTTCTCAAATAAATCTCCACGAAAACACTAGCTACAAAAGAAAAGATTAATAAATTTAACTCCGTTAATTGGGAATGCCTGTTGCTCAAAAAACACTGTAAAGATACTGAAAAGATAAGCCACAAATTGGGAGACGATATTTGCAACCCATACAACTGAAAAAGGATTAGGATCTAGATATTGAAAGAATTCATACAAATCACAAGTATGATATAGAGAAACTAATAGAAAAATGGGTAAAAAATATGATCAGACTACTTCACAAAAGAGAAAAAACAAACGGCCAATAAATATATTAAAAGATGATTAACCTCATTAGTAACCTGGGAAATGCAATTAAGAATATGAGAAAAAAAAAATTTACAATTACCAGACTGGCAAAAATTAAGAAGTCTGTCAATACCAAGACTGTCAATCAACAGAGTCTTAATCATTGCTGATAAGTGTGTAAACTGGTATTCTGGAAAATGATAAATCATTATTTTGTAAAGGTGAAATTTCCATACCTATGGCACAACTATATGTCACCCAGAAGAAAATCATAGCATCATTCTTTGTAACAGCAAACACCTAAAACAATCCAAATGTCTTTTGATAAAAGAACGAATCAATAAATTGTGCTATCATGCAGTCTCACAGTGATAAAGTATACCAAAGCAAAAAGATAAACTACCGCTACACACGACAACATGGATGGGAATCTTAGAAACATAACACTGGATGAAACACACAAGTCTCAGAAGACCTTGGCAGAAAACACAGGATGCCGTGGTGGAGAAGCCCACAGGTTCTGAGGTTCAGTGCTGGGTTCTCCCATATGCATAGTTAATAAGCTTTTGGCTTACACATGTTACATATAATTTTGTGTATATATCAAATATTGCATAAGTTCTTTCCACAGTTCAGCTCGTGGTTTACTGAGACAGACTGACAACAGCTATAACACACTCGTAAATATTACAATGGAGTAATTTTTTAAAGTGCTCTGGAAACAATTAGTTCTGCAGATTTTATAGGAACTAAAGGCTCTACTATATCACTAATAATCCCGTGAGGTAGGCAGGACAGGAATTGTTACCTGCTTTTTATAGAAGCAAACACTGAGATTCAGAGAGTTGAAGACACTTGTCCAAGGTCACACAGCTAGTGAAGGGCTGAGCTGGGGTCTAACCCAGATAGCCTGGCCCTGGCCCTGAGGTTTTTCTATAGATGCTCGTCTATTAAACACTTGCAGGGAAGATTCTAATCTGTTTCTGATGCCTCAGCACAAAGTTCCGAGAATGATTCTGGTCAATTTTCAGAATAGTATTATTCAATTGCTTAAGATTTTCTCAGTCAGAAAGCAGTACGACCCTGGACCATCGTTCCATTTTCCATTTTAAAAGCTCTTAGAAGCTATCATGCACTTTGAAAGTGACCAGTGGGATTTTTATTTAGAGCAGAAATTAATTACTCTAATGCAACGTAACTTAGGGAGTATGTGGCTACATACAGCCATGCATCTTAGTGAGCACCTTCTAATGTCACATGCTTTGTATACCTTCCCTCTTTTAGTTCTCATGGGAAAAGAAAACTTATGAGCTAGGCATTATGGTCCCTTTACAGATAAGAAAACCAAGGCCATTCCCAAGAGTCACTATGATAAGGAAGAACCAAGCACTCTGCACACGTGAGTGGAGAGAGGTCGAGCGCTTGGCCAACTGCATCACCACGTTAAAATTAAACGGGCTCAGGGACATGCAGGTTTTGATGTGAGCTGATGATGATGGTGGTAAATAATTGCCATTCTTTTTTCTTTTATATTTTGTTTTTCCTAAGGACTGGATGAGAAAGACAGCAGCACAAACAAAGATTCAGACAAAGGCACTAGACATTTTTTCTCGAAGCGGAACATTGTAACAGTCTGACATTTCTATAAAGAGAATTTGTGGCATTACTTCTCTGGCAATTTTTAACAAAAAGAAGAATTAGTTGTCTTTGAGGTGCAGTGTGGGTACCTGTGTACTTGAGAACAGGTGGGTAGCAAAGATAACTGCCCCAGTCCCCTTCCTTCTTCCCTGGTGATTATCCTTCAGTGTCAGGAGGAGTGCACGTACAATGAGTCGGCTGCTGAGCACATCCTTCGTCATCTGTCAGTGTTGGCTCAGAACAAACTTATGGTCCTTCTGTTTCTTCTCTTTCCATGTGGAAGCTGGGATAGCTCTTGCCCACTCAACATCTAAACTCCCTTCATGTGTAATAGCACCCCAATCTTCCCGTGAGGAACCACCTTTCCCCAGCTCTCAGGCCATGTGTCCTAGGTAGCTTTAAACCCACTCCTGACCCCAGGGTTGGACTTGTGTTGTTGGCTTGGTAAGTCAAAGCCTACACGTTGCTGGTCAGTCATGAGAGCAGGGATTGGCATGTGACCCAAGCTGGTTACCACATCAAGGTATGCATAGAAATTCTAAAAGTATTATAAGGTACAACAGAGAGAGCAAAGATGATCGGTACACAAATTCAGGCATCCCAAACCCCTGCCAACCATCCCAAGAGCTCTTCCCGATTGACCCCAAAGGACTAATCACAGGCACACCTCTCTCCCAGGTGCCGATGTAGAAGCTTCACCAGAGGAAGTGAAAGTGGAAGGTGAGGGAACGTGTTTCAGAGCAAATCCTCAAATGAGTCTTCTCCTAGCAAGACGGGCGACTTGCCTTATCTGATAGTACATTCTTCATCCTCCATACAAAGTACTTTTAAATTATTAGCATTGTTTTTCAAAATCAGTCTGCCAAAACCCAGCCGTTTCTGCACAGTCAGGCTTTCCGGGGTGTGTGGCTCTGAATTCGTGGGAAGGACCCCTCACTTCGCTGAAATGGCTTTTGCAGTCCCAGACTTCCAGCCAAGAAACAAAGGGACAGAAGGTCACCGGCCTGGGGGTGGAGGGAGGAGTAGCCATAAAGTTGAGCCAGAAGAATGCCATTATTCAAGAAATGATTGAAGAGTTTCTTCAAGACTGGCCAAAGGAGTCATTCTCTTTGAACTCTGGGGGTTTAAGAATGCCGAGCACCCAGTTTGCAGATTCTTCCATTGACCCATTGTGGTCAAACAAGGAGAGAAGGGTAGAAAGAGCTCCTGAGCTTTATAAATCCAGGAGCTCATCTTTGTCGGTGATGAGTGCAAAGAATCCAAGGAAAAGCATGTTGCTGTTTTATTAACAGCCACATCTTCCTGTTTATCCAGCACTTATTACCCAACTTTCTTGGACAGCTGACCCATCGACAAGCCAACAAACATTATCGAACCCGCTCTGTGTGCAGGACGAGGAGGTAAGGGATATGAGAGCGATACAGATGCCTAAGACATGAGGCTTTAACACGTCGGGAGCACAGGTACGCTTCTAATTAGGTCCAAGGTAGAGAGATACCCTACCCGACCAAGAGATACCCGACCAAACAGAGGAACAAGCAGAGTGTGTTGGGAACTCAAAGCGAGTTGGAGAGGAAATGCCAGTGCACTTGGGGTGGGGTAATGACGATTTAATAAGGCCAAGAAGAAACTGCATACGGGCCAGGTCATTAAAGATAGGAAAAAATAAAGACGTTGTCCAGGGTCTCTGACCTCAGAAGGGTCCCTGCTGGAGGAACAGGACTGTGTCCTATGTTATGGGCTGAATAGTGCTCCTCCCAAACTCACATGTTGAAGTCAAATTTTGTCCCTCAAAATTCATATGTTGAAGTCCTCACCCCTCGTATCTCAAAATATGACTATATTTGGAGATAATTAGATACTTTTTAAAAGGTAATTAAGTCAAAATGAGGTTATTTAGGGAGGATCTTAACCCAATATGACTAGTTTCCTCATGAAATGTAGGAATTTGGACACGGAGATGGACTTAGTTATAGAGAAAGCAATGTGAAGATAGCCTTTTAGAAGCCAAGGAGTGAGGCCTGGCACAGACGCCTCTCTTGAGGCCCTCCAAAGGCTCCAGCTCTGCTGACACCTTGATCTCAGATTTCTATCCTCCAGAACGGTGAGAAAATAAATGTCTGTCGCTTAAGCCCCTGATCTGCCATGCTTGTTATGGCAGCCCGAGTAGACTCATACATTCTGCGTGCTCTTCCAGCACCTCTCACATTAGAGACTGCCCCCCAAACTTCCACAGGGAAGGGCATGGCCTCGCCTTCCTCTATCCCATCGACGAGACACTGTCGGTGTGTGTATGGCCCATTGGGCCGGATTCTAGAACCCCACCCTCTTCGTCACGGTCAGTAGGTTGCACTGGAACACGATCCTGGCAAGCCTCCCTCCCCACCAGAGCTACGAGCCAAGTTGTATTCTCTCCTCTTGTCTTGATCACTCTCTATTTTATTAACCCTTTTGTGGCTTGTCTGCCTGCCAAAGTACCAGGGACTTCTGCCTCGTTTTTTTGGTTTTTTTTCTGTTTTTTGTTTTTTTGTTTCTCCTTTTTTAGGAGATAATGGTAGCAGCCAAATTTCTTCCATTTACAATTCTTTGTGGAGGTTGCATGTGAAAAAACTCTGTAACTTACGAAGAAGACAAAGGTTGGCATTTCCATGTAGCTGGGTTGGTGGAGAAATCTTGCGAAACCTGACCCTAATTCAAGGAACTGAGGCCCAGGCCATGAGCCAATTTAAAAAGGCTATTCCATTGAACGCCCTGACTCACCTTATCCTGACAAACACTGGCCTGACCAAATGGCTTAGAATATGAAAACAAGCATGAGCAACAGAATCAAACATTCCAAAATTGTCGATATGAGGTCCTGTATTGTTCATTTGTACCCATGGTACCTCACAAGGAATGACTTATCTAAAATAATCTTACAGATCACCCTCCTCCGTGAAGCCCACAGGGGAGCAGCGACTTGCCCAAGGTCATTCAGCTTCTAAATCTAGTCTCTTTTCTTAGGATTAGAAATCCAGTGACTTTAGGCTTTCTCTCAGCTCTGCAGATGACCTTCGAGGTGACCTTGGGTAAATTACATCTCATTCTGGTCTCCAGGTTTCCCAACTAAACTGTGAATATCCCTTCTCTGTGTCGCCTTCCTTGATTCTCTTGGGCAGAATTAGTTGTTCCCATGAGACTTAGTCCAGGGTGGCCTTGTGGTGGTCTCCACAAGAGTCAGCACGCCACCCCCTACACACACACACACACAAACACACACACACACTCTTCATTTCCTGTGGTCCTCGGGGGACTCCTGCCCCCAGCTAGAAAACAGAGTGTCAGCCAGCTTGGCCCAAGCCCACCCTCAGCACTACTTGGCCACAGTAATAGCCTAAGGGGACCTATAATCACCCCAGATTTTATCTCCAACTACCCCTTGCCAAGGAAGCTAAAATTTTACAGTTAAAACCCAACTCCAGTCTGGCAAAATCTCAACTTTGTTCTTTTGAAACCCAAGCATAGGATGAGGCCTCAGACACTTAAAAGTTCTGAAAGTACCACTTTGGAAATGGTGAGACGTGTCCTGTGCTAGCCAGTCATAAAATTTTAACTCACTTACCCAGAAAGTTCTCTAGAGGTTGACAGCTGTGGCGGCTGGGCTGGGTCGCACAGTTTGTTAGAACGTGGTGCTGACAAGCCCAAGATCAAGGTTTCTTCCCTTCGTGCCACTCTGCTCATCGCAGAGGAAAACCCTGAGCCATAGGCACACCCTGCACTCCCCCACCCACCCAACCACAGCTCTCTCTTCTGTAACCCATCCCAAGGGAGAAGACTGAGGACATGCGGGCTCCTTCCCACCCGCTGACAGGTGAGGTGAGCCTCAAAGTTTAAGCACAGCACGAAGACACGGCAGACTCGCATCTACTCTTGGCTGGATGTCCTGTAGCTTGGCTGGATTTCTGGCACCCCTCCTTGAATCCAGACAGTCCAATTCATTCACTTGGGATTTTATGAAAATCATCCGTGCAATCTATACACAAAATTAATGATGATCCTTAGAAAAAGCTTGAACGTTTTTCGAAAAGTTAAAGAAAAAGGTAACAGAGGAGAAGAGATCAGACCAAGTAACTCCCAGGGATTCTGTCCATGTCTGGCATTCTTCCCCTTCTTACATGTAGGACGATAATAAACCGAGGGGTCCCAACGGAGTCTTCAGTCAACGCTCATTTAACAAACATTTGTCAAGCACCAGTGATGGCCAGGCACTAGGGGTACAGCAGAAACAAGATAAGAGGTGGACAGACAATCAACAAATAAACACAGCCAAGATACGGAAACAACTTAAGTGTCCATCGATGGACGAATAAAGAAAATGTGGTTTTCTTACCATGGAATATTACTCAGCCATAAAAAAGAAGGACATCTTGCCATTTGGACCTTGAGGGCATTATGCTAAATGAAATATGTCAGACAGAGAAATACAAATACCATAGGATCTCGCTTACATGTGGAATCTTTTTTTAAAAAAAGCTCATAGATGAGTACAGAGAACAGCTTTGGTGGTTGCCGGAGGCAGGGGGTTGGGGTTGGCAAAATGAGGGAAGGGGGCCAAAAGGTACAAACTTGCAGTTATAAAATAAATACATGATGAGATGTATGTATAGCATGGTGACTATAGTTAATAATACTGTATTACATATTTGAAAGTTGTTAAGAGAGTAAATCTTAAAAGTTCTCATCACAAGAAAAGAAAGTTTTCACTATGTGTGATAACGCATGTTGGAGTTACTGTGGAGATGAATATATACAAATATCAAATCACTATCCTGGACTCCTGAAACTACTATAACATTACCTGTCAATTATACCTCAGTGTCGATTAATTAATTAATTAAAAGATAGTTATCAGTCAGTGGTTCTTAAAGTGTGGTCCCCAGACCAGAAGCGTTAGCACCCCTTGGAAATCAAGGCCCCACCCCAACTCTACCGAATCAGAGACACTGGGGGTGGGATCCAGCCCTCTGCATTTGAAGTCCTCCAGATGATTTTACACATGCTCAGGTTTGTGACAGGTGCTGTGATGGAGAGTGACTGCAGGGTTACTTTGGGCAGGGTGTTGAGGGACGGACTCTTTAAGGAGATGACATCTAAACTGAGCCGAAGCCTGAAAGAGGAGAATGAGCCGGCCAGTGAAGAGTCAGAAGACAGTTCCAGAAGGAACTGAAGCGAATGCAAAGGCCCCGAGGTAGGGAAGAAGTTGACGCGTTTGAGGAAGAGAAAGGGGGCCTATGCGGCCTGCGAATAACCAAGAGCATCCAGGACGTCTTACGGGAGGGGCGGGGTCTGAAAGTCAGCGAGCTTCCACTCTGGCGGGTCTCCCCCACGGACAAACTGTGGGGTGCTGGGACGGTCACAGAGCTCTCCCAGGTAGTCTCTAAAATGGGGAAAACAATATTGAGCCTGCCTACTGGGCCGCTGGAGAATTCAGTGGGCTAGTGGATGTGAAAGCATTGCGGACAGAGAGAAGCAGTGGTCAAGTGGGAGTTATGATAATTAAGGATGTAGATTACGGATGTAACCGCAGGATCCAGCCTCCCACAGTGAGAAGCCAACAGCCACCTGGTCCCTGGCCAATGCCTGCTCTCTGGAGCTAAAAGAGATTGGGATGATCCTTTAAAAAGGGTCTGTTTAGGAGGTCCGAGGTGGGAGATTTTCCAAAAAGGCCTAATAATGGAACGCTCACATTTCCACCCTGCTGGTCACTCCAAGAGGATTCTTGGCTTCATAAGGAGTCTGTGTTTTACTCCAGCTGCTTGCAAACTCTCCCCAGGTGTTATAAAGGCAATACCAGATTTCTCATTGGAACCAGGCCATGTACTATCATCATAGTCAGAGCCAAGTTCACAGCCATCCACTGATGCCCCTTTACTAAAAGGACTCAGAAAAGGGCTCATCTAAACCTCAGCCTTAAAGAGAGGCTCCAACCAGGACTCTTGAGAACATGGAGGTGACATCATTATGACATGGCCCAGTAACCAGCCCCCAGAGCTTAGATTAAATGCAAAATCCCTGCCTCCGATGAAAAGATACTATCTCCTGAATCTACCTGCCTCCAGAAGCTACTCTATACCCAGTTGTCATAAGCCTTTTCACATCCTGAGTGGTCAGTGCTGGAGGGAGCTTTAGAGATTGTGGTCCAGACCCTCTTGTATAGGTGAAAAAATGGAGCCCAGAAAGAGAACAAACTGGAACTATAACCACTCACTGAGCTGGTTGTAGTGCTAAGATTAAACCAAGACCCCAGGCCCCTGGGCCGCTAAATCAGAAAACTTCTCCAAACAGATGTCAACACACCACTCTCCCTCTCAAACACCAGTGTTCACAGAATAAAGCCCGAGCCGTTGGCATGGCATCCAAGGCCCCCAGAGTCTAGTTCCTGCCAAGCTTCTTAGCCTCATCTGTCACTTTATGCCTGCCCCACCCCCAACCATGGCCATGCTGCAGCCACACACTGGGGATTATGAATGGGCAGGTGACCGATGGGCTCACGACCAAGGCTGGCCCTCACCAGTCTTCCTCAGCGCGCCATGAAATTTCTCGCCTCTGTGTCTCTGTCCATGCTGTTCCCTTGACCCAGAAAGTCCTTCCTCACCTCCCACATAAAAATCCTAATCAATCCTCCAAAGAGTCACATAAATCATATCCATTCCCAGAACGGAATTTCTGTTCCTGGGCACTCCTACAGCACCTGGCAATACTGCGCGCGCCGCCTCAAACTCTGGCTCGTGTGAAGACTCTGATGGATTACGTACATCCACCCCTCCCCAATCCCCACTCACATCCGCTCAGCTGCGAGATCCTGAGGGTAGCGACTGAGTCTTATTCATCTTTAGATCCCTTTCCAGCACTTGGCAGTATCTGACACAGAGATGTGCTGAGTGAATATCTGTTTAATCAAACGAACGCACAGATGTGTAACACCTGTCTTTATGAAAGGTTTCTGTGACCGCTCCAGCCAGCGCCAACAGAGAGCCTTGTACCTGCTTTTGCTGCTGTACTATAACATTGGGCTATAACTATACAGGTTGGGTTCTCTATTTCCTACCATCCTACCCCAAATCCTGGCAAGAGAGTATGAACTCCCCAGGGCAGTAATGATGCCCGATTTATCTCTGTGTGTACAACACAGATCTCAGTACATACATGATAAAGAAAGGAATGAATTTCATTAATGATAACAAACTAACCTATTTGGATAACTAAGACATAATCAATTTCTCCTGCTCATTTGAATCCTATACACACAATTCACCATGTGTAGCTTTCCTGCTTGTTCAACAAATATCTATCAGGTGCTAAAAATACAACAATGAGCAAGACAGAAAGTTCCTGCTGGATAGAGAAATGTTAAATAAATAATCACAAATGTCTATTTATCACAGTTATGGAGCGTGAGCCAAAGGACACGGTACAAGACACTGCAGTCACTGCGAAGTTTGCTCCGAGTTCATCGCTTGCCCCAGCAGCCCTGCCCCACCATGCTTCATTTGGTCACAGCGGGCCCAGCAGAGACGGCCACCCCTCACCCAGCTCAGATGCAGAAAACAGATGACCTGTCTTTCTCCTAAGCGGGAATGAAGCAGAGTCAAGTTTTTTGTCTTCGCATTGTTTCATACGCTCTCCCTCCAATTAGTATCCCCTGATTCCCATGGGCATTATCGAAGATGCCAATTTCATCCTGGTTCCGGATGCAAAGTCTGTTCTGTCTGACCTCACTGATTCCTGGGGGATGTGTTAAGACCTGCGAAATATGTGGAGCTCATAAATCAACTCTGGCTGGGTTTCTGCAAATGTTTTAGTTTGAGGGAAATTCAGACAGCACTGACAAGTCCCCCAAGCCTCACTTCTTCCCCAGCCCCGACCCGCCCACCGTCCCCTGGAGTCTGTGGATGCTGGCTGCCTGGGGCAGGGCCCAGTGCTGGCTGTCCCCATCTCCCCTCTGGCCCAGCTCCGACAAGCCAGAGGGGAATGAGAGGTCAGTCCTTGACATCCAGTCTGATGTCTGAGGCCCTCTGGAGGGAAGGAATCTTGCGAATGTCCTTTCCCTGCCAGCCCCCAAGGAGATGGCCTTAGGGACCCTTCCCCAAGCACTGCTCCTCTGCTTCCAAGACAAACAGGAGCCTCAGGCCGGTTGTTGGACTCCAGGGGGTGCCAAAGGCATGTCACACAACTGAATGGCGCCCCCTGGAGTTGTGCGAGGAGTTGGTCCCGGTTGGAGGTGAATCTTTGAGAGCCAGTCCCTCCCACGGCAGGAAAAAGAAGCCCTGGCTTCCAGGTGGATTCAGGGAGGCGGCTGCTAGAGTCTGGAGATGATGACCTGTGGAAAGGTGTCTTCGTAAAGTTAATCTGACCGGAAGGTTCTTCACGGGCATCTTTTCCCGTCAGCCTCTCGGCTACGGTGTCGATTCAATTCAATTCAACACTCGCTGAGTGCCAGTGGTGTGAGGACCCATGCTGGGTGTGGACGTACATGGTGACCATGGCCCTGGCCCACAGGGCGCTCAAGGAACAAGGAGATTCTTGGTCATCTTGGTCCCCCTCAGCGCCCAGCACGGTAGTGGCTGGGAGGGTGAGCTGACTGAGTGATGAGACCAAGCATAGAAACACGTGAAGCCTCCCCTCTCACTTGCCTGGGGTTAACTGTGCCCACACTCTCCTTCCATCCACCCATTCATTCATCCATCCATCCATCCATCCATTCATTCGTTCAGTTGACAATCACCGATTGAGAGCTACGTTGCCAGATTTTATGAATAAATCATGGACACTGGTGTAGTACCTGCAGTCGAGGAACCCTCTGCCCACTGCCCCAACTCCCAATACCCACGCCCTGATGAGAGCACACGGGCAACTGCCTGTCCTCTGTCACACGCACCTGGGGACTGCTGGGAAGCTGTAGCCTTTCTACCTCCAAGCAGACCACAGGGTCTGCTGGGGAAGGTTGTCTGACTCAGAGGTGTCTGATGAGGGTCAGCCCAGCTCATCCGCACTTCCCCAGTCACAACCTGCCAGGCCAGCGTGGTCTGGAGTCTGTCTTTCTGTCTATCTGTGTGTCCATGTATCCAGAGAGGCTGGCAGCCAAAGAAAGGGGAGGACAAATGTACCCATGTCACTCCTTGGCACTCGCAGAGCTGAGGGCCCCAGAGAAAGGCTCAACAGCAGCTTCTGGCTGAGTGTGGTCAGAGTGGAGAAGTGGCAGCACATGGTCCCTGTCCTTCCCCTCCCCCAAACCTCCCCACCTGGGATAAGTAGCCAATGGCACCTGCCACTCTCTGACCTGCAACTGGGCAGAAACTGGTAGATGTGGAGCAAATAGATTGCCGCCCCAGGGGGATGGGGGCGGGGAGCGACAGCAGCCATCGTTGAGGGAGTGCGGACACTCAGGTTATGCTTTGCTAAGCCTCAGAACAACCCCACCAGATAAGTACCAGTATCTCGTCTTGTAGATGGGACACTCCGAGATTTCAGGACCCAAGCCAGGCAACGGTGCATGGATGGGATTAGAACCCCAGCATGTTCTGAACCTAAAGCTCATGCTCTTCCCGCGGCATCATACTATCTCCCACTACTCCCTGGCCTAATCGCCCACACTCTCCAGGTCCTTTGAGAAAAGAAAGATCCCCTTTCTTTCCTTAACAGCAGATACTGTAACTTGGGCTTATCAGATGACATTTCCATGAGGCTATTGCTGGCAATATTAAATATGATTCCCCATTTATTGTTTTAATCAGCTTTATTGTACTCATGCACATACTCTCCGTAACACTCACTAATCCTTTGCAATCATATGGGATTTTTACTTCATTATTCCATCTAATCCATTCCTCATAGCACAAAGAGCTCCCAAATCACTCTGTTTCTTGCATCGTGCTGGAGAGGGGGTGGGAGCTGCAGATGCCCTGTGGACATCTGTACAAGCAGACAAGACCCACGGGGAACATGTACGGAGAGTGCCAGTGTAGGTACAATTCTGTTCTAGAGTTCACCAGTGGTCTTTTCAATCCACTTCCGTCAAACACCATCCTCTCTTTCAACATATCTGGAACCATCGGGCCTGTTTGAGAAGCACCATAACATGCACCTCCCACTAAATTAAAACACATATGGCTAACCGGGCTGCTAAACGATCTGCGTTTGAGGCTATTTGCAATCTGGCAGGTAAGTACGAGCACCTGCCGCCAGCAGACGCTCTCCGGAGACCTGGTCATGCACCCGCCTCAGCCAGAATCGTCAGAAGCGGAGCTGATGTTGAAAGTCCACGCTTCTGTCCTCTTGCAACACCACTTGCTTTTCACACATAACCGGCTAAGTCCAGAATGGAACGTAATTAATAGAAACACAAGGAACATAAGGTGAGAGCCAAGAAAAATTTACAGGTCATTGAGCTAATCGCCATGCGAGGCATCGGGGAAGTACCTACTACACAAAGGCACCAAGGGCTGCACGTGCCCCACCCGTGGGTCCCCACCCTACGCCGGCCAGGGCCCGTTTCCAAAGCGGCTCCAGCTGGGGGTGGGAGGGGCTGCCTCATAAATGGAGAACTGATGCTGTCCTGGCAGAAGATGCCACTGAGCACGCGGGCTGGCTGCAACGCAACTGGAGAAGGACCACATTACTGAGTCCGGATGACAATGCGTTAACAGGAAACCCAGCCTGTCAGGACGCAAACGTCCTCTTCCCTACGGATTGCGGACTGCGGAGTTTTAGAACAGTAGAAACTTCTTAAGTTGGAGGGGACCTGAGAAACCATCTGGCCCAGGGAACTGAAGCCCACTGTGTGCTTAAATGCCACGAACCCATTTTGCGGACCAGTGCAGTCTGTGGGCCCCTTCTCAGAACAATGACGTTCACTGCAGGACATTAAATTCATAGGATTATAAAAGAAACCAATTATATTGAAAGACAGTTATCAAAATATTTTTTCAAACTAAATTTGTGATACAGTAATATATACACTCCTTTGTCAGTGTATTAAATAGCAAGATCGGGCATCAGGTCTAACATCTTCTACGATTCTGAAGTAGTGATAAGTGAGAATATATTTCAAAATAACTGCTACAGCTGTAACGTGATACATAAATATCTGTGTTTCTCATGTTAACACTGTCACAGGCACTGCTGAGAGTCCTATAGTTTATTGCCTATATAACGGAAGGTAATGCTAAATTTCATCAGAAGTTAATGGGGAAAAAAAAACCATGAAAATGGATCACCTGAATTCTATCCACAGACCCCAGATTAAGACTTCTAATCTCCTACCATCCCTTCTTTTTCTAAATAATAAAACTTAGGCCAGAGAGGCCAAGTGACTTTCTTAATGTCACACAGCTAAGACATAGCAAATCTAGACTCAAAGTCCAGTTCTTACTAATGTCCTATCTGATCCCTTTACCACCTCAGCATGCTGCCTCAATTTAGGCTTTAAATTATTTTTTTGATTTTTTTTTTTTTGCTTTTAAACAAAAATAATACATTCTTCTAACAAATCAAACAATATGGAAATTACATTTAAAAAAATAAAGTTACTCTCTTTCTTAAATGCAGTCCTACCTAACAATAGACAGATAGACTAGAGCCTTGCTAACCAGAGCCTTGCTGGACCAGCGGGCAATGCCTCACCAGGGAGCTTGTGTGAAATGCGGAACCTCAGGCCCCATCTGAGACCTGCTGAATCAGAACCTGCATCTCCCAGGCTCATGTGGCAAATCAAGGAACCTCCAGGCCCCCATCCCAGAGATACCTGTGAATCAGAGGCCACTCTCCCCAGGCTCATGCAGAAATCACTGAGGAACCTCAGGCCCCATCTGAGACCTGCTGAGTCAGAACCTGCATCTCCCCAGGTGATTCGTGTGCACAGGAGCTCTGAGAAGAGCTGGACTGGATGACATCCCAGAGTCCCTTCTCTGCTGCCTGTGTCCTTGGAAGCAAAAATCACATAATGCTGGACAGTGGCAAGAATTCAACCTTCAACCCTCTCAAAGGCATCCACTATTAAATCTAATCCCCAGAGGAAAGAATAAATAATAACTGAATAACAGGACTGAGAGTCTGGAGTAGGAGAATCCGTAATGGAATGACGAGATTTGAAATGATGAAAACAAAGTTACGATAACTGCTATTAATTATTCCCATGAGGCAGCCTCCATGCTAGATAATTTACATGCATTATCTCATTTAATTCTCAGGAATAGCCTGTGGAAGTTGGTACTGTTATCCCTGTTTACATATGGAAAAACAGGTTCAGAGAGGATAAACTGCCTGCTCACTGTCCCACCCAAGAATTGGGAAAGACCTGAAGCAAGATGGGACAACCTGAGCCGGGGGGCTGCACTCAGACAAGCTTGCCGAGGCCCAGTTCACGGCGACATCTGAGCAAACCCAGCTGTGGGGCTCTGCCTCCATCCTGGGTCCCGTTTCCTCCCAGGCCTGCCTGGTCCCAAGGCCCTCAGCAGCTAAAGAACGGAGCAGCCACAGCTTCCGGCATTTTCCTTCTAGTCTCATCCTGAGGGCTTGGTTTCAAGTTACAGCCCCAGCCTGTGTGAAAAATAAGAAGAAAAGCCTGCAGGAGCCTGTGACATCCAGGCCTAAGTGAGGTTTCTAAGTGCTCCTGTCCTAGTCTTATCCGCTGGGAACAAATGCCACATTGGAACGGCTTCCCATTGTTCTGTTTCGCAATTTAAATAAATCCAGGCTTGTTAGCATCTGGAAGCAAAATCTGCCTGACAGTTCCATAAAGGGCTGAACTAGGCAAAGACCTTCAACGCCTGCAAGGTGGGGGTGTACCAAGCTCAGTGTTAGGTCGTTTTTAAGGTTTTCAAGAATAAGGCCTCCCATACATGTTCAGACTCTACAAACCTGTCCACGAGTTATCATCTCCAGACTCTAGCAGCCGCCTCCCTGAACCTTTCCTCATCATTACTTGCTGCGTCATACTCCATGCAGACCCTGGACAAGGCATTTTCACATGTTACCTGTGAGGCAGGAGTTATTATATCCATTTTCCAGATGAGAAAACAGAGACCCACGTCTCACAGCTAGGAAGTGGCCAAACCAAGATGGGAATCAAGGCCTGTCTGAGTCCTAAGTTCTAGCTCTCTCCACCCCAGGAAACACCACCTTCCCACCTCCGCCTTCTCAGGAACCTATTAGAGTCTGCCTAGTATTTCAGCTGCTTGCTTTACGTCTAACCTCCCTTCCTTGATGGTGAGCTCTGGAGAGAATCCCATGGCCATGCCCAGGTGCCCTGTGTCCTCAGTGCCTAGGCCGGAACCTGGCGCCAACAAGGTACTATGTATACACTGGTTGAATAAATACTGGCTGGTTTTCAGGAAAAATAACTCAAGAGGAAAGCCTCAGGCCAACTACCATCCATCTTCCCAGAGGATCCATACGTGTTCCTCTCTGCCCCCTTGGGCACTTCGATCAATGAGAAAACCCTGTCGAGGAGGAGAATAAAGATATTGCTCTACCACAAACGGCCAGAAGAAATCTTGCAGTCCCTGGTGTAATGAGGCTCTGGGAAAAGGCTGCCTTCTCGGCCGTAAGACCCCTCACGCGCGTTAGTTTTTGGTGCAGACTCTGAACTTAACTTACCATTGAGCCAAGTTGATTAGCAAAGCAGAACTAAGAACATCCACCCAGAGAGGTGACAAGCTGAGCTCCAAAAGCATTGAGCACTCAGACAAGGGGCATCCACACTCAGGGACCTAAGCCAAAGCCCTTGTTCCCAGTGGCAGTGTGCTATGATAGGAAGGATCCTGAAGGGGTTCAAATCCGGGGTGCCCCAGCCTCTCGGCTCGGCTCACCCCTCTCCTTGAGCCTTCGGCACCAATGCTGCTGACGCCCCGCACCATCCTGCTTCTGAGATTTCTTTTGGCTAGCTGGGAAGGCTTTGTATGTGGTCGGTTTTGCCTTGTGTCTGGGTCTTGGATGTATTCTATTTCCTCCTTGCCAATTAGCCATGTCTGTCTGGCTCTCCATCTCAAGAAGCTGGTAACCAGATCTTCTAAGGGCCCAGGATCCCAGGACCTGGAGCAGGCACTGTAACCAGCCATGAGTCCCACCACCCTTGTGGAGGTGGCCCTGGTGCTGTGCCACCCCAAGCCAAGATGCCAGTTTTCTTGATGACGCATAACTTTCTGGGTTCGTGGGCTATAATCCTTGGATCACTGTTCACTCTCTCTGCAAGTCCCAGGTGATCCAGATTTACATCTAGGGGCTTGTGGACTCAGACCAAACTTTGTCCCAGAAGGATCAGGGTCTAGCCACTTTCAAATAGGAACCCAAAACATAGCAGTGAAGAAGGAAGCTCAGAGGCCCAGGGGACATGGGTGCCAAGCCAGGCCCTGCCCCTCCTGCATAAACAGGGCATGGTCTAATTTGGGCACAGGGAGGAAACTGCCTCCTTGAAAGTGGGTCCAAAACTTGGAAAAAATTAGCCACAGCACAAGGGGATATCTATTTGCTTCCAGAAAGTTTTGTATAGACTTTTAGACACTTAGGAGAAAAAACTAGAACACAGAGAGAACAAAAGAGCAAGAGAGATACCTGGGAAGAAGTTTGCCAAAAAAATTAAACCTGAATTGCATCAGATCTCTAGATCTAACCCTCACCAGTTTACAAAAATATAGAGGGATGGAGAAATATGTTAAATGCCACCACAAGAATGTCATCAGCCAGACACCAAATGAAGGAAATTCTACAGGACAAACAACTCAGCCTCTTTGACAGATTAAGCGGCAAAGGGAACAAAAAAGATTAAGAGCGAGTTAAGAGATGTGTCAACCAAATGAAATTTGTAGACCTTGTTTGGATCTGATTCAAACCAACCAACAGAAAAAAGACATTCGTGAGACAATCAGGGAAATTCGAACACTACCTGGATATTTAAGGGTAAAAAGGAATTATTGCTGATTTTTGTAGGTTGGATGATGATATTGTGGCCATTTTTTTAAAAGAATCTTTATCTCCGAGAGATACATTTTGAGGTATTTAAGGAAGAAACATGATGCCTGAGATTCGCTTCAAATAAATCCATGGGGAGAAGGTAAAGAAGACACGAGATGGGTATATGCTGATAATTACTGAAGCTGGGTGACAAGTAGGTAAGTGTTCACTGTGTTCTCTGTGCTTTTGTCCAGGTTCCAAGTTTTAGAGGAAAAAAATTTAATTAAAAAAAATGGAAGAGAAGGCCCTCGTTTTTAACCATGGCTCCAGTACTGACTCTCTGAGGGGCTCTGAACAAAGCTTTATCTCATCCAGAGCCCAAATGGGTTTAAGTCCTGGCACGACCCCCATTATCCTGTGTGACCCCCAACAGGTTTCTTTGCCTCTCTGTGCTTCCGGTCCTCATTGTACAGTAGGAAGAACAGTCCTACCTCATAGGGCTGTGGTGACGGTTTAACGTGTTCATTCACAGAAAGAGCCCGGCACACAGCGCTGCATGTGTTTGCCATCGTTACTGCTGCTGCCATTGCTCCTATCGTTTATTATCTTTTATTTGGAGAAGGAGGAGGAGAGAGAGGAGAAAGAGGCTTCTTTGGAGAGCTGATCCTCCTCTCCTCAAACACCAAAGTTTCAGCAATGTTCTCCGATTCTCCCCGACCGCATGAGACTCATCCCAGCCTCCTCCACAAGGTCAGACCCGCGTGCTGGGAAACGTCACCATCGTCCTTCTCCCGCAGCAACAATGTCTCCCGTCAGGTCCCTCCCTCTCCTCACCGCCCATGTGCCTGGCTCCCCTGTCGCCTGCTCCCAGGCCCAGCTTTCTCATCCCTCTTCCTGGATGAAACAGCAGTGGAGACTCCCTTCCCCATTCCCTCTCTTGTCCCCTCCCCATGAAGCCACCTCTTTCCATGCCCAGAAGGACCTCTGTAAATCAGGAAACGGTGGGGTGGAGTGAAGGGAAGTTTAAAAGAACTCTGGACTTATGAATGCATAAGGCTGAACTTTCTGGAAATGGACGGGCCCGGTGCCAGTCCTCACTAGGGTTCCTAGATTGTATTTTTCTTACAAAAGGGCCATTATGAAGGCTCTGCATCTCCCGTGTGACAGGTTTGGAGCTCTAAAACTACATGACGTCATAGGGACCAGGAGATGAATAGATTCCCCAGCCATGATCTTATTCTCAAGGGCGCTGGGATCCTGGAAAGGTCTGTCGGGGGGGAGGGCGATGCTTCAGAGAGGCCTGCGGCCGGTCCAGCCGCTCCACAAAAGGGGCCTGGGGGACTGGACCACCCAAGACATCAGCCCCTCCCGAAAACACACAGTGCCTCAATCGTCATTACACCCCCTCCCTCACTTTGAGAGGTGCACCGGTCACTGGACTTATCCAGCCCCACCACACATTCTGGAAGAGCAGCACCACCCCAACCTTACTTCCTCTGCATTTGCTTCTGAGATCATTTCTTTCTACCAGACACGAGAGGCCAAGCATTCCAGTTAGGAGAATGTAGCTTGGTCGTCAGGGGAGCCAAAATCCCAATCTACCTCTGCAATTCTCTAACGAGTTAGAGTCCACATCCCCTCTTCCATAAAATGAAGAGGCTAAGGTTCAGGATTGTCAAAAATCCCTTCCAGTTACAACTGGCATACTGTTCTGCTGATTCTTATAGGAAGAATGTTCTCATCTTCTCCATCAAAGCTTCAGGCCATAGCTCGACTGGATCCAACACTCTTTCCCTTTGCACCATCATCTATATTCAGAGTGACCATCAATCAGCTCTCTCCCCCTACCCTCTTCCTCCTCCACACCTCTGTCCCTTGAGACCAGTAAGAAGTTTGGGTTCAGGTGTATCTAATTTTGCCTTGCAGCTCTGAAGGACACTTGTTTGCATATTATTTGCATGAATTCAAATGTAAATGAATGCTCGTTTGCATGAAAATATAGAAGATATTATGAATAACCAACCCAGCCTAACAGTTGGTTACAGCTCAACACTCTGGAGCCCTAAAATGGGACCAAGAAAAATCACACTGAGTTGACTGAGGTCCTCCTAAACTTTCAGGGTAAAGGAAAGAAATATTAAACTTCAATTCACATTAATTTTTATGACATCATTAAAATTTTTCTATTTCTTACGTATGCTTTATACTCCTCAAACCATATTAGCATAACAGGATATGTATGTAATTTATAAATATGCATCTAATGGGGGTCCAGATATAAAAAGATTTTGTAGAGAGGGTACACAATCAAAAAAGTCTGGAGCTATCATCACTCTAGACCATTGTCTCCCAAAGCTGGAGACAATCACAAAGGTTTTGGTCTGATCACAGCCAAAGTGACCAAGGAGGATTCCAGGTAACTCTTTGCCAAGGCCACACTGGCCAGCAGAACACCAAAGCTCACTAGGGCACCCACCACGCCACTCGCCAACTCCCTTGGGACCTCATGATCTACGGTGTCTCCTTCCACCCAGAGATCTACTCTTGCTATAATCTCCCATCAGCGAGGCCCCTTTTGACCAAAAGGGCATTGATTTACACTCAAGAAACCCATTTTCCTTCCAGAATACTTGGTCTTGGCCCTCAAGGCTTCTTTTCTTTCAGGAGCATATACTCCATTTAAGGATGAGTGGTGTTGAAGACAAAGCGCTGAGCCTTTCTAGATCTCTCTCTGGGATCCACTTACTAAGTTTGACCAGCTGCATTTGTTATATAATAGAGAAAATATGAGCTTGGTCTTTAAATAGATAGATGATAAACAGATATGATCGAAAGATGGATGGATAGGTAGATGGAGAGATAGATACGCGAGAGAAAGAGAGAGAGAAAACAGATTGGCTTTCTGAAGCACTGTCAATAAGACAGCAAACTAAACTACGGTTTAGGTGGGAGGGCACCCAGAGACACGAGCTGCTAAAAGTCAAAAAACCATGGCTTCAGTCATTGTTTCACTGGTGCACTGAAGGCAGCTAACAACCCACTGGGGCGAACCTACTGGAATAGGACATGGCCTTCACCAGAGCACAATGGACAGGAAGCTCCGGACGCTGGGCGACTCACCCACGCACTGGTTACTTTCATCCATCTGGAATCCAAAACGGCACATGAGAGGCCTGGAAATCGTGGCGTAGTTCGGAGCCGGGAGCGGAGGGGCAGCTGCTGGGTACGGACCGGAGTAGGGGTTCGAGTAGGGGTTCGAGTAGGGCCCTCGATACACTGGGTTTGTCCGGGGGATGCACAGGTACCCGCCGTTTTGGTTCACGCACATCATGTCTCCTCGGCAGGCCTCAGGGATGGTCCGGCATTCATCGACATCTGGAAGCCCACAGAAAGGATGAGCATTAGTGGCCCCTGGCTGTCCTGGGCATGGGGCTTATTTAAGCGGAGCTCTGTACCAAGAGAGCCAGGGAGAACCTCCAAACACCCTGTAACAGCGTCTGCTTCCAAACACTTAGGGCAGTGCCTGGCTTATCACCGGCAGGTACAACCAAAGGTTGGCTGAGTCAAATCGAATTGACCACTGTTACCCAAACATCAGTTATTAGATACCACCATCACGATTTCGGCCTTATCCACAAAAATCTGTATTATCATGTACTTAATACTTTTCTTTTTAATGAATCCACATTTTAAACCCAAGGAAATGTATTTTTTAAATTTTACATGACCACGGCAAATGAAAAACACTATCAATGAGCATAAACAGAAGGTAACAGTAAAAATAAATATATAACTATTAAAATAAAGACTGTTTATCTGTGGGTGTACCATCTCAGGTGCTCTTGTGTGCCCACAGGAAACTCTGGGATAGACCTAAGAATCATTCCCATTTCTACTCCAAATAACAGCTGGACAGGGAAGAAAGAGTCCTCGAAAGTCCCATCAAGAAAGACAAGGCCTGGCCAAGAGTAAGCTGGTTGTGCGGTAAAGCCTTACTTGAAAGTCAGCTCACAGTGTGCCAGCAAAAAGGGCCCACTTCCAGACAGGCTAGTGTGCTGCTCGTTAAGCCTGGAAGGGGAGGTAGGTGCTCTAGAAAATTGGCTTTGCTAGGCCAGGTCAGGAGAGGCCTGAGCTCTGGTTCCAGCATGAGCAGCTGACCTGATGCCACACATCAGGCCCTCTCACCAGCCTGGAGCCTGCTCCATGTGCGACCAGAGGGGTTGGGGGGAGGAGGGGTAAGATGCCTGAATCCTGACAGTTCACTCCAGCCATCTCACCTGAGAGACTCACACCAACTCCCACCTCCGGAAATGGAAAAGTTTAGGCTCTGAAGGCCCCATTCCGTAGCCGTAAGCCTGAAATCCCCCGTAAATCTGGTGGACCAGAAAGATGGCTGCCGCCTCTCTCTATGTCCTTCGGCACACCCTCGGCCCCCTTCACTTTAAATCAAACTGCAAGCCCAGATTTTCCATGGCGGGGTTTTATTCTCACCACTCATCATTGTTTTAAACCATCTATTCGCCCTCTGATTCTCTGAGCTAATGTGAGCTCAGGGAAGACAGACAATAAGGCCTAAATCATATATAATTAAAAAGCTAATTTAATCTGAGGTGAGGGCAAGTGGGGCTGCCTTATTCTTTTTATATGCCCTATGCTCCATCCACAACAAACTGTTCTATACCCTGAACGTCTTTTCCACCCACGGTCTTTGCTCATGCTGTTCCTTCCACCTGGAATGCCATCTCTCAGGATCCTACTCACTCCTCTAGTCGATATATAATTCTTCATATGTACATAGATTCAAATGTCACCTCCATGGAGACTTTCTTTATAGACCCCAGACATCAGGCATCACTCTCTCCCCTCCTTTTACACAGCCCACTACTATCCCCTCAACTTGGCAATGGCTTTATTCCGTCTGCAGAGTTCACTCCGTCTAGGTCTGCATCTCCCACCAGATGATGTACTAGGAGAACAGCCCCCAAAATGTCTGCCCTACTCCTGGGAACTTGTGACTACACAGGTTACATGGCAAAGGGGAATTAGGTAGCAGATGGAATTAAAGTTGCTAATCAGCCGACCTTAAAATGGGAGGTCATCTGGGTGGGCCCAGCGTAATCACATAAGTCCTTGAAAGTGGAAGAAGAGGCAGAATGGTTGGTCAGAGATGTGACAGCAGAGGGAGATGTGACGCGTGTGACTCAACGCGCACTGCTGGCTTTGAAGATGGAAGCGGGGACCATGAACCAAGGAGTGAGGGAGGCCTCTAGAAACTGGGAAGGGTCCTCAGCTGACATGCAGCAAGGAAACGGGGGCCTCAGTCCTATAGCCATGAGAAACTGAATTCCATGGAAATGTAAATTGGTTCAGCCACTACAGAAAGCATTATAGAAATTCCTCAAACACTTATGATCCAGCAATCCCACCTCTGGGTATATGTCCAAAGGAAGTGAACACAGGATCTCAAAGAGATATCTGCAGTTGCATGTTCATCGCAGCAGCATCACACAATAGCCAGGGTATGGAAACAACAACGTGTCCCTAGTGATGGATAAGGAAGATATAGAGATACACACACACACACACACACACACACACACACACACACACATTTAATATTATTCAGCCACAAGAAAGAAGGAAATCCTGCCATTTGCAATAACATGGATGGATCTCGGAGGCATGATGTTAAGTGAGGTAAGCCAGACAGAGAAAGACAAATACTGTTTAATCTCACTTATATGTAGAGTTTTAAAAAACCAAGCTGAGGGTGTAGGGCGAGGCTGGTAGAAGAGAACAAACTTTCAGCTGTAAGATAACTGACTTCCGGGGATCTGACGCACAGCATTGTGACTGGAGTTAACAGGACTGTATTATATACTTGAAAATCGTTAAGGAATAGAGCTTAGTTTTCACCACAAAAAAAGAAATGGCAATTATGTAATGTGATGGAGGTGTTAGCAAATGCTAAGGTGGTCATCATACTGCAGTATATAAGCGTATCAAATCAATATATTGGACACTTTAAACTTACACAATGTTAAATGTCAATTATATCTCAATTTAAAAAAAGAAAGAAAGAAACTCAATTTTGCCAATTATACACTTAAGCAAGGACATGGATTATCCCTTAGAGCCTCTGGAAAGGAGCAAAGCCTGATGACACCTCCATATTAGCCCGGTAGACCTCTGTTGGGCGTTTGACCTCCAGACCTGTGAGATAATACACTTGAGTTGTTTAAGCACTAAGTTGGTGGTCATTTATTATGGCAGCCATAGGAAACTAATATAGATGAAGAGTTCCTTGGGGATAGGGGCCAATTCTTACTCGTCTTTGCCTTTTCATGGGGCTTACCCTGGTTAAGGTGATGGGCACAAAGAAGGTGTCACTGACTTCAAATGTTCCGAGACACTGTGTTCTTCCATGGTCAAGGCTAATACAGGTTTGACAATATTGAACGACAGCTAAACAAGCAATGGTCCTGCAGTCGGGCTATCACTGGAAGCCCCCACCCAGCAAAGGAACTTCAGCGACCTCTTACCTACACACTGTCCTGACTGGCGGTCCAGGTCAAAACCATTAGTGCATTGTTGCTGAAGAAGAGAGAAGCAAGAGGCAAGGTCATTTCACCTTTTGTTTAACTATAAAAATATTATAATGTCATCACAGAAAGTTAGAGAAAGGAGTAAAGAAAAAAAAAAGCATCCATAATACCAACACCTATATGATAACACCTATTTGTCCTTCACTTTTTTTTATATTGTCTTACAATCATTTTACACTTAGCATTATTTTTTAAGTTCCCACGCTATTGCTTTAAAATCTTCATTTTTAGCAGATGGTTACTGGGAATTTTTCATGCTCTAGTTATGAAGGGCAATAATAATCACATCTGATCTGCTGAATGAGGCTTGTCCAGTGTTCATCCCGTTCTGGGAATGGATTTGAGTGCTTTTAAGGGCAATCAGTCTCTTTGGGTATTACTTAATCTCACCTTCTCGACGCCCAGTAGGAGTTCTTTGTACTCTATGAAAACCTGATTCTGAGGTCTGTACATAAAAGAAAAGCTACATAGTGATACAGTTTTTTAAGAAAAGTAGAATTGGGGAAATCCCTCCATTTCAACCTCAGCAAGACAATTACACAAAGATGCTTTCGAAAATAGATAGATCTCCAACAGCCCCCAAGGGTCGTAGGCTTCACAAACAACTTGAGTTATAACTTCACATACTCAGAAAAATTGTCATGGGAGTAGACAGTGAGTGGACCTTTCAGGAAGACCCTGGAGCCTGGCATTTTATAGGCATAAGCCAAGGAGATGTGTTTTTGACTGTGGGAGCCTGGCTGTCTCTGAAGCTTCAGGAGCTCAGCTTCCCGGAGCTGTGGGTTAGTTTATGGAGAGGACTGAGCCTGCATTCCTGGGAGTAGGTTCAGGGGTCTCAGAGTCTTAGGGCCAAAAACAAAACAAAATAAAACAACCCAGAGCAGATGAACCAGGAGACTATGCCATAAAGCTCAGCAAACCAGGAGAGCTGGGTTCCAGCCTTGCTCACAAACCAAGGCCAAGTGCAGGCATCACAGGGGCACTACCACTCAGAAACACTGGAGCGCATTTGACTTAACATTGATGGTGAGGCAAGACCTCCCCAAAGGGACACAGATGAAGGAGTGTGATCCAATTATAAGAGTCTTAGATTCAGAGTCAGGACACTGAAGTCCCAGCCCTGCCACTCATGAACTATGTCACCTGGGGCAAGTCTCAACTTTCCTGAGCCCCAGCTTTAATCTCTGTGCATGGGAGAGCTCAATTTAGGTAAACTGTGAAGCCCCTCCCACCCCCACTGTCCTCGGATGCTAAAACATGTGGCTGGACACCCTGATTTTTAACACGCTTCTAGATAAATTAACAAAACGAAAAGCTTACCTGTGTATTCCCAGGACTTGGAAGACATAGAGCCAGAATGGTGACAGTGAGTATCCTGCAGAGAGCAGAAAGTTGATATAAATGCCCAAGATACGTCGGATCCAGGTCTGGGGGTAAACGCCGACCTCACGCTGCCCGTGCATTTACAATGGCGATGTCACCTTGTGTTTATGGGGACCCTCCAGAGAGACCAAGGGGGATGTTAGATACCCCAACCATCTCAAACCCAACCGGTCTCTTCTACTGCTTCCGTGCGTTAGGATAATGTGTTAGATGGCCTTTTTTAAATAAAGGATTTAGCTGCTTCAAAGAACAAATCTGAAACCCTCTGCCGTGGTAGCAACAGTGTATTGGCCAGTTGCTTCGATTGTTCCTCCTTACACAGGGAGACTGGCCTGGGCTGTGACAGCTTTATTCTGCGATGATCCCAGAGTGGACGAGCCATCACACCCTCGAACGATGAAAGGGAAGGGAGTACAACCGTGAAGCACTTGGGCTCCAAGGAGCGACAGTGTCACAGGAAAGTCACCTAACAGAGCAGGCTCTGAGGAAGAAGAGGAGGAGGGGACCTGGGCAACCCAGAGAAGAAGCGTAGCAGGAAAACTTAGGAGGAGTCGAGAAACCAGGGGGTCAGGCCAGCATTGCCACTCATAAGCCGCCAAACCTCTCTGAGCCTGCGATTCCTACCCTTCATCACTCACAAGCTTCTTTCTAAGAAAATCGTAGTCACCACCACGCTTTAAAAATACAAAATCGATACCACCTCACACCCATCAGGGTAGTTATAATAAAAAAAGCAGAAAGTGTTGATGAGGATGTGCAGAAGCTGGAACCCCCTGTGCAGTGTTGGTGGGAATGTGAACTGGTGCAGCCGCTATGGAAAACAGAGTGGCATTTCCTAAAAAAAAATTAAAAATAGAATTACCATATGATCCAGCAATTCCACGTCAGGGAATATACCCAAAAGAATTAAAAACAGGGTCTCAAAGAGATAGGTGTGCAACCCTGTTCATAGCAGCATAGTTCACAATAACCGAAAGGTGGAAGCGACTCAAGTGTGTACCGATGGATGAATGGATAAACGATTTATGGTGTCTACATACAATGAAATATTACTCAGCCTTAAAAAAGGAATGAAATTCCGACATATGCTGCGAATTAAATGAACTTTGAAGGCATTATGCTAAGTGAAATAGACCAGTCACAAAAAGACGAGTAAAGTATGATCCCACTTTTATGAGGTTGTCAGGGGCTTGCAAAGGAGGGAGGGAATGGGGAGTTGTTTAATGGATATGCAGTTTCAGCTTTGCAAAATGAAAATAGTTCTGGAGTTTGGTTGCACAACAATGTGAATGCACTTAACACTATTGAACTGTTACACCTAAACACAGTTAAGATGGTAAAAAAAAAAAAACAACTACGTAAATGTAGAGCTTTATTTGGTACAATTATTATTCAGTTCAACAGGGATTTATCTGAGCAACTACTACTTGCAGGTGTGGATCCTAAGCATAAGAGCTACAAAACTATGACGCAGTCACTGTCCTGGAGAGCTGATTGGGGAGCCACATGAATCGATAATGTCTATATACTTTGGTTAGAAACACCCATTGAGTGCAATGAGAGCTGGGGGTTAGACGTAAGAAGGTCAGGGAAGGCTTCCTGGAGGGGGTGATTTTCAGTAGAGCAGTGGACATGGGACCTGGCTGGATTCAGTGGCTTGTCACTGTCAAATATGCCTCCACTTTATAATCCCTCCCTTCATATAAAGAATGTTCAACAGATTACAAAGCTCACTCAGTCCATGACACAAGGCTCATCTGAATAAGCAGCTTTGGGTACTTGGAAGCCCTGGAATTAAGGTGACATCCAAAGGGAATAGAATCCTGATGTGGCGCCAGGAGATGCAAGCCCAGTTCCTTCATCTAGTCTCCAACCAAAAGATAAAGACCCCGAGTGTCCACGAGTTTTCATTTCATCTAAGTGCCTGTGTGAGCCAGGTTCTAGAACGCTGGAGACAGCCCTGACCTTATAAAGTGCAGAGCCAAATCCCAGGGCTTTTTTGATATTTGCAACAGCCAGATTTATATCTGGAAGGAATGAAAGAACAATAACAAATTTATTTTCCAGGCTGTATATTATGAATTTCAATGTTTTCCTGTTTCTTCACATGAAGTTTCCTCTCAGTTGGTTATAAAACCCTGTCTCGTTTATGTTGGAGACAGAACAGGCTGACAGAATGCAGTGGACTTCAAGAGCTAGTGGAAAAGGCATGCTAACCCCATTTCTCCCCCTACTCCAGACTCCCCCGTTCCCGGCTGGAGCGCAGTCCAGGACAGGTCTGGTCTCAGAGGTCCAGCCTCAAGCCAAGACTCCTGGAAGAGCCACGGCTGGGTGCTGGGGGCCACGTAAGCTCCAGGCTAATCAAGAGAAATCATACCCAGGCGTGCTGCTCTCATGGTGTCAAAAACAGTTGTACCTTGTCATGAAAAACTCTAGAAAACCGCAAAAATAAACTAACTATAGGAATATGGGAGAACGTTCGATGCTCATAACTGGTCCCTGGAATTTTTGAAAACAGGTGGGTCCACCACTTTGTGCACCATCCGAAACTGAGAGGAAAACCAGAGAGACCAATGAAATCCCAGGGCTGTTATGTCCCCAGTTCGGGATGATATTATCACAGATTTGTTTTCAGCATACGCACACGCACACCCACATAATCTGTCTAAAGCAGTTAATATTTCAAGACTTTGCTGGATAAAGACTGCCGATGTAATCTAGATAAAGTTCTCTAAAGTTTAAAGATTACTCGACTAGAATTGCAATTTCCTTAAAGAAGAGCAAAACGTTTGCTTACATGTAGTTCTTTCTGCCGTCCCCACTTTTCATTGGCTTGAGACTTCTGGGTCGCATGCCCTTTGGGAATCCCACGCATGGGGCAAATCCAGCCCTGGGATGTGCAACTTGCCTGTTCGCGTGTCCAACAGCCGATGCAGCAAAATAATTGAAACCGGTAACTGGTCTCCCAATTTAAAAAATAATATCAATTCTTTTTTTTTAAAAAAAAAACACCCCCACAAATTTGCCGCCCTTTCGGGAAACGAGGAAACAAGCTCCGAGGTTTTTGCAGACCTCTCTGGGATGCTGTGACTCTGAAACCGTATGATAAAGTACCCACTCCCAAAAGAAGGCTTCAAGATGGAAATGACAGAGGCGCAGCTTTTTATAATTAATATCATTGCATCACTAGCTGATGTCTTTTCCAATATCCCGACACTGCCTGAATCCGTCCATAGCCATTTTCCGCCCATCAGGTTTTTCAGGACGTTTTCCAGATCCTGGAGGAAAAAGCCCGCAGGGGAGAACCTACCTTTTAAATCCTGGCATGTCCAAGACGCGTGAGCAGGAGAAGCGGAGCGGGAAAGAAAGAGCTCGCGGAGCGGGACCCTGGAAGGCAGCTGCTGAGCTTCGGGCCCTCTTCTGGGCCCGTGGCGCTCGCGGGTATTTTATTCCAGAGGGGACAGCGAGTCGCGGGGAGGACGCGGGGAGAGCCTGGGTCCTCCGAGCCACTGGAGAGCCGACAGTTGAAAGCACCTGGTTTTGCTTAGCCCTCTTCAGTAATTCAGCATTAAACCAATTGGAGGAGGAATGTTAAAAATGAACACTTCATTTTCTAAGTATGTTAAACAATGCAAATGGGGCCTCAGTCTGGACACAGCTGGTTCCGATTACAGCGCTCACCAACTGGCTAGACTCCTCACAACAATCTTGGGGCGTCTGCCAGGACCCAGGGCCCGACGCTGGGAGGAGAGCCCTGTCCCCCCGCGGAGCAGCCGCACTCGCGCCCCCGGCATCCCCGCTGGAGGCGATTGGCGGGCAAGTGCCGGAGGGTGGGGTGCGGGGGGTGGGGTGCTGGGAGGGCCTGTTGACCCTTTACTTCCCACCCAGGGAGGACATCCCGGGCCGGGTGGCCGTGGTCGAGGCGGGGCGGCGGATCCAGCACACTAGCACCCCCACCCCCACCCCTGGCGTTGGGACACCCGAGAAAGTCGCCTCTAGGAGAATAACTTGAACTCAGGACAAACACCGCGACAGGGACTAGAATCGTATGATTTCTTGGGAGACCAGAACCAATGAAGCAGAGGCTTGGGGTAAGCGACACGATTTTCCAGAAGGGGTGGAGGAGGACGGAGTTTGGCTGACGCCAGCTGAAGACACAAACTTGTGCAAAGCAAACCCCCGGGCCGCTCGCTGCGCCGCCCTCAGCCCGTGACTCCCTGGCCGGGTCTCGCTTGAATTAAAAAGTGTCTGTATTATCAGACCGACACGTTGCACGCCTTAACCTTACACGACATTATATGTCAACCATATCCCAATAAAGCCGGAAAAAAAACTGTTTTCATTAAAAAAAAAAAAGTCCCTAGGCTAGAAAGTGATTTGAACAAGAGAAAAGGTGATTTAAAAATGCAAAAGGTCAGGGAAAGCAGAATGATGATAATAACCTAAAAGCACTATTCTAAGTCCTTTATATTCATTATATGGATGGTTTCGAATTTTTTTTATTCTTCCTCTTTTTTTTTTTTTTTAGCATGGGAATCCTTTTTGGCCAATGAAACCTTACCAAAGACACTATTCTATAAAAGACCAATGCAGACTGGCAGTAGTCCAAATGCCTCGCTCCCCACCTGCATCGTCCCCTGGCCCCCTCAACAAAGTCCTACCTACAGCTGGAAAAGCAGCAATGATGTCCTTTCTCCTCACGGACACTCTGCAGTAGGAATTATTATCCCCAGTAAGAGAGGTTGGGTCACTTCCCCAAGGTCACACAGCTATTCCTCCATACAGGGGAGACTCCCAAGACTGCATGTTTAGCCTTCTCGAAGGCATGTTTTTGGTAAGTAAATGGTTTTCTACTGAAGGGGATCAAAGTTTTGCCACCCTGAAGCTGCCTTTTGAGATTCTGATTTTTAAACTGGTAATTAAGAAGATTCAGAAAGAAACTTTGACCCACCCACGCACCCCCACCTTCGCTGCTTAAGAGATTGAGAGAGAAAGACCGACTCAAGCAAGGAAATCTTAAGATGTTCGCCTTAGCGGCCTAATTTGAATTGAGTCCGATGGATGAGAGGGTGTCAGAAGGGACCTATTTATCAGATACACCTCCCTGTGCCCCTCCCCCGTGTCCCTTTGTTTCTGGGTTGCCAAGCAAAAATTTACTTGTCATGTGTCCTCTGCTTTTCCCCAACTGCCTGTAAAGAGCCATTCTATCTTCTAAAATCCAAGACCGGTGGGTGGGGGGTAGATGGGGTAAAAGGAGTCAAATATGTGGTGACACACAGACCAGTGGAACAGAATCAAGAGACCAGAAGTCAACCCATATTTATATGGGCAAATAATTTTCGACAAAAAAGCCAAAAACATACAGTGGAGAAGGAAACCCTCTTCAATAAATGGTGTTGGGAAAACTGGAAGGCCACCTGCAAAAGAATGAAACTAGACTGTTGTCTATCACCAAACGTCAAAATTAACTCAAAATGGGTTAAGGACCTGAATATAAGACCTGAAACAATAAAATGCATAGGAGAAAATATAGGAACTAAACTCAAGGACCTTGGACTTAAAGAGGATTTTATGAATTTGATCTCAAAAGCAAGGGAAGTAAAAGCTAAAATAAATCATTGGGACTCCATCCAACTACAAAGCTTCTGCTCAGCAAAAGAAATTGTCAACAAGGTAAAGAAACAACTATCCGAATGGGAAAATATATTTGCAAGCAACGCCTCCGATAAGGACCTAATATCCAAAATATACAAAGAACTCATACAACTCAATAACAACAAAAAAACAAACAATTCAATCAAAAAATGGGCAACAGACCTGAACAGACGCTTCTCCCTAGAGGACATACAAATGGCCAACAAACATTTGAATAGATGCTCGACTTCACTAGCTATTAGGGAAATGCAAATCAAAACCACAATGAGATAACATCTCACACCTGTTAGAATAGCTATAATCAACAGGACAAGTAATAACAAATGTTGGAGAGGATGCGGAGAAAAAGGAACCCTCATACACTGCTGGTGGGACTGCAAATTGGTACGGCCACTGTGGAAAACAGTATGGAGGTTCCTCAAAAAACTAAGAATTGATCTACCATATGATCCAGCAATCCCTCTACTGGGTATTTGCCCCAAAGACTGGAAAACCCATATCCGAAAAGATATTTGCACACCGATGTTCATAGCAGCATTATTCACAGGGGCCAGGACATGGAAGCAACTAAAGTCCTACGATAGATGATTGGCTAAAGAAGCTGTGGTACATATACACGATGGAATATTACTCAGCCATAAGAAGAGATGAAATACAGCCATTTGCAACAACATGGATGGACCCCGAGATAATCATGCTAAGTGAAATAAGTCAGACAGAAAAAGTTGAAAATCACATGATATCACTTATATGTGGGATATAAATCTAAAAGCAAGAACAAATGAACAGGACAAACAAACAGAGACTCATGGACATGGACTATAGACTAGTGGTTACCAGAGGGTAGCGGGGAGTGGGGAGGGTGAGAATAGATGGGGTAAAGGGGGTCAGATATGTAGTGATAGAAAGAACTCTAACTATGGGAGGCGAACACACATGCAAATACATATATATGCCTTAGTGTTAAAATGTTGAGCTGAACACTGGATTTCGTTAACCAATGTCAACATAAATATTAATTAATTAATTTTAAAATATATTAAAAAATCAAATAAAATAAAATCCAAGACCTTGTACCCCACTTTTCTCCTTTGCCCAAAATGCCATGTTGCCTCATTTTCTCTGGAATTTTCATACCTATGTGAATTCCCCATGCGCATGTATTAAAATTTTGTTTTCTCCTGTTAATCTATCTCTTAATTGTATTATTAGCCCAGCTAGAAAAACTTAGAAAATGGGAGGAAAAGTATAATTTTTTAAGCCCCCACATTTCTCTAAAAATACATTCAACAAGAATGGCAGAATGTTAATAATTGCCAAAGCTGAGCATCCATTTTTTCTCTTTACATTGTATGTGTTGGAA
The DNA here is from genome assembly GCF_902729225.1 of Pteropus medius. Lineage (NCBI taxonomy): Eukaryota > Metazoa > Chordata > Mammalia > Chiroptera > Pteropodidae > Pteropus > Pteropus medius. Next base: position 15,319,586 of record NW_024349797.1, read on the forward strand.
ATTTCACATCACGAAATATTTTTAAATACATTATATTTACGAGGTTCTTCATCCCTCCTATTGCTTGTAATAGCGAAATATTTTAAACAGCCTTAATGTCCATCACTTGGGCACCAATAGGGTTAAACAAGGTAAGAGATTTCTAAAAATGGACTCGTGTAACCAATAAAAAACGTTAGACACATAAGAGTACGTATTGGATGACTCCATTTACAGAGAAATAAAAACGGGGTAGTGAGTGGGCAGGACCTCAGGGGTCTTCTGGGTGCTGGTATTATTCTAATTATTGATGTGAGTGCTGGTTCCACAGGAGTGTGTACACTTAGGATTTGTGAAGTCGTCTGAGGGTTACACTTTATTTATTTATTTATTTATTTATTTAAAAAAAAAGACTGAAGCAGCTGCCTCAGTGCTGATATTGAAAGATTTCCCACATGTTTTGTAGGTCAAAATGGTAGACTATTGGTAATTTCACATAACTCAAACTAATATATTAACAAGTGTAAAAGTAAGCTGTAGAACTGGGTAAAGCGTGCTGCTATTTGAGAAAAAATATATACACCAGTTCTTGCTTGTATATGTATAGAAAAGACATCTCCTGAAGGATACACGAGAACCTGTTAGCGTTGTTTGTCTCCTAGAAAGGAGATTACATAGGTAGCTGGGGAAAAGATACAAGAAGAGAATTTCCCCCTCACTGCTCACCGTTTGGTATAACTTGAATTTTGTACCACGAGCATGTATTATCTGCTCAAAATATGTGGTTAATTTAATTGGAAAATACATTCTATTTATGTAGGGCTATTTGGTAGAGTAGAGAAGAGTTTTAAATAACTTAGTCTATTGCCTCACTTTCAACCTTTCTGAAAGATAAGGAGGGAGAGGAAATAAATGAGCCTGCTTGAGGTCGTTTCCATCTTAAAACAGTAGGATTGGAATAAAAGGGAGAGAATAAGGGCTGCGATAAAAGGCTTGGGCCTGAGTTTACCTGTTGAGTAACCTTGGGCAAGTCTAGAAGAAAATGAGGTTTGTTGAGCATGAACTGCTAAGTGACCCTCGCTAGCTTCTAGAGATCTTGGGCAAGTTGAGTAACCTGTTGGCATCTCAGATTCCTTATCTGCAAAATGGAGACAATACTTACCTCTAAGTGTTGTTGCAGGAATGAAATCAGTTATGCTCATAACTGTCATTGTGTCCAAATTCCCACACCTACAAAACCCTTTGAAAATATCTTCAATAACAAGTAAGTTATTTACTCGTTAGTGGTTTCATGGATGAGGAAATCATAACCTCACAAAAACAGCCCCATTCACTGTGAACAGCTCAAATTGTTAGAAAGTTGTCTTGAGTTGAACCCAAATCTACTTCCTTGTATGTAACTACCTTCCCTGGGTCCTAATTCGGCCCTCTGCAGCCACGGGCTACTCCCTCTGCTGCATAACCAGCTTCCTATTTGTGAAAACAGTCCCACCTCTTGCCTGAGCTGGTATCCTTTTCCCCAGAGGGAACATCCTGGTTTTATCGACTAGTCCTATGTGTGTCCCGTGCCCCTGCTGCAGTCTGGGCAGCGTCCTCCTCCAGTGGCTGCATCAGCCTCTTTGTTCAAGTTGAACTTGTACCGATGAAAACAGTCCATAGTACACAGGCTGCTTAACACCATTTCCTCCATCCTGTACCTGGATTGCTTCTTCTTTTTTTTTTTTTTATTTTAAAAGATTGTTCCAGATCTTTTAAAATATGAATTCTACTATCTAAAGTATTAAGTATCACTCCCAGCTTTGACAACTACAGATCTGCTGACTGTGACATCTTAGATTTTAACAGAATTGTCAATAACAAATTTACTGGGGCAGGCACTAGAGTGAAGCACTCTGTCTAGGTGGGCACTGAGCTGCTCCTCTGTCCTCAGCATTGTGGGGGAACTGCTGATTGTCTAACTTGGGGTGCCACCAACTTCTCTCACTCAACTTACTCCTCTCCATTTTGTCCACAAAGACTTGATGGGAAACTGTCAGATGTCCTGCTAACATCAAAACGAACATTATCCATAGCATTTCCTGATCTGGCCATTCTATTTTTAAAAAGAAAATGAGGTTTGTTGAGCATGAACTGCTAAGTGACCCTTGCTAGCTTCTAGAGATCATAACTTCCTTTTCTAAGTGTTTTTTTTTTTTAATTCTTTAGTTGCCAAATAGGTATCCCACATCTGCCTCTGCTCCCATCATCAGAATCGAATACAATCACAACTATAGAACAACTTTGCAAATGTAAATTTCGACATAAATGGAAGAGGTTATAACCTGTTGAATGGGACCTTCCTGGCTCCAGTGAAGCTGTTTCTTCACTGTGCCACAGACTGAAAGACAGATGGGCTATTTTTTTTTCTTCTTTTTTTTAAGATGATGCTTCAAATTTGTGGGGGCGGGGGAGGATTTACAAAATTATACATTTAATGATATATTTTGACTATTAATATTAAACTGTTCCTTTTTCCACTGCCCGAAATAATTACATCGCAATGCCTTTTTAAGAAAGAATGCAAAACAGGGAAGGTGGCGTGAATGCTCGTGATCCACACACACCCTCTCCTTCGATCCCCATGATCATTCCACGAAATAGGAAACCCTCCATTTTGCTCATGAAGAACAGACCCAGAGAAATTAGAGCCGCACAGATAACAAGTCATCTAAACTCTGGCCTAAACCAAGCTCATTTGATTCTGGAGCTTGGCTTAGGCCAGAGTTTAGACTGTTTGTTATTCTTTCCAGTTTACCAAGCCTTGTGTCAACAGAAGTTATCTGTACCAATCTAATGCCAACAGGAGTCCCCAGTGTGGGATGTGGTAAAAGAGAAACTACCCATATAAACAGTTTGCAAACCTGGGGGATGCAGCCTCCAGTGGAAATCAAAAGTAGGCTCTGCAGAGACAAAGGAAAGGATGTTTTTTTATAGAGGAAGTCCCACCTCCATCCCTGACTGGTCCATTTTTATGCAAATTTACAGTCTGATTGGTCCAAATGGCACTGTCCTGATTGTTACAAAGCCACTCTGGTCAGTAAAGAGGCAAATGAGAAAATAGCTGTGCATTTCTGATTTTATGGAGACGGTCTCATCCTATTGGCTGAAAGGTGATGCCAGGAGCTTCTTTATAAGGGTGGGCTCAGATGGCGGGAGCACAGTGCAGGAGGCTGGCAGCTCAGTCTGTGGCTTTTCTCTGAAATGCAAAGTGCGTGACAGGCCTCTGTCAGTAAGGGCTTCTAGACTCTGGTTATGAATTTGAACCTAATTAACCACAATGAGTTCTTCTCGGAAGGTATATTTCTTCTCAGGGTCACAGCTTGCTTTCTCTGACTTACTGAAGTCTGGCCATGTTGACACCATGCACCCAAATGGGGCTCCCTAAGTCTCCTAGTGCTCTCATGGCCAAACACTAATCCCTTCATCTTTAATTGTCCCTTTGTCTCTTTGAAGTTTTGACCGTTGATAATCCATCTCTTCAACTCCCTAGCCAAAGAGTGCCCCAAAGTTAGATCCAGCCTCTCTACTCTTGTTTACTATCCTCTTGTCCTGGGAATAGTCACTGGTCCTATAGCTATTATGGGACATAAGTCCCATAAACGGTCAGCAATGTGTAGACAACTCTCAAATAAATTCCTCTCATCATCCCTAACTTCTGTCTTTCTCTGCAGAAACAAATGTTCAACTCCTTATGAGATAGTTCCCCAAATTCGTTTCCTCTCTTGACTTAATCAGGCACCAAGTCAGGGTAATTCATTCACTCCCTGTGAACCAATTAAAAAGCCCAAAGAATTCCACTCTAGTGGTGGTTTTTGGTTTGGGGTGGTGGCGGTGGTGGTGGTGGTGATGTGTGTGTGTGTGTTTTAATAGAAATAGCACAATGGTTATGTTTCATGATAAAATGATACATGTTCCCACATTGCATTCCGTAGGGTGGTGGTCTAAGGCTACTATGGCAGTTCTGTCCCTTTAAGATACCAGAGATTCAGTCTTCCTCTATCTCGTTGCCTTGCAATCTCTAAAATGTTGACCTACTCTACATGGTCCAAAAGGGCACACCACGACCACATCTACATTTCAAAAAGCAAGACAGAAGTTGATAGCTGCACCTATCTGCAAGGGACACTGGGAGATGTGGTCTGTGTTCTGAGATCATCAACTTTCTTAGCTAAAAATCTGGAGTTCCCGCTGTGAAAGCAGGAAATGGACATTGGAGGACAAGTAGCAAACTCTGCCAGAAACCCTGAAGAACATCAATGATCTCTCTACTTTCTTTACCCATCTTTATTTCTCCGTTGTCATCTACGTTGCAAATATTTTCCTGTTTGCCTTTTTACCTTGTAATCTTATGGCATTTTTGGAAATGTATACATTTCACATTTCTATGTATTTAGATGTCTTAATCCCATCCTTCATGGTTTCTCCTTTCTGTGTTATGTTTATGTTAAACACATGATGACCTTTCAAAACATTGGTTCTATTTCTCTGGAGAATCTTGACAAATACAGCACTCTCAGCAACTTTTAACCTTGCTGAGCTATAAAATGGGGCAAAAAGAATATCATAGTGTTATAAAGGAGAGAGTCATTCATAAAGCACCAACGCAGGCCCTCAATAAAGGTTATGAGTCACTGATCGGTCAATAGTGCAAGAAGATGTGCATAGGCCAAGGGAGGACACAAGGAGGTGGCCCCACTGGTCTTGGGAATGTTGAACAAAGACATCGCCTGAAGGAGGTGACTAGATCCTAAACCTTCTGCATCATTTACTGTAACCCCTAATTTTACAAATGTGAAAACTAAGGCCCAGAGAGACTAATTTACTCACATAATTAGAGGCAGAACAGGGATTGCAATCCAGGTTTTTGAATTTCTGCTCCAAGACTTTTTCCCTTTTACATGTGGTCTCTAACTGCACTCCAATGTAACCGACCAACTTGTTCAAGGATGTCAGAATTTTCTGCACATATTTGAAATTCTCAGGAACCTCCGCAAATCATGAAAACGCCTGGGCTTTTTGTTTGGATTGTTTTAACTGGCTGTGGTTTTAACATGTAATCATGAGTAAAACATGAGATCTCTACTATCAAAAGGGCTATGGGCAAGCATGCTCTGCCAGGAGCCGCAGAGATGCACATGAGAAAATAGTTAATAGTATTCATCTATTTGCCATCTCTCTCTCATATTTGTCTGTTTTCTGATGCTTAATATGTAGTAAGGTTTGGGGCAAAATTAATCTATTTAATATAATTTTATAATAGTATAATGTTCATATTACCTCATTTCCTATTTACAATCCACCTGAGATTCGTGGTTCCCAGACTCTTGCATTTAACCAGACCGGTAAAATCAACACCTTCGAAAATTAGAGGAAACAATATTATGCTGTCGATTTTTAATTTTGCCAAATAAAAATAAAAAATATAAACAATGATCATATAGTATGTCATCATATTGCATAAAAGAAAGGACTTTTAACACCAAATGTAGGAGAGACCACGTAAGCTGCTCTACGTATCAGATGGGATGTCAAATCTTAACAACATTCCTGGGGAGCTCAGGACCAGGAGAGGCATACATTATTTGATCATCTCTATTGTCCCACAAAGACTGGCTCCTTGTCGCAGTTTTAAGACATGTTATGTGAAAATGCTTTCAGAATGAAAAGGAGGAGGATCCAAGATGGCGTAGAAGGTAGAGGCTGTGCAAGCCTCCTCTCGTGACCACACCAAAATTATAACAAAACTACAGAGCCGCCAGTACGCGGGGTCGCCTGAGGTCTGGCTGAACAGAAGCCGTACAACTACGTCACCTCCACTAACAGGTCACCTCAAAACCGCATGGGGGCGGAGACGCAAACCGGCCAGTCCTACAACCACTCGTGGTGGTGGAGAATCGGAGGCCTACCTTGGCTGCAGAGCCACCTCTCCCACCTGATGAGCGAGGGGTCCCGGCCACCCACTGGGCTCCTCAGTGCACGGTTCCAGTGCAGGGAGAAGTCCCCACCACCCATGGCTGGGAAAACCAGCGGAGGTGGCGGCTGTGAGAGAGAGAGAGAGAGAGAGAGAGAGAGAGAGAGACGTAGGGCTGCAGAAGTGGGGATCTTCCTCTTAAAGGGCCCGCGTCTGGCCTTACTGGCTGATGGACACGCTCCCTCCCGGCTCCAGCGCTGGGGCAGCTGCTCCTGGATCGCCAAGGACATACGGGGAGGTACTGAGCTGTCAGGCTTCAGGGAGAGGGCTGGAGGGGTGGTTTGCTCCCGGACAGAGGTACAGGCAGAAGCCATTGTTCCATTGCTGAGCCTTCCAGCTCCCAGCCTGCACCCCAGGTGCCATTGACCTGGATAACACAGGACGCTCTGCCCACGGGATTCCCTGAGACCACCCCCTCTCCCAACTTGTGGGCGCACCCAAGCCACTTCTAGTGATTTATTCCGTATACACGGGGTATCTTGGCTCCTGCTGTGAACTTTCATAAAACCTCTCAAAGGCTCACAAAACCCAAAGCAGCAGCATCTGGCCTTAGTGTGACTTGTACCTCTTGCTGAACAGCCCCAAGCCCCACACCAGTGGCAGCCAGCCTCGGGTTCTGACTTGGCCCCTTGAGGCACCTATTAGCCCAGCTTGAGTGGTAGCTGTATGTGGATTGCTTTGTGACTCTTACCAGGTGGTCCTGGAGGTACCCAGGCTGTGGCTGAACTTGGCCTGCAGCTGGACCCCTCAGGTCTGTGCCAAGGGGCCCCACAGCCCACCTACTACATAAAGCCACTCCACTAAGACTGGGAGACTTAGGAGACATACTTCTATGTACCTAATACATAGAAACAGACACGAGAGTGGGTAGCGGGGAACAGCCAAAATGGGGACGCAAAGAAGCATGCCCCACACGAAAGAACAGAACAAAGGTCCAGAAAAAGAATTCACCAAAACGGAGACAAGCAATCTACCAGATGCAGAGTTCAAGACACTGGTTATAAGGACGCTCAAAGAAATTAGGGGAAGAGTAGATGAACTCAGTGAGAACTTTAACAGAGATAAAAACAACAACAACAACAACATAAAAATGGAGATGGAAAACATAATAAGCCAGTCAGAAATGAAGAATACAATACTTGAGATGAAGAGTACATTAGAAGGAATCAACAGAGTGGAAGAAACGGAGGGTCGAATCAGCAACATAGAGGACGAGGTAGCAGAAGACATCCCATCAGAACAGCAACGAGGAAAAAGAATCCAAAAAAAATGAAGATAGTTTAAGAAGCTTCTGGGACAATATCAAGTGTAACAGCATTCGCATCATAGGGGTACCAGAAGGAGAAGAGAGAGAGAGCAAGGAATTGAAGACCGATGTGAAAACTCCCCTAACCTGGTGAGAGAAATAGACATACAACCCCAAGAAGTTCAGAGAATCCCAAACAAGATGAACCCAAATAGGCCCATACCAAGACACATCATAATTAAAATACCAAAGGTTAAATTCAAAGAGAGAATCTTAAAAGAGGCAAGAAAAAAGCAGTCTTAAAAGAGGCAAGAAGAAAGCAAATAGTTACAAGCAAAAAAACATCCATAAGACTGTCAGCCAATTTCTCAAGAGAAACTTGGCAGGCCAGAAGGGCTTGGCACAAAATATTCAAAGTGATGAAAACCTAGGACCTATAAACAAGATTACTTTACCCAGCAAAGTTATCATCTAGAATCGAACGGCAGATAAAGAGCTTCCCAGACAAAAAGCTAAAGGAGTTCATCACCACCAAGCCAGTATTACAGGAAATGTTGGAGAGACCTCTTTAAGAAGAAAAAAATAGGTATCAAAAGTCTAAATAAAGAATGGCAGTCATAACATATCTATTAACGAGTACTTCAAATGAAAAAGAATTAAAGCTCCAATCAAAAGATAGGGTGGCTGAATACTTAATAAGACCCTTACATTTGCTTCCTCTGAGACTCGCTTCAGATTAAGAGACACACACAGACTAAAAGTAATGGGATGGAGAAAGATATTTCATGATGGACCTAGAGGGTACTGTGCTGAGTGCAGTCAGTCAGATAGAGAAAGGCAAATGCCATAGGATTGCACATATGTGTGGAATCTAAGGAACAAAATAAGCAACAACAAAAAAGCAGAGTTCGTTTCAAGCAGAGAACATTTTGAGGGTTACCAGATGGGAGAGGGGTTGGTGGGGGGTGGCGGTCGATGAAAAAGGGAGATGAGATTAAGAAGTATAAATTGGTAGTTACAAAAGTCATGAAGACAGAAAGTATAGCATAAGGAATACAGCCAATAATACAGTGATAACTATGTGTCGTGTCAGAGGGGCGCTAGATTTATTGGGGTGGTCACTTTGTGAGTTATAGAGATTTCTAATCACTATGTTGTACACCTGAAACCAAAATGGCTGTGGACGCTAACTATAACTGAAAAAGAAAAAAATTGTTATTAATTTAAAAAATACAAGTGCTGGGGGAAAAGGGGAATGGCGGCCTGAGGGTCCATCGCTTTTGAGGTGATGAAAACATTATGGAAGAAAGGAAAAGCTGATGATTGTGGGACATCGTGAATGTACTCAATGCCGTCGAATGGTACGCTTTAAAATGGCTGGGTTTATGTTAGATGAATTTTACTTCAATTACATAAACATTTGAAAAATAAAAAATAGAAAGAGGAAATGGGCGAGGGTACAGGATGAAATGAGAGTCGATAGTCCTGAGATGCTAATCATGGGTACATGGGCTCATTGTTACTCTCTCTACTTTTGAGTCTATGACCGAAATTTTCTTTCAAAGTTCAAAAAGATTTTTAGAAAATGTGGCATGTTTAGTTGGTAAAGCTGGGTCATGAGCATGCAAGCGTTTATTCTGTATCCTTTGAACATAACTTCCTTTAACTTTTGTATTTAGATCACTGCTTTGAAGTTTTGCGGGCTAAATCTAACATTTAGGCCCCCAGTTTCTTTCGATTGCTTTTTTCCTGAATATGATCACACTTTCTTCCTTGGATTACTCATAGTTTATGGTTGACATCTAGATACTTTAGATTATATGTAACAACTATTAATTCTGATGTATGTTTCTGATTTTTTTAAATTTAGATTTATACTGAGGAAGCTTTCTTCCCCACGGAAGTGTGACTGCTCACGTCTCTGCTGTTTTTTGAAAAAAACTCTTTTTTATTTTTCAATGACAATGGACATTTAATATATTTGTTTCAGGTGTACAGCATGGTGGTGAGACATTTACATAGCTTACAAAGTGATCCTCCCGATAAGCGTGGTACCTGCCTGGCACCATACATAGTTATTACAGTGTTGTTGACTATATTCTCTATGCTGTACTTTACAGCCCTTGTAACCGCCAATTTAATCCCTTCACCCTTTTCACCCGGCCTTCAACTGGCCTCCCACCTGGTAACTGTAAGTTCTCTGTATCTGTGAGTCTGTTCCTGTTTTGTTCATTTGTTTTTTAGATTCCACAAATAAATGAAATCATATATTTGTCTTTCTCTGTCTTATTTCACCTAGCCTAATCCCCCTAGGTCCACCCATGTCGCCGGCATTGGTAAGATTTCAGCCTTTTTATAGCTGAGTAATTCCATCGTCTATATGCACCACACCTTCTTTATCTATTCGTGTTTTGATTGGAGCATTTAATCCATTTACAGTTATTTATTGATAGATATGTAGTTATCGCCATTTTATTGTTTCGTTTTTGTGGTTTTCTGTTCTTTATTTTCTTGTTCTCTTCTCTTGCATGTCGATGACTCTGTCGTATTGTTTGGATTCCTTTCTTTACTTTTTCTATCATCTCTTGTAGATTTTTGGTTTGTGGTTACATGTGCTTCATACATACCAAGATACGTTTACAGAAGTCTATTTTAAGTTGATGGTTGCTTAAGTTTGAACACATTCTAAAACTACCATTTTTATTCACTTTCTCCGTGCTCGTTTTAGTCATTATTTACTTGTTTGTATTCTTTAATTTACTGTTGCAATTACATGCGATCTTCCTATTTTTGCCTTGTAACCTTTGTACTAGCTTTAGTGTTGGTTGATCCACTGCTTTTATTATGTGTATGCCTTTGTGAGAATTTTTTCTTTGCAATATTTCCTTATTCACATTTATTTATTTATTTTTTCTTCTTAAAGGAGTCCCTTTAACATTTCCTATAATATTGGTTCAGTGGTGATGGACTCCTTCAGCTGTTTCTTGTCTGGGAAGCTCTTTCTCTCTTCTTTGATTCTAAACAATAGCTTTGCTGGGTAATCTTGGTTGCCTGTCCTTTCTTTTTGTGCCGTTGAATATTTTGTGCCAATCCTTTCATGTGTTTTTATATTCTTATTTTAATATTTTACTCTGGCTTCCCAGAGGTTGCTGCTGCGTGGCTTAGTGGTCAGCAGAGGCTTGCTCATTAAACACCTCGAGCCCATGTGGCTTCCATCCATTGCCAGTGGATTTGCGTGCAGGTTGAGAAATCCTCACAGGCCAGTCTCACGTTGGCTTCTGTTAGGCCTTTCTTACCACTAGGGTCACTTGGGTCTTCCCTGCACATGAGTCAGGTCTTTCTAGCAGCCAGGACCCTTCCATGCCTTTCTCAGTGCCGAGGCCTCCCCCATTAAATTCCCACTGGTCAGCCACTCACCCCATCTGGAATTGCAACCGTGGGCAAGAAACGCTGAGTTTTCTCCATGTTTCCTTCCAAGTTCACCACTTTAAACTGACAAAGTCATGGTTTTTGCACAGCCGCCACCCCCCACAATTGAGTTCACCCTCTCAGGCAACAAAGCTGCTGGTTTTCAAGACTGGCTTGGTGCTAGAAAAACGGGGAGGCTTGAGGATCAGGGAAGCCTCAGGCAGTAAGATTAGACTCCAGTGGTTCTTGACCGAAGCTCTAGAAGTTTTTCAAAAATCAACAATTTTCAATTTCTTGTCTCTTTGATCAATTACCAGAGCCCCAAGTTGTTTGTTTTTTTTTCTGTTTGTTTGTTTTTGTTTTTTTGCAGGGAGGAATGGCTGACCTCTTCACATTGCCATAGCCAGATGTCCCTAATATCCTTGTTATCTACTCTTGAATGTTGGAAATATTTGACACACACACAAATTAAAGGATGACAGCAGGGGTAAAATTAGTTTTCACCAAGCAAATCTAATTTCAAGGAAAAACATAAAAGTGAAAACACTTTAAAAAATAGAGGTCAATTGCTCAAGTAGCAATTCTGTGGATAATTGATTTTTACCATCAATATTTTTCAACACAGAATCTACAGTTGGCAAGTGCAGCCCTAGAGAGAGCAACATAGGGTGAATGCATGCATCTAGACTATTCTACTGGTAAATCTGCATGCATGCGGCATGCCAAATACTTTAGAGGGATGACTTTGAAATGATTCCAAAAATTTTCAAAGACTACCCATTCCATCCAAGTATTCAAAAATAAAAAATTACCTCATTAGTCTAGAATTTGTAACTTTAGCACCACCTCCCCATTTTTATTCAGGGAGAGTGCCTGAAAATCCCTTTCGTAAAGGCATTAAGGTGTTAACTCACAGATGACACGATGGTTCTTTGAACATACCTAAGTGGAAAGAGCTGCATCGGAAACATGAAGAAAATTTATATTATTTTGTTTCCAATCCTTTTCTTTAAATGAAATCATGTTTCTCTTCACTGTCTGGGCCAGACCTTGTACTCTGGGAAATGTATGCATTCAAGAATATACAATGACTAACCATTGTCAGAGAAAACTTCTTACAGTACCATGGCCTTCAATGTCTAAATGCCTTATAGTTTACAAAAAACAATAATGTATCTTATATTTTTAACAGTCCAAGGATATCTAGGAAACAACTTTACCAACTCTAAGTTCACAAATATTTTCAATATTACAATTTAATATTTGAGGGTCAGAAAAAGTTTATTCAAATCAAAGAATGTTAGAGCTGAAAAGGAGAGGACGCTTGTAAAAACAGTCACAGCTGAAAATTATCACAGTTAAAATATCATTATAGTGCAAATTATTAATTTCTTAACCCCAGAAGGGCTAAAAGACCGATGCCCAGTAATAGCCAAGGCGGAAAACAAACTAAGGGTTCAAACATTTGCCTTAATGATCCATTTATTAACATTCTTGAATTTTTCTTTATCTCCAAAACAAATATTGGTATAATTATAATGTATTATTAATTTACTGGATGTATTAAATTATGACAATAACATGCTGTAAACCCCTCAAACATATCATATATTCACATGACCTAAGTCCCAAGGACAGGAAAGCGAGTGCAGGTTAACAGCATTTTGTATTCCACTGGAACTGGTTGGGGCAAGAACTTTTATCTGTTTATGTTGCTAGCTGGCTTCCTCCCAGAGTGCTCAAATGTTCCTTCCTTCAGCAACCACGCCCCCTCGTCCCATCTGTCTGCCAGGCCCATGTCAGGACCTCGGGCAGTCCTCACACGTCCCCAGTAATGCGGACAGGCTTGTTTCTCCCACTTGACTGTGAATTTCTCAAGACTCAGAACCTCCACAGCCTCATTTTTAACAGATAAAGCTCCTTGACAACCTCACAGAAGAAAATTCCCAGAATTTCCCTCTACCCAAATCCACCTGCTGTCTGCATCTCCGCTCTTCCATCACTCCTGTCCCAATAAAGGAGTCCTTCCTAGCTAAGGCCAATCCCCCCATCTGTGTTCGGACTCATCGGTTCCCCCTTCTCAGGAGCTCCTCTCTCCACTCTGCAGCCTCTCCATCCAGTCAGCATTCACACAAGCTTAAACCAGTTCTCCCTCCACCCTACTTTCCTATTAACGTCCTCTTCCCCTTTACAATCTAATTTCTCAGAAGAATTACCTACAAACACTATCTCCACTTGCTCATCACCTACTCAACCCACTGAACAATATGGCCGTTGTTCCCACCATTCCGCCAACACTACTCTAAGTCATGGCCAATGTCCTGGTCCCAAAATGCAGTGAGGTCTTAAAACTTGCATCAGAGCAGCAACACTTCACACTTTTGACCTCCTTACCTTCTTGAAACAATCCTTGGCTTTATAACACCCCCACGCATGATACTGTCATCCACTCTTTGGCAGTAATCATCACAACTTCTAACATCTGTACAGAACTACAGATTTTATAAAGCATTTCTACAAGTGGTACATTATTCATTTAATAAATATTATGAATGAATGTGTCACTTGATCCTCATGACCCCATAAGTTTACTAGGTAGGTGTTACTTCAGAGATGAGAAAAATCAGTCCCAAAGTAATTTTGTTAAGGTCACACAGAAAGGGTCAAAATGAGTACTCCCATCCATCTCTCAACTTCAAAACCCATGATCATTCCAATACTGCTATCATATGAACAGTTAAAACTATTCGAGGTTCCACATCTAAGAAAAAACGAGCCATGACCGAAACACCAAGAGCCCAATAATGAATAATGTCACCTCCGGCGGGGGGAGGGCGGAGGGAAGGCTGGTTAAAATCTCTCCGATCCACTTTTCATACATTATCTTAAGCATCTATTAAATTGTTTATACTTAACATTTCCAAGACTCAAATAGTATCCTCACAGCAGACATCCGGTGAACACTTGAAGACATTAGCTTCAGTAGTTGATCAACTGCTGCTATAAACAACATGTGTAAGTCATTTCTCCCCCTTCTAAAGAAAAAGTCAGCAGCTGTTTGCTAAAAAATCTTTTTTTTTTTTTATTGTGGATGAAGACATTGCCAACTCATATATATCATTTTTATTTGTATTTTTTATTTTTTTTGCCTTGCAGTACTCCTGAGAAATTCAGAAATGCATTGACTTAAGCTCTATAAAACACAATCCAGTATTATGGCTGGGTTGTAAATTTCCCACATTTAGTTATTTCCCTAGAAATCAAAAGACAACTGATCAATATGAAGTAGAGAAACCTTAATAAGTTAAAAAGTAAACACTGGCAAATAATCACAAATGTCAGAACATTAAAAGTACCATTACTTTTTCCATAGGAATATATAAAATAAATATCAGTTATACTTGATATTTACAAAATTAAAGATATTTTTTGATGGAAAACACTTTAAACACGATATATGAAAAACTTCACTAGCTTTAGAAATCAAGTTCAAATGCTTTAAGTTTTGACTCATAACAGCACTTTTTCAATAATTCTCAACATACCCCTGTCCCTGAAGACAGTTTATTTTTCACCTAAGGAATGAGTAAGTATTCGTAGAGTCTTTCCTTCCCTTTCAATTAACCATTCAAAGGTTAAAATAAAGTGGAGGCTTTATTTGGAGAGGGGATATTTAATGTTTTAATTGGCTGGTTTTAAGGAAGTCATTTACTTTGCCCATGTGTTAGTTTTAGTTTTTGTTTTTTTCTTTTAATAATGGCAGAAACTGAAACTCAAACCACTATATGATACAGAATTATACTAAAGTCAAATTCAATGTCTGGCTGGATTTTCTATTATAGTATTAGCAGTTGAAAGCCATTAGGAATGTTGTGAAAATCTGTGGCAGCCAAAGCAAAATTCCACCACAAATTCTAGTAAGTTTGTTGAGAAGTAAACAGTAAAATCACCGTAGTTAAAATATTGCAATAAAATTCCTGTTAGCAATGTCCTATTGCTGACACTAGAATTATATGCTTCATCACTGTATGGTTACTAAGAAGATTCTTTGAGCAGATGGTTCATCTCTGACACAACTTAGCTGTAGAAAAGTAGATGAGTTATGTCTGGTTTACATCAACAAACACTTAGCATGCATACCAGTGAGCTATAGATTCAGTGATGATACAACTGAAACATTAGGTACTACAGCTTTAGTTCAAGGTCACATAATTAAATAGCGGCCATGTAAGGTCATCCTGTGATGTAGATATGCAATCCACCCATAACAGCTTTCAAACTTATGTTAAACTATGGGGTGAAGGGAGACAGGCTGTTTTGAATAAGGAAATATTCAAAATGTCATAAAAGGCATATAAAATATGATGACATGCTACTTAAATACCTACCACTTAAATTTTATTTTCAAATTAAAAGAGAAAAATTTTTTTGCATGTTCTATTTCTCCAAAATGAAAGATCATGTGTCTTCTTTCTTTAACTTACGAATTTTTATTTCAGACGCTTCACACTGAAATGAAACTCCAATGGTAAGCAGTAAATAATTAAGAATGGCCAGCAAAAGTTTCTTTGAAAAGATCATATAAAACCTAAGAGTAATAATTTCATAGAGAAATAATAATGCGCAAAAGAGACAAAAGGCAGTTTGACAGTTCTAATATAGAACTGGTATGACAACTTCCTTTAAAGTATACTAAATAAAGAATGACAATATAAATAAATTAGCCAAGGAGACAGATGTTGTGAAGTAGCAATGTCCCAGTTATTAAATTCTTCAGAAAAATCAGATTTACCCATCAACCCTTAGACTTCCACTCTTCTAAATACAGTCAGAATGTATACGTAATCACAGCAAAATTTACAAATAATCAAATTTAGTCCTGGCCTGAGCCAGGACTATTTACATATTTAGATTAGTATCACTTCCACCTTCCTTTGTATCCAGATGTTTCTATTTTAAAGGCATATTGAAATTTACAAAATTTGCAAGAAATGTCTTTAAATGTACAGCGTCAACAACTAATACAAACCTGACATCCTGATTAAATTAAGTTCCAACTCAGGATTTTTTATGATAGGTTTATAAAAAAAAATAAATACACCCTTATTCTTAAGTTCCCAACACTTGATGCTAGTGCTGCTGAAGTAATGTCACTGCCCTCAGTGACCCTGAGGATGAGAATGGACAGTTCCTGGACTGACATACTGTACCTCTCATACTGACACCTCAGAGAGAGCCAGGAGGTGTCATGTTTAGGGATATTGCTAATTATAGTTCCGTAAATGCAGCTGTTATGATTTAATACTTATATAAAAGTTGTGTGCATGTGTGTAGGAAAACAATTAGTTTTAAGATACCTTTAAAAAGATATCTTCTGTCATAAAACAAAAACACAGACCCACAATATGTACTTGACAATAAAGAAAACAAACTGCTAATATATGCAACAACTCAAATGGATCTCAGGGGCAACACACTAAGTGAAAAAAAAAATGTATTCTCAAAAAGTTACACACTATGATTCCATTTTTATAGCACTCTTGAAATGACAAAATTATAGAGATAGAGAGCAGTTAGTGGTTGCTAGAGGTTAAGGGGGGGGCTGGGGAAGGAGGTGGCTGTGAGGGGTGCCATGAGGGGTCCTTGACATATCTGACGGTAGTGGTGGTCACATGAATCTACACATGTGATAAAATTGCATAGAACCAAACACACACATTCCACCTCAGGACAACTGTGTACTACCTCCCAGGGACAACCTTTGTTCTTGGCCTGTCTACCTACACAGAGTCCTCTAAAGATGACTCATATACACTTCAGATCAATTTTCTGCACTATGCAGATAAGCCACTGCTATTATTTCTTCTTCCTTTTCTTTTTTCTTTTTTGGTAAATCTCTGGATTATCTTTAAAGGACAAACAACATGTCTTCAGTTTAAATGAACTTGAAAGTCAGAAAAGGAAATAAAGAGCGAATATATACCTAGTAGTATTTTTGTCTTTTTATTTTTCTTATTTTTTTTAAGTTAAGATAAAAAAGCAAATGTTTCTAGCTTAAATTAGGTCAAATCAGAGAAGGAAAAAAGCAGATAATATAGCAAACACTTCCTCTTGCGACACCTGCAATTTCTAAAAGCATTAACGATATATTTATTAATTTTAGAGAAAGTACAACTGCAAACAAATACATGACTTTTTCCAAAAGGCCACTTTGTGATAAAGTACATAAATATAGTGTTCATGGTTTCTTTAAAGTGCTATGTATGTCGTCTCTGGCTTGAGAATCATCTATTGCTTTAAAAGGTCTTTCAACACAGCTCCAGCACTGTTGTCAGGTGACACTGGCAAAGGTGTAAATGTGGGTAACACATCCGAGATGGGTTTCAAAAGAAGATGCCCAGGCCCACCAGGCCCAAGTCCAGCTGGGTTAATGAGAGGCACAGCCGCGGAGCGGGGAGCCAAGAAAGGGTTCAAATCGGTTCTTCTACCAGACCTGGATTCTGTTGTATCTAAATGATAAAACATCAATTATTTAGTCTCCTATAAGTTATTGAGTCAACACTATATGTGTGTTTTAGGATCCCAGATTTCGCCCCCTAATAAATTTAATTCTGATAAGCAGAGCCTGTGAAACATGGAACGGTGAAAGGACAGGACAAGAGAAAGGAATGGGAGAAAGAAGAGGGGAGAGAAGAATATTTGAATGTATAGCTAATACTTCACATTAATATTATGTAACACATTTTGTTGTTTTGTATTTAAATATCAGTTATATAACTGATTAATTTCACTTACTACTGAAGGGGACCAAAAGTTTTGCCTTTTGGGATACTGATATTTAAGCTGGTTATTAAGAAAAGACTCAAAGAACCTTTGGTCCTCCTTCCCCTTTCCTGCTCAAGAGATTCAGAGGGAAAGACTTACTTCAGGAAGATCTGAGAATGCTCACCCTCAGCAACCTAATTTGAATTGAGTATTGTAAACAGGAGGGCTTCAGGCAGGGGCCTGTTAGAAATATAGCCCTGTGTTGCAATGTTTTTGGGTTGCCTTGCAAGAATTTGCCTGCCACTATGTTCTACTCTTCTTCAATTACCTATAAATCGCACATTCTCACTTTTGAAATCTCTACCCCTCCCCGCTCCACCGTCTCTTTCCATTTTCCAAAAATGTCATATATATCCAATGTTGCTTCACTGCCTTTGGAATTTTCATGCTTATGTGAATTCCCCACACGCATGCATTAAAAGTTTGATTTTCTCCTCTTAATCTGTCTCTGTTGATTATTAGCCCAGCTAGAAGATCTTAGAAAGTGGGAGGAAATGTACTACATTTTTTAGTCTCCACACTATAATAACAGCTTTTAAAAGTGTTTTCTAAGTTATAAGGCAAACTCTCTAACTATTTACCTGTAAAACGACTTGAGAATTTGGTTTCCCCCAAATAGTCATGATGATCATGAAAAACACTGGCACCCATATTTCAATAATAAAATTTAATATTAATTTACAAAAAATATATATATATGCATTACATTACCTGATCATCTTTTAGACATTCAAAGGTTTGAAAACAATTCTCAATTAGATATTTTCTCTATAAAGTTAGGATTTACAATTAGTTTTTATTGGAATAGGTAATTGGTTTATGCCCTTATGTCTTAGTGGATGAACTGTGTTTTTATTTCTTACCCACTAACAACTTCATTGTTAAGAGACCAGCAGCCCCTTGAAGGCACCCTCTTCAGCACTGGGAATCTCAAATAAGGAGCAGGCATAGTGAGTGCAGTCAGCATTAACATAATGGCCAGGTGGAGAGCCAGAGAGAAAGAGCAACTGGGGGGATCGTTTTATAAGCTTAACCTGTACTGCATACTTGAAACGAATAATAAAATAAAATTAAAAAAAAAAAAAGGCCTCTAAGACAAAGAAAGCACCAAAACAAATTAATCAAATCTACTTACACAATTAAGTACCCCTAGGTCCTCAAGCTGTACCCTCCTGTGAATAACAACTTTCCAAACTGAAAAAGCTTATGATGATACTTAGTAAGCTCTTAGACTAGCCACACAACTTCCAAATTCAGGATTAAAAAAGACTCAAATTGTCTTTTTTTCATGCAAACCCTGTACCAACTCAGAGCATCAATGGTTTTATCTCAGATCCAGCTGGGCACATGACCTGATACCTGAATGGAGGAGAGCAGGAACGAGGGAGGAAAGTGGAGACGGGAAAAGGATGGAGAGGAGGGGAAGAGGGTAAAGAGAAGGGGAGACCCTGCCATAATGAATTTTGGAAATCGCCTTAAGATACTACAACCTACTGTAACAAGGAAAAAGTGTTTTTAGTATGGTCTACGCCTGTAGATGAAGTTAAGACGTTCCACTAAATTTAGCAGCTAAACCTCTTATCTGAAGAACAAATAAATGTTACCATTTTCTCTTCCTATAAAAAATTCATGAGAATAGAAATATTTGTCAAAATGACTAAGCAAGTTTTTAAAAATTCAGAATATAAATTATTTAATGTTTTATCCACATTAAATATCTGACGTGATACAAACTTAAACATATATAATAACATATATATACCTTTACAGTCCAATTAGCAAACAAACGTGTTAGTCTGAATTAATATATGAAGATTTCAGGAAAAAAGGGACTTTCAATAAAGAATCTATTTATAATTTAAAGGATAGACTTAAATTTCAACTGAAGAAATTTTACTGCATGCTAATATAGGGGATATGAATATAAATAAGACCCTTATAAACCAGAGGGACAGAAAACTATGTGCACATATGCAGAGCCACCAAACCATCTTCTTCCTGGCAGATCTTTTGACATACAAGAATGCTTCATAAAATTCCTGGATGTCTAAGCCAGTTTACTACACTACTCTTATAAATATTATTAACACACCAAGGTTTGGTTATTGAGTGTAACACTTAGATTTTCGCAGGGAAAAAATCTTTAACTATAAACCACACTTCTAACTCTTACTAGCAATAAGCACCATTAGTGAAAAAGGCGAACGAGTGACCAGGCAAAGGCTTACCAGTTCACCACCACTGCCAAGAGCAACTCAAAGTGGCTTATGCGGGGAGAGAGAACAATTAAACCAATATGCAAAGGGAAAATAGTTTCCTATTGTTTAAATTACTCTAAGCCAATTAAAATACTGGGTTGCTACAAGAATATATGAAGCCAAAATATAATGCCTTATTGGAATTTTTGAAGAAGTCACATTGCACATTTTCAAAAACACTAACTAAAACTTTAGTTAATATCACTGTTAAATATAATCATAAATTAAACATTCAAATTTTTAAATTGAAGAAAAAATAAATAAATTTTACCTTTAAAATTTTCTGATACATTTGTATCTAGTTTTCTCCTTGTTGGTGAATCCAGAGGTTTCATATCATGAATAGAAAGCTTTGGTGGTGGAATAGATGGATGAGATTCCGTTTCTAGAAATTTGACAAAAAGTTCTGAAAAAGACTAAGAAGAAAATATTTTAGTTATATTAGGCAGGTATTAAAATTATATTCACTACAACTTAAAAAAATACTAGCTATTCTAATTAAATATTAAAAACTAATCGTGCCATCTGAATCATTTCTTTTTTTGAATCATTTCTTTATAACTAAGCTTTATGAAAAATTAAAACTGCAAGTACTTCAGTTATATAGACATTACGCAAAAACTTTAACTAAATAATTTTTGATGATAGCACTTTACAAATCTATACTCAGAATCAGCTACCTGATAACACTTAAGATTTCTTGCCACTAATGACACTTAAGACGGTAAGTCTTAAATCATTTTAATAACCGTTTACAGACATGAAAACTTATATTGACAGAAAATAAATATTAAACAGTCACATTTTTCTAAAGTAAACCCAATCAATGAATATAGCAAAAGCTCACAAGTAATTTTATCAGATTAAAATAATGTAGTATAGACCTTTCTTTTAAATTAAGTTTTCCGCCATCCAATTTCAAATAGCGTTTTATCTTTAGCTAGCTGAGAGTAAGTCACCTATCCTTAGTTTCTCCTTTTAAAAATAAAGAAGTAAACTCCACATTCTCACAGTGCTACTCAAGTCAATTGATGTTCATCTTAAACCGACTAACATGACAGTCACTTTGTTTTCATGCTTATTAACTACCTCCTTCTGCAAAAATGGAATCGTTGAGGGCAGGCACTTTATCTGATTTGCTGCTGCATCCCCAATGCACAGAACAGGAAGGTACACAGCAGATGTTCAATAAGTATTTATTATCTCAATGACTACAGAGATACATACATGCGAAAAATAAAGTCGCTACCTTTAAGAATCTCATAATTTAGTAGTAAGACAAATAATTGTGTGCCTGAAGCATCATGATCAAATACAAATAAAGGAACAGTTAATACTTTGAAAAATAAAAATAAAAATAAATTAAAGTTAGTGCTCGCTTGAGCAGCACATATACTAAAAATTAAAACCTATATTCAATAAATTTATTAAAACTGCTTATCATTAAGCTAATCATATCTTTGGATCTTAATTTCCATAACTTCAAAATAGAAGGGCTATGTAAAATAACTTTGAAAAGAAATCTGATTCTTTGCAAATGAATGCGATGTACAATCATCTCACCCTTCATATTCAGCAAAAATAAAATGAGCGCTTACACTATTAAGCATAGATTGTTGATTTGGTCTCAGAGGTGTGTTGGGGACACTTTTTGATCCTCCTCCAAGCCACCCGGTCATCCATCTGGTAACACTGCCCTGATCTTCATTCAACAACTGGAAAATGATTTTAAGACAGAAAAATATTATCAGTACAAGAAAAGAAAAAATAAGAACCATTTTTTACATGATTTCAAATGGTATCCAACTATGCTTTTCCAATTCAATTTCTAGTAAATGATTCCTACTGACAGAGGCTACAAATACAATGAAATGTCATCCCGAACACTATCTCGGTTAAAATTTGAAAACTGTCATGTCTCAAAATTTCAGCATTCTGATAAGAGAGGTGGCTTATATGTTACAAAATATTTTAACTAATATTATACAAATTTAGTGTTCCAGTCAAGATGGTGGAGTAGGTAAACACTGTTCGCCTCCTCCCATGACCACATCAAAATTACAACGAAATTGTAGAACAATCAACCTGGAGAACCAACTGAAGACTAGCTGAATGGAAGTCTTATAACTATGGTTATAAAGAAGAAGCCACGTTGAGACTGGAGGAAATGGCAGAGATGCAAAATAGGCTGGCCCCACACGTGTGGCGGTTGAGAATTGGGAGGAATAGCTCAGCTACAGAGGTACCCTCTGAGGAATGAGGGGTCCCAGCCTCACACCAGGCTCCCCAGGCCAGAGAACCAGTGCCAGCAAGCGGAGCCCAAACAACATCTGTCTGTCCAGATGACACCGAAGGCTGCTGGAAACCCAGGTGTCGGCTTAATGAGCCTGCACACAGACTCACTGGCTCACAGGCACTCACTGGCTCACAGGCACTCACCCTAGGCTATAGTAGAGGGACAGCGGCTTGGGAGTTGTCAGAGACATATAGGGAAAAACTGAGTTGTATGGATTCAGGGCCAAAGGCTGGAGGGACAGCCACCATTGTCCTTGTATTGAGCCCTCTTCCCACACAGCTGGCAGGCAAGTGCTATATTTCATGTGCTGAGCCCTCCTTGACTGTGGCCAAATCTAAATCAGCATTAGCCTGGTGAACCCCACTTGCTCCACCATGACGACTCCCTGAAACCCTGCCTCACCCAACTTACACACTGTCTGGGCCCTATAAGCACCTGGTAGGCAGCAGCAGGCCTCAGCGTACACTATGACTTTTGCTGAGGTGCCTCAGATCCGGCATTGGTGGCAGCCGGCCTCGATTTGCAGTGTCACCTCTCCCATGCACCTCCAGGTCCCACACAGGCAGCTATGAATCACGGACCGCTCTGTAGCTCCTACGAGGAAGCCTCAGCAGGTCACAGGCAGCAGGTGACCGTGGCCTGCATGGAAGCCCCTCCCAAGAGGCCCCAGAACACACCTGGAGGCCGCCACAGAGCTCCGCCTGATTAGCTCCACAAGCAGCACACCCAAAGGGTGGTCTCCCAGCAGGCAGCAGAGCTCGCTGGAGCAATCCCACTCTGTCAGGTCAGCCACGGCACAGGAGCTCATATGCTGTGGGTGTGGCCAGTCAGCCTGAAGGTCAATTCCACACACTGATGTGCCAACAGCAATCAAGGCTCAACTACAACAAGAGGGCATACACAACCCACACAAGGGACACTCCTGGAGCACTGGGTGCAGGAGATCAGGAAGACTGCACCACTGGGCCCCACAGGGCACCTACTATATATAAGGCCACCTGGCCAAGACTGAGAGATATAGCAGATCTAATTAACACATAGAAACAAACACAGAGAAGCTGAGCTTAGTGACAATTGCAATAAAGAGATAGTAAGGATAAAAAAGGACACAGACACCATAAAGAACCAGTCAGAAATGAAGACTACAATAACTGAAATGAATATCTTAGAAGGAATCAACAGCAGATTAAATGAATCAGAGGACTGAATCAGTGACTTGGAAGACAAGGTGGCAGCAAACACCCAATCAGAACAACAAAAAGAAAAAAAGAATTTTAAAAAATGAGGATAGTTCAAGGGACCTCTGGGTCATCAAGTTTAACAACATTTGCACCAGGGGGTATCAGAAGGAGAAGAGAGAGAGGAAGGGATTGAGAACCTATCTGAAGAAATAATGACTGAAAACTTCCCTAACCTGGCAAAGGAAATAGTCTTACAAGTCCAGGAAGCACAGAGAGTCCCAAACAAGATGAACCCAAACTGACCCACACCAAGACATATCATAATTAAAATTCCAAAGATTAAAGACAAAGAGAGAATCCTAAAAGCAGCAAGAAAAAGGCAGCCAGTTACTTACAAGGGAGCTCCCATAATATTGTCAGCTGATTTCTCAACAGAAACTTTGCAGGCCAGAAGAGACTGGCATGAAATATTCAAAGTGATGAAAAGCAAGCACCTACAACTAAGACTACTCTAATCAGCAAAGCTATCATTTAAAATTGAAAGAGAGATAAAGAGCTTCCCACACAGGAAAAAGCTAAAGGAATTCATCATTGCCAAAGTGGGATTACAAGAAATGCTAAAGGGACTTCTTTAAGAAGGAAAAAAGAGATAAAAAATGTGAATAATAAAATGGCAATAAGTATGTACCTATCAATAATCACTTTAAATGTAAATGAATTAAATGCTTCAATCAAAAGACCTAGGGTAGATGAATAGTTAAGAAAACAAGACCCATACATATGCTTGTCTACAAGAGACCCACTTCAGATCGAAAAGATACACACAAACTGAAAGTAAAGGGATGGAAAAATATATTTCATGTTAATGGAAATGAAAAAAAAAAAAAGCTGGGATAAAAATACTCATATCAGACAAAATAGACTTTAAAACAAAGACTATAAGAGACAAAAGACATTACATAATGCTAAAAGGATCAATCCAACAAGAGGATATAATCCTTGTAAACATCTATGCACCCAACAGAGGAGCACCTAAATATATAAAGCAAATATTGACCAACATAAAGGGAGAAATCGACAGTAATACAGTCATGGAGGGGACTTAACACCCCACTGACATCAATGGACAGATCTTCTAGACAGCAAATCAAGAAGGAAACAGCGGCCTTAAATGACTCACTAGACCAGATGGATTTAATTGGTATTTTTAGAACATTTCACACCAAAGCAGGAAAATTTACAATCTTTTCAAGTGCATATAGAACATTTTCCAAGAGAGATCACATGTTAGGCCACAAAAGTCTCATTAAATTTACGAAGACTGAAATCATATCAAGCATCTTCTCTGACCACAATGGTATGAAACTAGAAATCAGTCACAAGAAAAAAATTGAAAAACGCACAAACACGTGGAGGCTAAATAACATGACACTAAACAATGAATGGGTTAACAATGAGAACAAGGAAAAAAGTCAAAGTTACCTTGAGACAAATGAAAATGAAAACACAAGTACCCAAAATCTATGAGACAGAGCAAAAGCAGTCCTAAGAGGGAAATTCATAGCAATACAGGCCTACTTCAAGAAACAAGAAAAATCTCAAATAAATAATCTGACCTTATACCTAAGGGAACTAGAAAAAGAACAACAAAGCCCAAAGTGAACAAAAGGAAGGAAATAATAAAGATCAGAATGAAAATAAACAAAATAGAGTCTAAAAATACAATACAAAAGATCAATGAAATTAAGAGCTCGTTCTTTGAAATGACAATCAAAATTGATAAACCTTTAACCAGGATCATAAAGAAAAAGAGAGGACACAAAAAATTAAGTTAGAAATAAAACAGAGTGACAACCTGACACCATAGAAATACAAAGGATTATAAGAAAATACTATGAACAATTACATGCCAACAAATTGGACAATCTGGAAGAAAGAAATGGACAAATTCCTAGTAACATAATAATCTTCCAACAGTAGATCAAGAAGAAACAGAAAATCTGAACAGACTGATGACTACTAATGAAAAAGAATCAGTAATCAAAAAACTCCCAACAAACAAAAAAGTCCTGGACCACACGGCTTCACAGATGAATTTTACCAAACATTCAAAGACAAATGAACACCTATCCTTTTCAAATTACTCCAAAAAATTCAAGAGGAGGGAAGGCTCCCAAGCTCATGTTATGAGGCCAACATTATCTTGATTCCAAAACCAGACAAGACACTACAGGAAAAAAAAAGAAAATTAGAGCCCAATATTCCTGATGAACATATATGCAAAAGGCGTCAACAAAATATTAGCAAACTGAATTTAGCAATACATTAAAAAGATCATACATCATGATCAAATGGGATTTATTCTTGAGATGCAAGGCTGGTTCAATATCTGTAAATCAATAAACATGATACACCGCATAAATAAAATGAAGAATAAAAATCAAATAATCATATCAATAGATGAAGAAAAAGCATCTGACAAAATCCAGCATCCATTTATGATAAAAACTCATAGCAAAGTGGGACTAGAGGGAACATACCTCAACATAATAAAGGCCACAGATAAGACAAACATATAACTAACATCATACTCAATAGAGAAAAGCTGAAAGTGTTTTCCTTAAGATTAGGAACAAAACAAAGATGTTCACTTTCACTACTTTTATTCAATATAGTATTGGAAGTCCTAGCCACAGCAATCAGACAAGAAAAAGAAATAAAAGGTATCAAAATTGGAAAAGAACAAGTAAAACTGTCATTATTTGCAGATGAAATGATACTATAGATAGAGAACCCCAAAGAGTCCACAAAACTATTAGAACTGAGAAATGAATTCAGTAAAATGGCAGGCTACAAAATTAATATTCAGAAATCAGTTACACTTTTATACACCAATAATGACTATCAGAAAGAAAAATTAAAACAACCCCATTTACAACTGCATAAAAAAAATTTTCTAGGAATAAATTTAACCAAGGAGGTGAAAGACCTGTACTCAGAAAAGTATAAGACATTGAAGAAAAAAACTGAAAATACATATAAATGGAAGCATATACCATGCTCATAGATAGGAATAATTAACTGTTAAAATGTCCATACTACCCAAAGCAATCTATAGATTCAATGTAATCCCTATCAAAATACTAATGGCATTTTTCACAGAACTACAGTAAATAATCCTAAAATTTATATGGAGCCACAAAAGACTCTGAATGGTCACAGCAATCCTGAGAAAGAACAGAGTTGGAGGTATCATGCTACCTCATATCAGATTATACTACAAGGCTACAATAATCAAAAAAACATGGTACTGGCATAAAAACACACAACAAAACTGAGAGCCCAGAAATAAACTGATGCCTATGTGTCTATGGCCATGCCACTCTGAACAAGCCCAATCCCATCTGATCTTGGAAGCTAAGCAGGGTTGGGCCTGGTTAGTACTTGGATGGGAGACCACCTAGGAAGACCAGGTGCTGTAGGCATAAAAAAATTTAAAAAAAAATCATTATAAGTGATTGTAAGCTGACAAGGTCCTTACAATCTGTGAGGTCAACCAAGAGTTTGGCCTCACCTAAAAACAACAACAACAACGACAAAAAACAAAAAAAAACCCTGATGCTTATGTGGTCAATTAATCTATTATAAAGGAGGCAAGACTATACAATGGGGTAAAGGCGGTCCATTCAATAAAAGGTGTTGGAAAAATTGGACAGATACATGCAAAAAAACTAGACTACCTTCTTTACTATATACAAGAATAAACTCAAAATGGATTAAAGACTGAAATCATAAAACTCTTAGAAGAAAACACAGGCATTAAACTCTCCACCATTGCTGTTAGTAATTTTTTCTGCTATTATCTCCTCTGGCAAGGGAAACAAAAGAAAAAATAAACAAATGGGCTACCTCAAACTAAAAAGTTTTTGCACAGCAAAGGAAACCATCAGCAAAACGAAAAGACAACCTACCGAATGGTAGAAGATATTCACCAATGATACATCCAATAAAGGTTAATGTCCAAAATTTATAAAGAACTCATACAACTTAACAGCAAAAAAACCCAAACGATCCAATTAAAAAATGGGCAGAGGACTTGAAGAGACATTTCATCAAGGAGGACATACAGATGGCCAATAGACATATGAAAAGATGCTCAAGGTCAGTAATCATCAGAGAAATGCAAAACAATGAGATATCACCTCGCACCTGTCAGAATGGCTATCATCAATAAATCAACAAACAAGTGTTGGCGAGGATGTGGCGAAATGGGAACCCTTGTGCACTACTGATGGGGCTGTGAACTGGTAAAGCCACTATGGAAAACAGTATGGAGGCTCCTCAAAAAAGTAAAAGTAAAACTATCTTATGACCCAGCAATTCCACTTCCGGGTATTTATCCAAAGAAATTCAAAACACATTCCAAAAGATATATGCACCCCTATGTTCACTGCAGCTTTATTTACCATAGTCAAGATACGGAAGCAATCTAAGTGCCCATCAATAGATGACTGGATAAAGAAGATGTGGTACATATATACAATGGATTACTCTGCCATAAAAAAAATTGAAATCCTACCCTTAGAGACAACATGAATGGACCTAGAGAGTATTATGCTAAGTGAAATGTCAGAAAACAAAACAGAAACAGACTCATATATACAGATAAACTTTTAGTTGCCAGATATGGGGCGGGGGGCGTTGAGAGGGCTGAGAGAAAAAGAGAAAGGGATTAAGAAGTACAAATTGGCAGTATCAAAATAGTCATGGGGACATAAAAGTACAGCATAGGGAATATAGTCAATACTACTGTAATAACTATGTATGGTGCCAGATGGGTACTAGACTTAAGAAGGCAAATCACTTCGTAAATTATATAAATGTCTAACCACTATGCTGTAAAGCTAAAATTAATACACAATAATATTGAATGTTACCTGTTTGTTATTTAAAAAAATTTTTAAATATAGCCACTTAATGCTATGAATGTTCCATAAGGGCTAATTTAGCAGCATCCTACAAATTTGGATACTAATTTTCATTTTGAATTGTTTTTTGACTCATGTGTCAGAAAGGCTAAATGACTGACCCAGAGACATAGAGTGAAAACATGGAGGATTTGGAATTTGAATCCGAATCTACCGAATTCCAAAGCTCATGCTCTTAGTCACTATGCATGCTTAGTCAACATGGCAAACCTTTCACACCTCTATATTTTCACATATAGGACTGTTTCTGCCTCAACACTCTTCCTAACTTCTACTTGGCTTTCAAACTTACTGCAAACATTACCTACCTAGGAATAACACTGAAATAAAAAAATCAACAGAGTGAATACTAACATCAGTTGAGGGGTTACTAGATTCCAGATAATATCTATTTAATTTTTTATAACAACCCTGTATGATCAAAAGTATAATTTCCATTTTAATGCTGAGGAAATGTCCAAGGTCATAATCTGGTAAGTGGGTAAGTGCCAGAGGTGATATTTAAACTATTTTCTAGCTCAAAATTCTACTAGAAAGTTTGAGAAGGCTAGGAGCAGGTACCTAGCCAAAGATATCCATCAGAACTCCCTAAAAAGCTTTTCAAAAATATGCAAGCTCAAACCAGTTGCATTATATACACTAACCATGAACAATCCAAAAAGAAATCAAGAAAACAATTCTATTTACAATAGCATCAAAAAAAATTTTTAAAAATAAGAAATAAACTGAATAAATAAATTTAACTGGGACAAAAGACACTAAAGAATACAAAACACTGCTGAAAGAAATTGAAGAAGACATAAATAGATGGAAAGACATCCTACATTCATGGCTTAGAAGATATATTATTGCTAAGATGACAATCTTACACAAAATGATCTGCAGATTCAAGCATTTCCTATCAAAACCTCAACAGCATTTTTTTGCAGAAATAGAAAAATCCATCCTAAAATTCACATGAAATCTCAAGTTGCCCTAAAGATGCAAAATATTTTTGAAAAAGAAAAACAAAATTGGAGGATGCACAATTCCTAATTTCACAGCTTACTAGAACAATAAAGTAATCAAAACTCTGTGTTACTAACATAAAAACAGATACATAAGCCTATGGAATAGAATGAAGAGCCCCCAAATTAATGTTCACATGTATGGTCAACTGATTTTCCATCAGAGTGCCAAAACCATTCAGTAGAGGAAATGACAGTCTTTTCAACAAATATTGCTGGGAAACTGGAAATTTACAGGCAAAAAATGAAGCTAGACCCTTATGTCACTCCATATACAAAATTCATTCAAAATAAATCAAAGACCTAAACGAAAGAACGAAAACTATAAAACTCTTAGAAGAAAACATAGGGGAAAATTGTCATGGCTTTGGATTTGGCAGTGGTTTCTTAAATATGACACGAAAGCGCGAGCAACAAAAAGTAAAAATAGTAAAATTGAACTTCATCAAAATTAAAAATTTTTGTGCAAATAACACTATCAATACAGAATAAGAGAAAATATTTGCAAATTATACACCTGATAAGGGACTGATATACAGATTATATAAAAGACTCCTCCAAGTAAACAAAAAAACAAACAACTCAATTCAAAAATAGACAAAGGACTTTAATAGACATTTCTCCAAAGAAAATATATAAATGGCCAACAGGGCCATGAAAAGATGCTCAACATCACTCACTAGTCATTAGAGAAATGCAAATCAAAATCATGAGATACCACTTCATACCCACTAGGATGCTATTACCAGTTTGCAAAGAGAAGAAAAGAGGAGAAAAGAAAATAGAGAAAAGAAAAAAAGAGAAAAGCGAAGAGAAAAAAGAAAAGAAAGAAAAAGAATAAGTGTTGGCGAGGATGTAGAGAAATTAGAACCCTTATTCACTGCTGATGGGAATGTAAAATAGTGCAGCAGCTGTGGAAAACAGTATAGCAATTCCTCAAAAAATTAAATACAGAATTACCATATGACCCAGCAATTCTACTTCTGGGTTTATACCCAAAAGAATTAAAAACAAGGACTCAAACAGACATCTATATAGCCATGTTCATAGCAGCATTATTTATAATAGTCAAAAGGTAGAAGCAACCAAAGTGTCCATTGCTGATGAATAAACAAAATATAGTATATGCATACAATGCTATATTAATATATTTAACATACTCAAAAAGGAAATATTGACACATGCTACTATATGGATGAATCCTGAAGACATATGCTATGTGAAATAAGCCAGACACAAAAGGATAAATATCATATGGTCGCCAGTGGCTGTTGAGGGTCATGGGGAGGAGAATGAGTAGTTCGTATATACAGGATATTGAGTTTAAATTGGGAAGATGAAAAAGTTCTGAAAATGGTTGGTGGTGATGGTTGAAACAACAATGTGAATGAATACCACTGAACTGTACACTTAAAAATGGTTAAAATGGTAAATTTTTGTTATGTTTTATCACAATAAAAAATAAATTTTAAAAAGTAAAAAAAAAAAATTATACGAATTGAACAAATACACTTTTTCACTGTAATATGAAATGATTCCATTTCCACACTATTAAAAAAATTGTATTCCAGGAAAAGTTATATAACATACAAGGAAAGAAAATTTTATACAACTCCACTGTTTTAGTTATAACTGCATTTAGAATGGCTCACATTGTCCACTTACCTGCTCCATTTCCTCCCTTTTGATACCCAGGATGCTTCCCATTAATCGTAACACTTCATGACGCTGATTTTTTGGTGTGTGGAAATGTCCAATGAAGAGATTTCTCATTAGGACTCTACAAAAATGAAAGCAGAAACTGCTCAACTAACTCAACGAGTTATCTCAATACTTGGTGTACCCAAACAATAAACACTAATCATATAAATATTTCATTGTACTTAAACAATACTTAATTATAAAAAACACTAAACAATATTTTCAAGTAACTTTAGAAAAAATCTTGACACGTCTAACTAAGAATACTTCAAACAACCTAAAATGTATAGCTTTTAAAACATCTCTTATTGGCCATCCACTTTCTTCAACCAAATAACAACTGAGATGGTCCTCATCAGTACTTCTCAGTGCCTGTCTGGGTTGATGTCAACCTTCAGGAGACACTTCAGATTTTTCCCTCCCCAGCTGAAACAGCAATGACAGTTTGTGTGCTTAACGGTCATGCTTATATTTCTCCGTTAGTGTTTATTAAAAATTTGCTAATAATATTGAAATCTTTAAAATATTAATGGTATATTTCATATATACCTAGATGTCAGACCTCATACATGAGCAAAATATGTTCAATTAAGGATAGTAAAGAGTAAAAAAGAATGGTAAGAATAAACTTTTTTCTAAGTGCAGTGGTGATGTTTTAACTCTTCCATATGGTTTTAAGAAAAAGAATTTGAACTGGGAAAATCTATTTAAGCAAGAGAAGAGGAATTATTCTACTGACTCCTCATTAAAACTACCTATATCTCATCGCTATGTAGGAAAAAGAAAAGGCTTTTAAAAACTCAATCACATATAAACATCACATGCATAAGTTTTTGCCATAAAAGTAGTCTCCATAAAATACATAAGAGTTAAAAGGCAGAGCATACTTGTCTACTTTTCCTTCTGTGCTGTTTACTAAGTTCATTAATTTCTTTTGTACATCATCCAGCATTTCTTGTCGGAGCTCATCTGTTACAAAACATGTGAAAAAAGACAGTCATTAACTGATTAAAAAAATAGCACAAATGAATACATAATGAGATCTAAGACATCTTTTCTGAGAATTTTGAATAAATGCACTTATTTTAATTAGGAATTTTTAACTACTTCCACCTCTTCTTTGGTTCAGGTAAGCAGGCTTTCTGGTATAGAAGTTACCTGGAGGCCAGAGTATGCATTAATTCACATGGTTTACCCTCGATAATCAATCCTTTAACAGAAAATTTAAATACCAGAAAAAAAAACAAAAAAGTTTTCATTCTCTTCAGAAACTTAATAGCAAAGAAGAGATTTTCACCATTGCTTCCTTGCATGAAACATTTCCAAAGCCACCCTTTAATGGAAGGAAACAGAAAGGACAATTTTAGATTTTCCTTTTTCCATTTTCCTGGCTGGACTCCGCCTTTCGGTGAGCTAAGTATCTAACACAACTAAGACCATGCATGGCTCAGGATGTAGCTGATAGGGCTAATTCTGGGGTAAATAAATTGCAAAATACAATTCATATTGCTGGTTCTTACAATTTATGACTGATTTAGAAGGATGTTTGGACTATTTTATTTTAAAATTCTTACTTAAAAAGGAAGCCATATATGTAAAATCTTGGTGGAATTCTTGGAATTTGAGGAGTATTAAAGGCAAAATCTAGGATTACGATAGGAAATAGCCTGTTCATAAATTCAACCACGCCCCTGGGCCAAGGATTTCTGGACCAGAGTTCACGCCTACCACCTCAGACATGGACAGTGTGAGCTGAGAGATGCATATTAACTTCAGACTACATCTTAAATTTCATTCTGAAAGAAATGAAGAGAAAGCTGCTTTGCAACAAAGCTCTATATTCAAATCAAGAAACACATCCAAACACTAGACGTGGACCTCTACCCACAAAACTACTCTATGAGTTATGCTGCATTTTCCTAGCAGTAGCTGGATACGAGTTCCTTTGTCAGATATTGTAAATATTTTCTCCCATTCTGTGGGTTATCATTTCACTCTTGACGGTATCCTTTGAAGTAGAAATTTTTTTTCGTTTTCTTGAAGTCCAATTTATTTTTCCTTTTGTTATGCTTTTAGTGTCATATCTAAAAAACCACTGCCTAACTCAACTTCACTGAGATTTACTCCTTTGTTTTGTTCTAAGAGTTTTACAGTTTTACTTCTAAAATATAGGTCTCATTATGACCCATTTTGAGTTAATTTCTGTGCATGGTGTAAGGCAGGGGTCCAATTTCATTCTTGTGCACGTGGATATCCAGATTTTCCAGTGCCATATGTTGAAAAAACCATCCTTTTGCACTCTTGTTGAAAATCTATTGACTATAAATGTATGCTTTAGTTCTGGACTTTCAATCCCCACTGCAAGACTTCTGTAAATGATTTTTCTTCTGCCTGGAAAGCTCCTTTCCATTGGCACTACCTATTAACTCCTATTCACCCTTCACATCTCCGTTCCTAAGTCACTTTCTCAAAATTTTCTCTGAACCTTACAGATTTAAGCCAGGTCCATCTGCTTAATGTTTTTATTCTGTCTTGTACAAGCCTAAAATTCTGACTTACAGTGCTAAATGTATACATAAAATTGTCCAGTTTAACTGTTTGCAATGGCTTATGGTTTTTCTAAATTGCAAAAATCTGAATTGCCAAATGTAATTCATATAATAGGCTAACTTTACCAAAATAGAGATGGTTGCCATAACCATATTATAAAAGTGAGGTTTGTGTTCGGAAAATCTACTACAAACGTTTCCTTTCCTTTCTTTCCAGTAAGGAATTTAAGCTTGGACGTTTAAAAAAAAAAAAAAAGAGAGAGAGAGAGAGAATAAGACTATTACTAAAGTCCGAGTCAGTAAAAGACATTTTAGATTCTTAAGGTGCACGTATATGCTATGAACACATGGTGCTGTCCAGGCCTCTTCTAGTACTACGTTCTGAATGTAATAGAACCCTCGACTATTCATAGTAAATTAACCACTCTGAATTAACAATCCCATGCACGAATTAAAGTAAGAGCCAGAGTAAAGATGGGCACGGTCTTCTCTCTTGCCCTCCTTCTCTCCTTCCCAAAGGCAGCAGAGAAACAGAAGTCAAACTTACCCCAGCCCTACCTTCCCTTTCTCTAAGATCTCCCTTCTCCTACCTTTCTCCTACCATTAATGATTTTTTAAATGTCAAATGTCAAAATGATAATTTTCTAGATATATTGGGTTATATAAAATTAATTAAAATTAATTCCACCTGTATCTTTTTACTTTTTAATGTGGCTACTTAAAAATTTTAAATTTTGCATGTGGCTTGCATTGTATTTTTATTGGATAGCACTGCTTTGCAGCATAACCAGGATATAACCACTACAATATAATTGTCTCTTATTAAAAAAGAAAAGACAATACTGAATGATAAATGGACATCTTCAGAGTAAAATTCATGAAGCAAAGAGTTGATTCTGACAAAAATGATTTTAGGAAGATGAATTAGAAAAATATAACTTTGCTCTATGAAAAACTAATAAAAAATCTGTCTTAATAAAGTTCATGTCAAAAAAAATTTTCTTGATGAAAATTCAATATTGGTATCATTTTGAATAAAATCTCTGTGTTCTGAAAGGCAGGATCAAAACATACTTAAGTCCAAAATAATAAGGTAAAAGTTTCTTAAACTCATTGTCAGAATACAAGTTAGTCCTGAGCTAATGTGATAGAGAACTGATAACTCTGCATACCTTGCAGGCAATGAAGAAAGCTGTTTCGAATTCAAGTAGTTTAAACATATTCTGATATTTGAGTCTAGAAAAAACCCTCAGAATTTGGGGGAAGAAGTTGGAAGGCTAGTATTAACCAGGAAAGGTTTAGAAAAGAAAAGAAAGTCAAATACTGACTTCAAAGGTCCCTACAGACTCTCTTTCTCTCCAGGAACCCTTATTCTCCTCCCATCAGAGATTCTGAATATTTCTCCACAAAAACTGAACACTAATTCAAACCACAATTTGAAATCATAACTGTATTTATATGGGCAGGCAAAATACAGTTATTCAGAAATGAGTTTTTAGCCAAATAAAATATCCCTGTGAAATAATCTAACATGCTCAAAAAATTCTTTCAAAGTTAAAAAAAAAAAAAAAAGGCAGCAGGGGGTACATTTTAAAGTTGAGCAATAAAGCAATTGAGATTTAGTCTAGTTTAGGAAAGAGTTACTCTGAACATATGATATCCTAAAATCTGCCATATCATAGCCTCTCTCAATAATGCCTAGAGATTGCACCATGGCCTTCATCACTTGATTTGAAATCAAAACAACATAAAATGTAACTGACTACAACAAATCAGCACATCATAATTTTACATTTTATTTGTGACTAGTAACACTGTACTATAATACTGTCTTCAGAGAACATCATAAAATTAAGTCACACTCTTACAAAGTCATTTGGCTATTTCATGACTAAGCTCCCCTGGACAAGAGTCAAGTCCAGTTTAATAGTCACCTGACTAAGAACAGTGGTTGGAGCAAGACTTGAGGATTAGGAGACCTGCATATGAATTATGGTCCTGTCACAAGACCTGGATATGAATCATGGTTCAGTCACTAGGGCCAGACTTTGTTGCCTATTTTGCAAAATAAGCACGCTTATCTCAAAAGATTTTTCAGAATCTACTGACTGGTTAAATGTGACTTCTCTAAACAGTAAAGTGCTATATAAAGCATTAGTATTCATTCATCTGATTTCTTAAAATATCGTCGTTCAACCGAGCCCTATCCAATATCAATAATACATATTACTTCGGTTAACATTAACGTTGATAGTTTTTCCTCCATTTTGCCTTATTTGTCATCTTTACGAACCAAGGCAAAGGAATCAGTAGAAGAAAAAAATGTGAAAAAGATGATTTCATTTATATATATTTCAGAAAATAAACTGGGCATAGTGTCTTACTTGCACTGGCACTTAAAAAATTTAATTTAAATCTTATACATTAAATCCAACATAATGAAATTTAGCCTCTTCATTTAAATATAATCAAAGCAAAAGCTAGAAATTAGTCTTTTTATTACAGAATTTCAATGTATACAAGATCATTTTCCTCATAACACCAAGTGACATTTTAAAAAGGCATCTTGAATTTACTTATATTTGAAGTTAAGAGATTAGCATCTGCTTTGTCTTTTAACTCAATCTTTTCAACTATATTGGAGACAGAATTTTAAGGTGTAGAATACATGGTGAATACTTTCTTTTTCCATAATTATAATTATTAATTGCTAGGTGAAAGGTAATTTTTGAAATTCTACTTCCTAGCAAAAAAAGAACTCACGGAAGAATTTTATTAATAATGGTATAACTTCATTAATTTAAATTTTACTGGATCAGAGTCAGTGATTAAACTGAAATTATCGATGCTAAGGTACACTGGATTATTTGTACAGTTAGAGTTACTATGTGCATTTGAAAATATTTTGTATAAATATTTTCAATGTAACCAGATCAAATTTATTTTCCCTCTCCACAGTCCTCCCTCAATCCTTTGGTATGAATTCAGGTCATTTGTACTGCATTTTTTCATATCAAAACAAAAAATTTTTTTTAAAAGATTGAATACTGTGAGTCAGGTTATATATTTAAGTTTTAAAGGTTCACATAGGCCAGCCATATCCCCACCCAAAGGACTGCAATTTCATCATTGAAAAGTCATTATGATAATTTTGCCACTTGCTGAAAGTCATCAGTACTATAGAAAATATACTAATGACAAAAAGCTTTCTAAGCTGCAGACTGAACCTCAACTCATTTCTGAGAGCTCCCTGTTGCAAATCAGCACAGAGTAAATCCGGCACCCAAAATGTTTTTTTTTCAGCCCACATAGGGTTATTATTTTTTTTTTTAGAAAACCTTAAATGAGGTGCCACATTTATATATTGGAATATTTCACATAGAAGTCTACATTTCCAGTGTCTCTTGAGAGATCTGAAGATGTGGCCACACTGGGCCACATTCTTACATGGCAAGTTGGGTGGAGCTGAGGTTTGCTGCCCCCTATGAGGAACTCTCCAATTCACCATAGTAGTCTCTGCTCTTCTATGTTACAATTTGGGCCCCAGTTTACAATTTGTGTTTGTGATCCATACTCAGAGTTTCATTTCTTCACACAGCAACCCATTTCTACCTCTACCCACTCTGCACTCAACACACCCTGCCACCCCCCACGCACACTCTTATGGTCATTACTAGTTTACACAATCTTCAGCCAGTTTCCAGATTATGCCAGAGCTTCACATGAATTCCTCCCTCTCTAGAATGCTCTTCCCCAACTCCCTGCCTGTTTAGCTGCACCTATTCATCATGCGAGTGAGGTCAAGTACACTCTTCACTGGCCTTTCCCACCCTGCCGCGCCACCACTGCCAAGTAGAATGGACCGCGCCTTCCTTTCTGAACACCTCGCTGCACCTATGTGTTTACATGCAGCCTTCCCTTTGTGCGGGACGGTAAGCCTCCTGAACGCAGGACCTTGTCCCCTATCTTCATAGCTCTAGTGCCTATTTTAGTGCTACTACATAACAGAAAACAATGAATTTTTGAAAAATAAATTAAAGAATGACTGATTTTTCTCTGGAAAGGGAGACTATCTGGGAAAAACAACACAGGACAAAAAGAATAAATGATTTATGTTCTGAATTACTCATCCATATGAGGGAAAATACACAAAACATTAATTCAAAACATTCTTGTCGCAATATAATTTACTTTTTCCTTTATACTTAGAAGAATTAATAAAACACACATGTAAAAATATAACCATTAAGTTGAAAAGGGCTTAATTATTTATCTAACTGATACAAAATTTTTCTTAACTAAAATTTTGGCATTGTGTAGTATGCCCAGATGTTTATATCATCACAAATAATTTTTTTTAACCATTTATGGCAATTCAGAAAACTGCATCTGGTATTTCTTATATGTTTCCTCTAAAATCACCACTTCTGCCAAAAACATCTATAAAGAAATCCCTCAAAAGGTTTGGGTAACAAAGCGTCTGGGAATGTATTTGGCCTATGTTCAACAGGACATTATATGTTTTCTTGTATAAATCATGTCCTGGAAAACGGGAATGTCTTTATTTAAAATAAAAACTCTACCAGCCAGCACCATAAAGGTAGTTCCATGAAAAGCATTTTAAACTTCTTTCATATTTGTAGCTTTAAAACACATTTTTATGCTTCATATTACAGGTTTACTAGGTCTCATTTTATACATTCTTCTAGATTTTCTGGGGGAAAAAACACTAAGGAAATTTTCCATTCTCAACTCATAGAAGACTTTTTTAAAAGCAGTCACCAAACCCTCCTTTAAAAAAACAGTAATCGGGCATAAAGATACAAGTATAAACTAGTAGGCAGACCAAAAAATTTTCCCAGTGCTAGTATCTAAACTTATATCGTTTATGAAAACTTACTGTTCTTTGTGTACTACAAAATTCACCATCCTTTTGAATAAGTTATCAAAACAAAAACTATTTTGTACTTTCAACTTCAATTTTATATCATTTTCATTTAAGCAGGAATTTTTCTCAAGGATGATGGTAAAGAACAAGAAGCATAAGAAGGAAAATGTCAAATTTGGCCATAAATATAGCAAGATAACATATCTTTTAATGGTTAAGCTGTAGTCTAGGTTTCTATAGGTGTATATTTTCCCATGAATGACAATTCCATAGAAATATGAACTCTGATCAACTAAGAATAGTTAATGAAAGACACTGTCCTATGTTAGAGGGCTAGTGTCTTGAGGTCGAAAAATCAATAAAAATATAAGACGGCATGTGAAATAAGCCTTTGGAGCAATACTGAAACAGAATACTTTCAGGTAAAATCTTGCAAGAATAATTTCTAAAAGGAAGGAAAGACGTAATTCTAGTCAACACTATCTATTAAAATATAACACCTGTAATATCTTGGGGTTTTCTTTCATTGCTACTTTATCTTGGTGGGAGAGAGGGAGGAAAGACGTTCTTAAACTTTCAGGGTGAAACCCTACTACTGGTTTAGGGCTCTGCTCCAGTTCCTTTCCTCCATGGAATGTCCCTGACCCTCCCTGGTCTTCCTGGGGAACGAAATGTGCACTATCTTAAGACTATGAACCTATGGTGTGTCTGTGCTCTGTGTTACTTTCTCGAAACAAGGATTCCTAACTAACATGCCACACAGTATCTAAAATGAAGCCAAGTAGTGGTTCTCATTAAGTACTTAATGCCTGATAAAGCATTTTCATACAAAGCCTGTTAATATCCTGAACTCTTAAGCGCAGTTGCACATATTTGGGACTAACAATTACGTATTCTAAGAACAACTGAAATCATCAATAATTTACTGTTTTAACACTGATATTATACGCAATAGCTCCCTTTTCATATCTGACCAGACTGAATCATTTCATCTTTAATAGCAATGACATAATCAAGCATTTCAAATAAAAAAAAATCACTTTTTAAAGTGAGTTTCCTAATAATTGTTTAAATGTTGAAACTTCATATCAACTAATCATCAGTCTGCAGATGCTTAGAGATAAAACAATACTTTGCTTCTACAATTCAAGTCTCTATGTACTTCCTTGCAACAAAAGCCAATCTGTCCTTTTCAAAATTGTTTCTCCTGGCAAATATTTTTGCTGTCTGGCCAAGTTTTGTGTTAAAAATAAAGTACAGTATTACATCAATCAACATTTAAAGTACTTAATGATCTACGAAAGAAAATATACAATGATCTTTTGAAACAACCAAGTCAAAATTTTATTTATATTATCAAATCAAGAGTGCAGCTTTGAGAAAATGAAATCACATTTTTGTTAAGAGATATAAAAGCAGTATCAAGCGTTTAGGTAATAAAAGAAAACAGATTGTTAAGAAGAACTGTAAATGGCAAGAATAGCTTAAAGACAGCAGAACTAACTGTCTATTTACTCCCCTTCCTGTCTGTGCAGTACTGGCCTCTTGCCTGCCCTTTCAAATACCAGTTGTATAAGCATGAACGAGAGCTTTTTCTGTAGCTAATGTTGGGTCCACAAAACCAGTGCAAAGTTGCTGTGCATTTACAATGAATATTAACTGTAACTTCTTACATGAATAGGGACCTAAGTCACCTAAGACTTGTCATTTATAATCAAAATCTGAAAATA
The DNA here is from genome assembly GCF_902729225.1 of Pteropus medius. Taxonomy (NCBI): domain Eukaryota; kingdom Metazoa; phylum Chordata; class Mammalia; order Chiroptera; family Pteropodidae; genus Pteropus; species Pteropus medius. The sequence continues at coordinate 15,359,652 of NW_024349797.1, forward strand.
TTCTACTATTCTACTGGGGGCCTAAATGGGTGCCTGAACAAGTACTAAGTAGTGCAGGGACTTTCATAATATTCAGCGACTACAAAAAGTCATAGAATTTTTTTATCTTACCATCATCTGCTGAAAATGACTCAGGTAGATGTCTAAAGGGGGATGTGATGTTAAATATTATAATAGCGTGACATGCAGCAGTGAGCTGTCACACAGATCAGTGAATTGGTTCAGAATACTGCCTTTTCACCTCCATTAGTCTAGCCCCACCCTAAGATATCAATTCTTTGGCTAATCCTTTGGGTGCCTAGTGTGTCTCCTCTGAGTTGCTCATGTGTTCTAGATCAGCAGTCCCCAACCTCTTTGACACCAGGGACCAGTGCTCCTATGAGACTCTAATGCCTGATGATCTGAGGTGGAAGTGAGGTGGGGATGCTAGCTCTGGGGAGCAGCTGCAAATACAGACAAAGCTTCGCTGGCTCGCCTTGCTGTTCACCTCCTGCTATGCAGCCTACTTCCTAACAGGCCACAGGCTGGTATCAGTGCGCGGCCTAGGGGTTGGGGACTTCTGTTAGATAATGCTGCAGCTGCACTGGCCTTCAACCTAACTAGACTGGTTTCCGAATATATACTGCCTCCATATAAGGGCAACCATTTCAACATGTAGGATACAACAGAGGATACTGTGCTGTCTTCAAAGGAGATGGAGATATACACAACAAATATAGGTCAGATTATAAATAACCACTTTCCTGTCAGGAAGAAATCAGTAACATGGAAAGAACATGAGCTTTGGTCAAGGGTCATGCAGCTCAATGCTGCATGTCACGCTATTATAATATTTAACGTCATATCCCCTTTTAGACATCCACCTGAGTCATTTTCAGCAGATGATGGTAAGATGAAAAATTCTATGACTTATTGTAGTTGTTAAATGTTATCAAAGTCCTTCCACTACTTAGTATTTGTTCAGGCACCTATTTAAAAGAGAAGAGTTCCAATCTCAGTTTAACTTATAAAATGGAACTAATATCCCCTACTTTACTTGTAAAGAATAAACAAGGGAAGACTAAATAATACAGTATATGTTATGTAAAATGTCCATGATACTCAATATATAACTGTTTGCTTGCTGCCTTTTTCCATCTCCTTTACGAGATTTAGAGTTCCAAGGCTAGCCAAGTCTTATATAGTAAACAGAGGACTTTTAGTTGGGCAGTAATTTGCCTCATAATCAAGTTATCTTGAGGAAAACTACATCGAATGGTCTATCTTATTGTTTTCTGTATTCCTAAAAATCATCTCCTGTCTCCTACTGGATGTAGGCCCACTTACTGGGCTTGTCCTTTGGTACCCACGTTTCGGTGGTCCTTCTCTGCTGCTTCCTTAGCAACCGAGTCACTATTTCTGTAGTCTGACAGTATTTCTGCTGTACCATTTTCTATTTTTGCCTATTTCTAATTTCTATTTATTTTAGGTGGTACTTCTTAGTCCACATGTGCAGGTGCTCACAGTGCAAGCTGGTGCATTTCTAGGTTCCACTATCACCTTTACAGTAACTTTAAATCATTACCTACTAAATGCAGCCCAAGAATGGCTTCGGCTTCCTGGGGCCCCTTAAATCAGAGATTAAATGAGGACATGCCATCTTTGTCAGCTGTTAGATCCAACAAGCACTTATTAACCATCTGATTATCTGAGGTCCAACTGAAAATCCTAAACACAGGACTCACCTTAGGGAACTGACAGGATTTACGAGAAACCTTACAAGCATCAAAAAATACATGATGAGTGCTCTGTATGTAAAGCACCATCTATAATCATAAAAAGCTAGTTCTAACCAGACATTCATTATACAAAAACATTACTCCTTTACTTGGCAATGCTGCACACTCTAACACATCCGATGGCTTTAGGCAGGATGAACATGGATTGATTAAGGAGAAGTCATAATCATAAAAGGTCAGGTCGGTCCAATCAACTTCCTTGATGGTCAACAGGGTGACAGCCAACACACCTGGTCTGCCTCAATACCAAGGAAAACTAACTGGACAGCCAGGGCCAATTTATGACTCTGGTTTCACTAGGATCATATTCAAATTGAAGCAAACTGGTCATGGGAGATGGAAATGGAAGTCACCTACCAAAGGAAGCTGGTCTCACCCAACTGTACTGCTCCCTGGGGAAAGCCTACATTTGATTCAACACCAGTGTTGTAAGGGGGACAAAAAGGAAAAGAAAAAAAACCTACTTTGTTTTTTAAGTTCTTCCATTTGTTCTTCCTTTAAATCTAACTGTTCCGTGAGTCTTGATGCTGCATCCAATGCAGCATTTGCTTCATCCAAACGCTCCTGAGGATGGAAAGTTCATTAAAAAGCAGCATGAAAAACTATTTCACAAACTACAGGGCTGGAAGACATCTTAGAATCAATCAATCCTTTTTAGTTCAGCTGATGAAGCTACTCCTCTGTGATGCTGGGCAAGATCACACAACGAATAAATGTCAAAGATAGAACCCACACTTCACAACACAATTTGGTCTCCTTTAGAGTAACTAATTAGAAAAGGAGGATGCCACAAAAAGACAACATGGTGACGAAAGTAAAAAAAAAAAGTAGCAATAATAAGAGAATAAAAGCTACAAAAAGCAGATACAAAAAGTCAAGATGTTCTTTTCAATTTTTGCAAGCCTAATGGGTATACAGTGATGTTTCATTATTATTTTATTAATTTTTATTTCTATAACTACTAGTGAACTTGAGCACTTTTCATGTTTACAGGACAGCTACACCTGCTATTCTGTGAAATCCTCTTTGCATATCTTGCCCGTTTTTCTACTGAGCTGTCTTTTATCAGTTTGTAAGAGCACCCTGTATCGTAGATATGAACCCTTTGTCATCAGTGCTACAAATTTCATTTGGCAGACCTGCCAATTGTCTATTGACTGAATAATATCTTTTGCCATGTAAAAGTGTTTAAAGTGAATATAGTCAAACATGCCTACTTTGTTTTTATAGCTTCTTGAGTTTTAGTCTTGGTTAGGCTCCTCCTTGTCCCTAGACTGTACATGTGGTCTTCTAGATTTTCTTAAAAGATATTTAATTTTTTAAAAAAATTTACATCTTTAAAATAATGTTTCTCAATGGAGAGTGCTTTTGACACTCCTGGCCCCTGACCACTAAATGCCAGAAGACCCAGGCAGTCACTGTAACAACCAAGGATACCTCCAGACTTCCGGGACCACTCTCAGCTGAGAATCCTCACTTTAATACAATTGGAATTTACTTTTGTATATGATGTAAGATGGGGCTCCAATTTTTATTTTCTTCCATATAGACAGCCAGTTGTGCCAACATCATTTATTAGATAATATATCTCTTTTCCCATCAAATTGAAATTGGTTTAGTTTAGGATTTAGTTTTAAACTCTTGATTATATCTTGAGCTCTATTTCTAGGTTGTCCTCTGTTCCACTAATCTAGTCAATATGGTATTGATTTATGGCTCTATTTTGATATTCAGTAGGTGAGTCCTTCCTCACTGCTGTTCTTTCACACAATTTTCTTGGCTACTCTATAGAGTATTCACCAATGTAAATTTCAGGTCAACTTTCACCATCTTGAATCAGAGCGTGACAGCTTTTCGACGTGTCATCTTGGATAGGTCTGAGTCCCCAGTTATTCAATCAAACACAATCTACATGTTTCTGTGAAGGTATTTTACAGAACAATCAAAATACTCCTAATCAGTTCAATTTAAGGAAGACACATTATCCTGGATAATCGTAGTGGGCTTGCTTGAACCAGCTGAAAGTCCTTGAAAGCAGGGCTGAGGTTTCCCCAAAAGACAGAAGAAATTCCTTCTGTGGACAGCAAGTTTGGCCCGTGACCATGGAGTCCCATCCTGCTTGTGGGGTTCTTTCCTAACCACCTGGGAACAGCAACTTTGGCCCCAGCCTGTGAGTTCCAGTCGGCCTGTGCTGTGATCTTCCCATTTTGACTGCCGGGCCTTACCAATTTTGAACTTGCTTAGCCAGCCCCCAAAATCACATTGCCAATTCCTTGTAATAAATCTCATAGGTGTGTATCCATATATAACACACATATATCAATAATTACGTGTATATGTTTGTACATATGTGTTCATACATAAAATGTTTAATATTCAAAATCTGCAAAGCTAAATGTAGTATAAAGAAAATTTAAATAAGCTTTCAAATGATTTTTTTTAACCTCATAGCATTTACATTTAAGAAATTATTAAAACTCAAAACTACATCAAGACTTCAAAAATTAAGTTAGATTTTGTTATTCTTTCTATCATCTGTTTGGTTTTTATTTCATTAATTTCAGCTCTTATCTATTAATTCCCTCTTTAGTTTCTTCTGATTTATTTTGTTCTTTTTCTAAATATATGTTACATTTTAAATTTTAAAAATAAAGCTAGTTTAAAAAGAAAATGTGACTTCCATTCCAGTAATATGACAGACTATATACTCCGGACCCACTGGAAACAACTAAAAGTGTTAGATAAAATATCTTTTTAAATGTATTAATGAGCTGACCAGAAAGGAAGCATAAAGGTCAATAAACATATTAAAAGATGCTTGACTGACCTCATTAGTAGTCAGAGAAATGCAAATTAAAACCATAAGAAGATAGCCCTTCCACTACCACACTGGCAAAAATGTAAACTATTCTGATAATGCCACCAAGTGTTGCCAAGGAGGTAGAACTCTCATGCACACTGGCAGGAGTAAATTAGCACAACTGGCAACATTTAATAAAGTCGAAATTGCTCATACATATCCCACGACTCAGCAATGCCAATCAAGACACACACCAGAAAGAAATTCTTGTACATGAACACCAGAAGGTATAAACAAAGAAGTTCAAAACCACATTGTTTATATCAGAAAATGAAATGTTCTTTAGCAATAAAACAGGTAAATTACATATTCATGTAATGAATAGAACAGTGAAAATAATGAACTGTCTGCACACAGTAACACACAGTAACATCACTGAAACTCATGACATAATACTAAGCAAAAAAAGCAAGTCACAGAAGAATGATTCAATTTATATACAGTTCAAAATTCCATTTATACAGTGTTCAAAAATATGTAAAACAAACTGTATTGTTTAGAGTGCAAATCTGTATGTGATAAAACCATTAAAAAAATTAAAAAACCAAGGGGGTGACAAACTTAAAATTTTGGAGTAGTGAGTTACCCAGGACGTGATAAGAGGAGGATGAAGTGAGGAGAGCACAAGGAGCTTCAAAGGACAACGTTCTATTTCTTATACTGTGTGGTGAGCATGTGGGTATTTGCTGTATTGCTATCCTTATATTTTATACATATTATCTATATATTTAATAAAGATTTCAAACCTTTAAAGGAAACGTGGCTTCCCTTATTTGGAATATTAATGTGCCTGAATAGCATATTCACCAGTAATGACATGTAAAGAAATTTTATTACTTTCCATCAGCTATCACCAGAGTCTACTCATGACTTAGAAAGTTTATCCTAAATCTAAAAGCAGGTTGCTTTCGTGTCATCTGTCTTCATGAGGGTTCGTTTTATTTATGTCTTATGTATAATTTTTGTATGTATGAAATGCAGCATAATAAATAAGAAGAAATATTTTAAAGGATTATGCTGCAAGAGAAAAAGATCTAATGGGATAATATACATTATTTTAATCCATGTGAAATACAGTATGCAATATATTTTAAAAAGAGAAAATTATAAAGTTAAAACTGTAGATTTTTTCTTGTGATCTCTAAGATACCCATCTATACTAATGAATTTAAATCTCCTATCATCTCATATTTGCTGTGTCCTGAGTGTCCTGTTCCCTCTTATGCCCCAGCACAGGGTACAGGTTAGCCACTCAAACAATATTTACTAAATTATTTGTTTAGAAGATTATTTCCAAGACAAAGATTCTACAACTAATTGTTTCATTAATAATAAAATTACAAGGAAAAATTATTTCAACCAACCTGTAATGACAGTATTTTTCCTTCCATATTTTCGGCTTTTTTCTTCCATTCAGCTACCAGCTGTTGGTTCTTTTCTAGTTCGGCAGAATACATAGCTTTTTCCTCTAAAAAAGAAAAAAAGTTACTTAAACGCATATGACTGAGTGGAAGAAGCCAATCTGAAAAGGCTACATACTGTAATATTCCAACTATAATGACAATTCTAGAAAAGGCAAAACTATGGTGGCAATAAAAAGATGAGTGTTTGCAGGAGGTAACGAGGAGGATGAACAGGCAGAGTACAGAGGACTTTCAGGGCCGTGAAAATACTCCGTATGACATTATCATGATGGAAATGTGTCATTACACATTTGTCCGGATCCACTGAATGCACAACACCGAGAGTGAAGCCTCGGGTGAACTATGGACTTTGGGTGACGATGATGTGTCAGCGTAGGCTCATCCTTGGTAAAAAATGTCTCAACAAGAAAATTATATACCTTTAGTGATAATATCAACTGGATTTAAGTAATGAGATCAGTTTCCTCTGCCTAAATGCTTCTCCATCTTGCCCATCTTGCAAACTCTTCCCCCCTTCAGAACTCCACTCACATATTTCCTCTTTGGCAAAGCTTTCCCTATGGCCTCGGTACCACACTACTTTGCACGCATGTCCACTCTAGCATTATACAGAGTCGACCTAGAGAAATCTTATACTTAAAATTCAAGATTTCAACCATATGAGTAACCCTGAAGGTGTACATTCATACAAGTTTAAACTTCAGCTGAGACACGTAACTATAACCCCTGTCGCTTCACCCCCTCACCACCCACCTGCCTCCCACTAGCAGTTAATTCACTGCCAATGATTACTGAACGTATGAATAGACAAGCAGACGGGTGAAAGAACTAAAGGGGGTAAATCGGAAGATAGTTGGTAGATGTGAAAAAGCATATTGTTATTGGGGTAAAACTTCTCTGGTCGCTGTTACTGTGTTTCTAGAAAAGTATTTTTCACCTAATTAGAAAATGTAGTTACCGCAAAGTATAGATGAAGAGCTAAGGACAAGTTCATCAATACTTCAAAGGACAGTAGTTACTGATGATTAACTTTTGGAAGTGGGTTCAATCTCCAATATCTCAGAACCAGACCATCTTTTCTACATGTGGGCCCCACTCGTCCTTTGTATTCCCCTCTTCATCACATGATCCTTTCTATGTGACCCTCACACTTCCCCCAATGGTCACCTTAACTTGTCATGATACTAAACCAAAATTTTAAATACTATAGTTTATGTTCTGCAGTCTTAATTGTAAAAGCAGTCTAAATTAACTTAATGACTACTTATCTTTCCCCCCTACAGATGGGTAACCTTTCAAAGATATCCCTACACCTAATCAAAAATAGCATTCAAATAAGCCAACATTCCCGGTAACTACAGTAATTTTTCTGCACTGAAAGGCTGACCATACAACGTACCTTGTTGGAAATGCTCTAGTACCATCTGCAGGTTGGAGAGTGACAGAGCATACTGCTTTACTTGTTCCTGAGACAGAGAAAGCTGCAGGGCAGTCTCATCCCTTTGCTTAGAGACTATATTCAGTTGTTCCTGTAATGACTCTACCTGCAAACTGGCTTGATGGCTTCAAACAAACAAAAAATAAAAGTCAAACTGTTTCTATTTAGGTACTTTACAAGATGAAACATCTTCCCTACATTTTACTGGATTAAATGCAAGTTAGATTTCAAAGTATTTAGATAACTTTAATAAGATGAAGCCCCTTCTCTACCTTTTTTTTTTGTGGTAAAATATACATAGCATTTATCATTTTAACCATTTTTAAGCATAGAGTCCAGTGGCTCTAAGTACATGCACACTTGTACAATCACTACCTTCCATCTCCAGAATTTTTTTCATCTTCCCAAGCTGAAACTCCACTCATTAAACGATAACTCCCCTTCCCCCAGCAACCATAATTCCACTTTCTGTCTCTATGAATTTGACCTTCCCTACATTTTACTGCCCTAAATTCAAGTTAGAGTTCAAAGAAACTTGAAGAGTGCCCCTGATCTTTGTTGTTTTTGTTAATCCAACCATCCTTTCTGTGAAAGTAACTGTGAATAAATGGTAGTCAATTTAAATACAGAATTGGGCTAAACAAAAAATGCCACTATAAAAAAAATTTACAAATACCCCGCAACCTTCATGTTTCCAGGCTAAAACTCTACGATGTTTTATATCATATATCATATATCATAAAATTATAAGTTGTAAGGGACCTTGGAAGTCATTTTGTCGGGCTTCCAACCCAACAAGCAATGAATTCTATGACACGCCCTTGCTTTTAACACTTGCAATCATGGTGAAGTCATGACTTTCCTAAGATTAGCCCACTGATTAACTGCTCTGATTACTAGTTATCTTTTACCATCACCTTTCTGCTTATACTAAATAACCCCTATACCTGCCCCAAATAATAACTCAGAGTTCTCTAAGAGATTTATATAGCACCTACCCAGGCTTATGTCACTGATGTACTTCTTTAATGTATAATTATTACATACAAAATAGAGCAATAGTCTTTCCTAAGTTTTTAACATCCAGGTAAATTCTTATTCGAGAGCAGCCCATCAAAGCTCATTAAGAGCAGCTAACTTTGAAGAAACTTTACCCAATAGCACCCTCTTGTGGAAAGAGGAGTAAATTGATAATCAAGGGACGAATGCCCTCAAATGTCCCTGGGTTTTATTGAACTTTGTTAGTTAGCAAATCGCTCAAAGGGTGATTGTAAGAATGAAATGAGCAGTGATGTCACTCAAAAAATTAATAAATTTCCAGTTATTACTGTTGTTAAGGGGCTCAAAACACCACAATCTGGTTTGTAGATTTGAGTTACTACTTATGTAACAAATATTTCCTGATGATCTATTAAACCTATGTATAAGAATATATGCTTGTGGGAAGAGTACAAAATAAATGGCATCATTTCTACCCTAAGTGACTTTACATTCCATTGGGTGGGAAGAACTGTAAGATAGTCAACAATTACCTGCACCCTAAAGTAAAATATAAGTGCCCTATCAGACTAAATAAAACATTCTTTAGTAAGGAACTGTTTCTATTTGAGGAAAACAAATTCTTTTATTTGAGTAGGTCTGATGAATGGGAAACTGTGAGGGATCAGGCCTATTTTCAGGTAGAAGGATATGAAATGAAAAAGCAGGGGAAAAAGAAAAACAGTAGCTGTTCCTGAGAAACTGAGTAATACGGTTTGGCTGAATGTACATGATAGTGAGAAATAAGGCTAAGGGTAGACAGCCTGGGACCAAATCATGAGCATCTACCCTGGTCTGAAAAAAAGGAGTAACAAGATCACAGCTTTACTTAATGAAGGTTATTCTGGTAATTATTATGAAGGGTGACTGAAAGGGGGCAGAGACTGGAAACTACTTTAATTAGAAAAAACAGGGCCTTAAAATTGAAAGGAAAGATTATCAATTTGATAGCCTGAGGATGTTTTGGCATTTCTGCCAATGTTAAACACATACACAAATGATCATTCATTGTTTTCATTCTCATTTTAAACAAGTTTTCCATATGAGTCTGAAGGCATAACAATATACCCTACATTGTAGGGCCTACAAGTGAGAGAGGAGGTCACCCTCAGTACTGTCTCTACTGGCTCAGAGTCTCTTTGCAAATGAATATAATACCTACTATCGCCTTCTGTCTCCCTCAGCATCATACATAGAAAAGAGATAAGTGAAAATATGCATATACCACTAATGGCAATATAAATGGACATAATTCTTATGAAAGATTACTTGGCAGTACATTTCAAAAGTTTTAAAAATGCCCTTTGAATGAGAACTTCCATTTCTAAAAATTTACACTAAGAAAATAATCTGTGATCAACATAAAAATACCTATCTTGGGATATCATGATAGCACTCTTAGTGATTCTGAAAAGTTGAAACACTCTACATGTCCAAAATAAATGACTGGATTAAAGAAATTATGGCAATCCAAATCATGGTATATTGTGTAGCCATAAAGTGATATTGCAGAAACATATGGTGTAACTGATACTCATATTAAGTAGATAGAAATAGGATACAAAACAGTTTGAAAGTATGATCTCTATGTTGCTTTAAAATATATATATACATATATGCACACACATATAGAAGCATATAAAGGCTCACAAAAAAGATTTTGGGGTGGGTGGGACTGTGGCTTTATGTTCTTTTTGGTTTATGTGATTTTCCCAAAATGGAAAATAAAATGTTTTGTAGTAAGGAAAAAAAAAAGAAAAACAAGGCATTTTATTGAGAGAAATAAAATTTTACAATATTATAAGCAGGGACCTGGTTACTCATTAATTTATTAGAGCCAAGAGTTAATTCATACTGACCTAGGTCTCTCCCTTCTTAGAGCCAAACCTTGTTCAACATTAGGTCATTTGATTTAAAAAAAAAAAAAAATTACATAAATTAGATTATTTGGAAGCCTGAACGGCTAATTAAATCAGTCAGAATTTAAGTCTAAGCTTCTAAAATGATGAGAGGCAATTAGAGTAATGGTTACAATGCATAGAAATCTCAGTTTGAATGCCAGATCTGGTTAAGAGTTATGGACCTGAGTATGAAACCCACACACAGTGTGTGTGCCTGATCTCGGGAAGGTCACTACCAAACCTCTTTACCCTAACTTTCTTCATCTGTAAAATGGAGATATTAACTTTTGTGAATAAAATGAGGTAATATATGAAAAATACTTATTGAGTCTTACATTCAAGAAGTTTTGGTTAATATTAATGCTAAAAAAGAAAGAGAAAATTACCTTGCATTTTCCATCGCATCAGAGGATGAAACTAGCTTTTCCTCCAATACTGTGACTTTCTTTCTTAGTTTAGCCTCTCTATCTTCTGCAGCCAAAGCTTCCCGAGTATAAGAATCTTCTGTTTCTAAAAGATGGTTACGTAATCTCTCTAGCTCCTGGTTTAAACGTAACTCTTTGTCACGTAAATGTTGAACCTAAATAGAGGACATTTCTTTATTTTTCTTCTACAAAATTCACAGCCCCCCCACTCTGCCATCCATCCCACAAGCCGCTTGTTATCAAATTTTTCCCCATTGTTTAAGTATTTAATTGTGGACAAATTTCTCATACTGCAAGATGTGTTTATGCTGGGAAAAGTCTCCTGAAATCATCCTGAATATTCATTTGGAAGGTTTACGTAAGATCTCATTCCTTGTGGCTATAACGGACAATGGAATTAATTATACAAAGTACGAGGCTTTTTGCGACAGACCATTTTTTCAGGAAATCTAATTTCTTCTATATTTTATGAGTAGGAAAGTTTTCTTATATACAAGATATGCCATGATTTTCACTTTTTTTTTTTTTCATTAAAAAAGATTAAGGTATAATTTGGTTTCAGGTATACAACATGATGATTCATTCCTGGTTTTCGCTTTTGAAAACTGAAATAAAATACACTCTGGGAGATCAAAATCCTACTATAGCACATCAGAGAAAGACTAAGAAAAAAATCAACCAGGAAATTCACTTTAAATGGTACTCTTTACAGTTTTCTTACTTAATAATTATTCAACTTGGTGCCTGAATCACTGTTTCTCTTGAGTGAAAGCATACCTCATTCTGCACCGCAGTGTTTTCCATTTGTTTCTGTTTCAGGGCCAACATGACTTGGTCTCTCTCCTTTTGAAACATAACTGTCTTCTCCTGCAGTGACTTAACTGCATTTAAAAGCTGATTTAACTCTCCAGCCTTGCCCTTTTGGAAAGAAATAACTTTAGATTTAATGAAAAATACATTTTAGAAAGACATTTCTTCATCAATTAATTTTAAAATATAGTTAACCATGTCAAGAACATCAAAAACTGTCACAATTTAAAGGAGCCTAAGGACCAAGATGACTATAATATGCTATCTTGAATAGCATCTTGGGACAGGAAAAGGACATATGGTAAAAATAAAGGAAATTCAAATAAAGTATAAACTTTAATTAATGATAATGTATCAATACTGGTTCATTAGTTGTTACAAGTGGACCACAGTAATGTCAGGTATGAAAAATAAGGGAAACTGGGTGTGAGGTATGTGGGAACCCTACTATCTTTGGAACTTTTCTAATAATCAAAAAACAAAAGTTTGTTAGAAATGTTCTAAAAAGAACTCAAAAGACACAATCTCTTCAAATTTACCCTAAACAAAGTGTTCACAAACTCCCAAATCACTCAAAAAAGTGTGTGTGTGTGTGTGTGTGTGTGTCCTCTTGTAGGTATGTATGTGTCAGGCATACACAACTGCTGTTAGAGAGAGTAACAGTGTCAAGATGCTAGCAGAGGAGCGAGGGGAAGTCATTTCATATGCGCAGTCTATTTTAAAAGAACATTTTGGCAACAATTTCACAAACGAAGGCAAGTCTGAAATGGCATCTTGCTAGATGGTTGTGAAAATTTATTCCTGAATGCATTCCATACAAGTACAATATATTAAAGGCAGAATCAAAAAGATAACGCTTCGTTGCAAAAATTGAGCCATGAATTTAAGATACTAGCTCAAATTCTAAACACACCCTCCTGGATAGTGAGGCCAGTATCTTCCAAGTAGACATTCAGTGAAAACATTTTTTTTTTCAGATTACAGAGAAAGAACAAATGCTTGAAAAATTAAATAAAGTTGAAGATCTCTTGTTGAGAACATCTCTTACTCTCTAAAGAGATGTTATTTATTATATTCAACATACAACAATAAAGGTATCCTTCAATTTATATAGCGTATTGGAAGAAATTAGTTTATGCTAATGACCCTCAAGTACGACTTAACTTTAGGAGCTTCCTGAAAAGCAGGTAAATCTTAATTAAATTTGCACTTTAGATCTATAAATGTCAATGAAATAGAACTAAGCTCTACGAGATGCTACAACTACAAAAGGAAAATATATATTGAAAAAGAATACTTCACTGTTCTACTTTCCTCTATTGTAATCTTACAGCCTTAAGACACTACACCTAATTTTGGTTCGTGAGCAATAGAAAGCTTCTTCTCATTAAGAGTCTTCTTCATACCGAGTACAGACCAGCACCACAAGAAGCTAAGAAGCTGTATGTGAGGGAGGAGGACACCGTGACACTATCAGTGTGCCTACATAATCAGATGGTAAAGAAGGAGAGATGAGGTAAGACTTTTCTTACCGAGTGGAAACTACATCAAGTATTCTCAAACTTTAATTCAAGACTCCAAGAGAATTTAATTGGCAAAAGAAGTGAAATCATTTTGTATGTTGTTCCTGGCAGCACATAAATGCTCAGGAAGCACTTGCTGACTATTCTCATTTCTCTTCCGAACTTCTACTACTGAAAGCATAGAAATCAGACTAATAAAGCACTATCAAAACAGCCCTATCACAGTATGATATACTAGGTCTTCAAAACGTTATTAAAATCAATTGCATGTAAAAATTTAAATATATCATAAACTACTGATATTTTACATATATAACTGCTACAATCCTCCATTTGATGACTGAACAAACAAACCAGTATGGTTAAAACACACCCAGAGTCACACCAGTGACAGAACTGAGAACAGAACATTTACTAACCCTACTGTGTGAAAGCACTACTTGTGGTTAGCCCTTTTCAGATATCAAGTTGTGATTGATTCATAAAAAAACAATTTAATGGGCCCTTTTCAGATATCAAGTTGTGATTGATTCATAAAAAAACAATTTAATGGGTCATCCAGCACTTTGTTTTTTAAAATAGAATATCACATGTAGTAAGGGAATTTCTGATTCCTGAAACTTTTCAGTTTTACACACGTGCTTACTGTGTCACAAAATAAATATATTTCTTACTGTAGATCATCGTCAAAGATGTAGCGTGTTTCAGAGTTCCATATTATATATAAGAACCTCTAAAATGTCAACCATTCCCAGCAGCTACTGAAATATGCCTAAAATTTAAATTGCATTGACTCCAAAATTCCCTCTTGTAACACATTTCTATTTTCTAAAGAAAAATATTAATTGCTACTAAACTTTTTCTATTTACCAGCCTGTAAAAAATTAATCTCATACTAAAAATATTTGGAACTATCTAGTAATTTGGGGGAGAATCTTTCAGATGCCTCTAAAGAACATTTACTTAGAAGGAATCAGAATACCTTAAAATAAGCATTTCTAAATGAACAAACTCATATTCCCCTTCAAAGATGACATCGATAAAGTTAACGCACTAAAAAGTTTCCTCCACTCCGACTTCCCTCTGTATGTAACACCCCGTCCAACACGTACCTGCTCTTTTTCTTTCAGCAGCTGCTCAAAGGCAAGAGACTTCTCCTTCACTGAAAGGCACTCAAACTCCTTTTCTCGCAGCATCACAGAAAACTTTGTATTAGTCTCTTGTAATGCTTGATATTCTGTTTCCTTTTCCTTGGTTGTTTCTACTATTTTTTCATTTTCCTCTTTTAGTTCACGAATGTCCATTTCTAAAATTACTATTCTCTCCTTCAGGTTTGTTACTGCCTGTCTCAAAAGTTCATTTTCATTCACCTTGTTTGTGAAATTTTCATTTAAAGAAAGTAACTGATCACTTTTGGCTTTGATTAAGAGGTCTTTATCTCTAAGAGACTTTTGTAAAACATCGTGTTTCTCCTTTAGTTGCTTAATTTCTGAATCCATTTGTTCGTGTTCTCTTCTTTCTAGCTCTGAGGTAGCAGCGACTGAATTAGACAACCTGTGATTATTTTCCTGGAGAGTTCTAATTGTTGCGTCTTTCTCCTGCAGTGACTTTCTTAGCTCTTCTAGCTCTTGCTGAGAAGACTCACTCGATATAGCAGACTTAACCGTTCTAAGAGACTCTGCTGATTGGGAAGTAAGCAATGATCCAAAAGAGAGCTGGGGCGAAATAATATCGAGTTTTCCTAAAAGAAGATCTTTGGTATTGCAAAGCTGCCCTATGCTGTGCTGAACCTGTGCTAATTCCTGCCCAAAATTTTTGAGTTTGGTTTCATTCTGCTCATAACTTTGGATCAGGCCAGTATAGTCCACTTGTAACTTAGAATTATTGTCACTGTCAACCAACACTTGTGCCTGAAGTTGATGAAGTTCTTCCTGAAGCTGGGCTGATTCGTGCTGCATATTTTGTACTGTGGTCATCACCTGCTGTTTCCACTCTTCCATTTTCTTTACTTGTTGTTTTAATTTATCGCGTTCCTGCAGAAGCTCCTCAAACTGATTACTGTTAACACCTCCAACGTCACTACCAGTGCCAGATGTCTGTAAAACCGTCAGTAAGGTCTGACATTTTTGACTTAGTGCATCTATTTCAATGTCTTTTTCTCGAATGATACGCGATAAATTCTGAACAGTTTCTCTAAACATTTCTTGGGGATTACTTTCAAATTTAGTGGACAGTTTTTTATTTTCATCTTGCAGTTTACTGAGGGCTGCTTCTTTGGCAGCAACTATATCAATCACCTTGTGATATTCTGTTTTGAGATGGCTATTTTCCCTGGTCTTTTCACTCAAAACAGCTAACAGTTTTTCTTGTTCCATAGCATAGGCCTGGAGCTGCTGTTGAAGGTAAACAACATCCTGGGTGTAGGAAGCTGAAGAAATTCTAGCGTGAAGAGCCTGTATCTCCAAATCTTTCTGCTGGATAATCTGAGTTAGTTTACCAACCTCATCTTTAGACAACTGATCAATCTGTTTAGTTAAAGAGATATTCTTTTCATTTAGAAGTTTAATCTCCAATTCTCGTTCTTTTATTCCTTTTACTAATCTTTCGGTTTCGGCTTTAGATAAGTCATGCTTTTCACTTCCATTTTCTATATTAAGGCTCTGGACTTTTGTTTCTTGAAAAATATCAGAATTCTCTGTTTGAACATCCTGCCTTTCTTCATGCAACTGGGTTTTGATTTCTTCAATTGTTTTTTGCAAAGTCTTAATTGCTTCATCTTTCTCTAAGAAGAGCTGGGTGTGTGTGACGTTCATTTGCTCATGCTGGTATTTAAACTCATCCATTTCCTTCTTCTGCTCCTGTAAAGACTGAAGTAGTTGCATTTTACTCTGGTTTTGATCTTCAATGATCTTTTGGTGATGTTTTATTTCCTCTTCAAGTTTATCCTTTATTACATTCAGCTGAGATACCTCAGATGCTAGTTCTGTAACACAATCGAGGGTTTTAGGCTCAGCCGCAGGTGCAGCTCGACTCTGCTGCTCCCTGAGTCGTTCCAGTTCTTCTTTCAGATGATTGTTTTCCTCTTTCATAGATGCGAGATGTCTGTCTTTTTCCTCTATGGTTTGCTTTAAATTTTCATTTTTTCTTAAGGCCTGAGTATTTTTAGTTAATTCCTCCTGGAGCTCTGAACTTCTCTCTTTAAGTTTTTCAATAAAAATTTCTTTCTCATTTATAAGTTCTGTCAAATGCTTCCGTTCTTCTAAACTAGATGACAAAATTGACTTAGTCTCTTTATGATCAATATCCATCTGTTCAATATTCTTTTTGAGTTGTGCTATTTCCAAGTCTTTCTCTTGATTGAGTTTAATTAAACGCTCATGTTCCAACTGTAAAACAGAGGCACTCAAATTCTGTGCACTTGACAGTTCTTCAATGGTCTGCTCATACTTCTTTGCTTCTTCCAAAAGCCTCTTTTCAGCCTGACACAATTCTGCTTCCAACTGTCCTTTTTCCATTTTTAGAGCCTCCACAATAGTGTTCTGTTCCAGAGAAATCCGATTGTTACCAGCAACAGATTCTTGCAACTGATGTCTGACATCTTCACATGCTAAAACCAACTTTTCATTTTCCATTTTGAGATCAAAAGCAACTTTCTTTAAATTTTCATTGAGCTGTTCTATTTCTGAAAGATTCTGCTTTAAGCTTCCCACTTCGGCTTCCCTTTCTTTAAGTAAATCATCCCTAAAATTACTGTTAGAGTCCTGACCAAGAACCTGAGTTAACTCATCCCTGACTCTAGAAAGCTCCTCCTCATTTCGTTTAATGTGTTCCTTAAGTTCGAAGTTCTCCTTCTGGATGTTTAAATTATTGTTTTGTGACTTATTTAGTTGATCTACTAAATCTTCTACTTTATTCTCCAGCTTCTGCTTGGTTAAATGCAAGTCATTTAGGAACAGTTCACTTTGAATTAACTTTTCTTTCTGCATGTCTAACTCTTTAGTAATGTTCATTTTATCATCTTCGAGTTCATGGACTCTCTTTTTTTCATCATTTAGATCTTTTTTCAGTTTACTGATGATGCCATCTCCCTCATTTTGTTGTTTTGATAGCTGATCTTTTATCAAAATCATGTGCTGAAAGAAAAATTAATTTGCATGGTGACTTTAAAACATTCTCTTATCTTAGTACCAATAGAAAATTTTATAAAATGTTATGCATCATAATCCTCCAATATTTCTAATCCTTCTTAAAACAACTTTTAAAAAAATCCCCCCAAATTATTTATTAATATTTTATAGCAAACCTATTTTATCATTTCAGAGATGAGAATTTAAAACTAAAGAAAGTAAATGATATATGTTGTTTTTTTACAACTCTTAAACACTGGGCAGGAGTCAAAAAAACTACAGCTAATGGGGCAGATCAGGCCTGCTGCCTGTTTCTGTAAGTAAAGCTTTATTGGAACAGAGCTGCACTCAATTGTTTACATATCATGACAACAGAGCTGATTGAGTGGTTGCAACTGAGACAATACGGTCTGCAAAGCCAAGAATATTTACTACCTAATGCTTTACAGTAAATGTTTGCCAACTTCTAGGACTAGAACACCAATGAACTAAAATATTAATGAAAACACAAAATTAAATCACAACAATCCCCGTTGTTTGTTAATCTGGTGTTCAGTCTACTGAGTGGAACGTGCTGCCACACTGTCTGTAATATAGTATTTGTTACCTTTGTAGCTTCTTGGTTCTGTTTATCCAGTTCTTCTAACTCAGCTATCAGTTCTTCCTTTTCAGTGATACGCTGATTGAGTTCTTGTTCCTTTGCCTCCAAATTAAGTCTTAAATCTTGTAATTCTAAATCCAAATCCATGTCTCTTGTAGCTATAGTTTTAACTATTTCATATTCATTGTTCAATTTTAAAAGTGATTTCTCAAGTTCTTCCTTGAATGATAAAAGGGGAAAAAAAACAACACATAGTATAATTGCAAGAAGAGACACCAAAAGATTAAAAAATATACATATATATATATATATATATATACACACACACACACAAAACTTGGGATTCTATTTTAAATGTTCCGAGCTGGAAACATTATTGCATAATACCTCAGCAATGGCATACAAAATTCAACAAACCACAGCCTTCATTCATATACAAAGTACTTTATAACCCTAGACATGGCGCAAAAACCTGAGTTTGTCTTCTAGCTCCAACTTCGTCACAAAAAACTTTCCCTTTCCTGTGTGGAGACTTCCTGATCCCACCCCTACTGCTGCTTCTCCTTTTCCTCCCCTTCCACTGCACACATACTTTTTTAAATGTCCCAAGTCTAATGGATCCCTTTACTTCCACTCCCTAACATCTAGTTACCAACAGCCATAGACAAAAGTGTAAAAAAATCAACACTAATTCAATCTGAAGTTTGTCCTCTCTAATGAGCATATAAAAGGCTTCTTTTCCCTCATTCAAGAAATTTTTCATGTTATTGGCTTCTGTCAGGACATAAAATCTCTTCTTCACCCAAGAAAGTACCCTCCTTCCTTTGGCTCCTAAGCTGAGCACATACTAGGTTTTCCTTTATCAAAGCTAATATTCCTAAAGATATATTTATGTCATTTTTAAAGTACATTTTATGTTGTTTTTTAAGTAATTAATGCTTTTCCTACAAAATCCCAGAAGATAAACTCAATATTGCTGTAAAACCTTCTCTCATTGATATTTTTAAAAATCAAAATTCTACTGAGTCTACTTTAAAGTGAATAAGAATCTCAAATTAAGTGAATAAGAATCTCAAATTTCCACAAGTAGTCTAATACATATCTTACAATAGAGACTAATGAAAACTATATTAGAATATCAGCCTCAAAATTCTCATTCTTCTTCCAATTGAAAAGTTTATTTTGAAATACAACTGAAAGATGGGAATAGTATCATCTTATGTCTTTCTAGAGTTATCGGTACAATTAAGACGATCACAATTTTTTTTCAGGTAGATCTTAGTAATACATCATATGGCCTTGCAGGCACTTTTGGCATTCTTCACCAGTGAGCAGACCCATAGCAGACATGATTCAAAGAAGAGTTACAATGGATTACTTAACATCAAAAGAAAGGAGAAACGGCTATCAGGAATAGTTACAGAATCCAAAAATACCATGAAAAAGTTACAGACCTTATCAGATATGTGTAGAGATCTGCAAACTACAAAATATCCCTAGCTAGTTACAGAAAGAAATAACTGAAAAGAGCAGAATCTAATGGAAGCAGAAGAGAACAAAGGAAATGTATATACTATACTAATAAGAAATGACTGGGAGAAACTACTGGCATTTAGTGAGTGGCAAGAGTGGGGGCCAGGATCCTACAATGCACAGGGCAGTGTACACAAGTAAGAATTTTACCATCGCAATACCAACAGCTCCCCTTTGAAAAACACTGCCTATATGCTAATAGAAAAGGATGTCAAAAATATAATGTTGAAGTATGCATAGTATGTTAATATTGCTATTTTTTAAAGCTGTTTATATATATAATCATACATGCATGGATATAATCTGGAAGTACATACAAGAAACTGGTAGGAAACAAAGCCTCTGGGGAAATACCAACCAACAGAGGTGTGAAGGACATTACATCCATACAGCCTGAAGTTTTTCAGTATGTATTACTGATTATGTACATAAGTAAATATATGTTATTTTTTTAAAAACTACGATTTTAAACTGAGACACTGGCCTGTAATAATACCAGCTTACAACTATCCTATATTTAAACTCCTGCCTTAGCCAAGGAATTATCCCCAAGTGGTACGAAAATAAAAATACCTCTCCCCATACCTAACATTGCATTATAAAATCTTATTCCACCCCTGCTACCAATATACACAAGAGAGCCTATTTCTACCACTGAGAATGTCCCTCTTTACCTTTTATCACTAAGAAATTCCTGTCTGCCACTCTAGATACATTCTGGGGCATAGAAGCAATAAGTACCGTCACGACAGGACACCACTCCAGATTCCCCACCCACCAGTGTAGGCTGCTGCTGTCAGGACTTCATCTGAAACCAAAACAGAGCCTTAATCTACCTTTTCTGCTCATATCTGTATGCCTACAGGCTCACTTCTAAATGCACATTCTGCTCGGCCTCTCTGCACCTTGCCCAAGTACTTCGACCTGGCCTGACGGACATCAATAAGACCAACTTTATCCTCAAGACTCTCAAGAACTAAACACTCACTATATGAACTGGCCCTCAGCTGTGATCTATATATAATACACCATCTTAATTTTGCCCGCATTTTTATCGCACCCACCTTTTCTTGACTCAATAAGGAATTTTCTTTTTCTAAACCTTGGACATGCATTTTAAGTTTCAGATTGTCTTCAGCGAGATTGTTATCCTACAAACATGTTAAAAACAGTGTGTATTCAGATAACAGAAAATTTCACGTTTACAAAAAAGCAGGCAAGCTATACAGTTGTGCATTTCTACTCAGCATTTCTTTAGTGGTATATAAAAATTATAAGCATGCAACACTAGGCCATCTAAAGCCAGTCACTCATTTTATAGACATTCATAAAGAGGATTTCTTTATTATATTTGAAAAAATATATACTTATATTTACAAAATAACCTGTAATCATCAGAAAGGGAAATAACTCTCTGAATATCATAAAGAGAAATCGAAATGCATCCCTCACTTTGGGGAGATCTTCTTCCACTGTCTCTACATACGGAACATTTGTCAAGTTAATCTTCAAAGAGGTATGTATACTTGCATTTTTCAATTATGCAACTTTTAAAATTGTCAATGTATGATGCAAAAGTTTCTGTTATTAATCAGTAAACATAAAATTACTAATAAGCAACTATAATAATCAAAATACTTTCTTGGTAAACCAATGCCAAAAGCTTTCTCTCTTGAGTTTACCTGGTTTAAATTACTCAGTCTCATTATTTCATTTTCGGCATCTGTAAAAACAATGGATCTGACATTAAAATTCTTTAAAATACCTTAATAATTACCTCCTAAAATTAATGTCAGAAGTGAAATGCAATGAAAATAAAGCATATTTCTAAGTACGATTAGCAAGCCCTACAGTTCTTAGGTGAAATGTTATTTTTATTTCTGTATTTCTATTTTGACTATACCAAAGAAATCATAATATAGTTAGAAATTATGTTAAAATCCAATTCTATGGAACAGTATAAGAATTATAATTGTATTCTGAGTGAGTCATAAGTTACTGCCTTCATAAAAACATTAACAACTATTTCAAAATGAGTTGATTTGTTTGTGTAGCAGGAAATAGTGTAAGGACTAAAATTGGAGGAAAAAATTTTTAAAAAACCACGAATGTATATTTGTACCACAAAAATAAAATAATCTATCAATTATCTGAAGTGCCTTAGGCATGAGTACTAATAAAAGACCATTCAATATGGTATTCTGGATAGATCCATAAATAGAAGAGGTTCTAGAAGAAAGACACAAAGAATTCCACAAGTTCAGCTGAAGTAATTCATTCTTTGTTCATTCAGGAAATAGTGAACGTATACTACGAGGTCAGTTGCTAGACAAGAAGGAAAAATTTAGCCTCTGCTTTACTAGACCAAAAAGGGCAAATGCCTAATCCAGATGTGGTGGGGTGGGAGGTGGTGAGTGGGGCCAGGGAAGCCACGTTAGGTACCTTCCAGTGGATGTGACACCTGTGCTGAATCTTAATATATGAACAAGAGTCGGTGGAAAGAAAAAGAGGCACTCCACACAGAGAAAGCAGCAAACGCAAAGGCCAGAGAGCTGAGACAACACCGATGGCTTAAGCAGCTATATAGAAAAGTTCAAAATAGCTACAGCTTAGAATATTAGGAAACTAGGAAGAGTTGAAACTGAAGAGGGAGTCAGGGACCAGATCATGACAGACATTATATGTCTAAGAAGTTCAAACTTTATCCTGAAGTTCATAAGAAGCCACAAAGTACTAAAATCAGGAGAGTAATCTGCTTTGCATTTCTCAAAAATCATTCTGGCTGCAGAAAGAAAAAAATTGTTTGAAGAAGGGATCATGGAGACCAGAGAATAACAATAGCTAACACTTTTATAATGCTTATTGGGGGCTAGACACGGTTCTAGAGAGAACTTTGCAGCTGGTAACTTAAAAAACCCTCATTACTACAGCTATGAAGAAGATATTATCCCAGCCATATAGATGACAAAAACCTAAGCATAGTGATGTTAATTAACATCAAGGTCAGCTAGTTAGTGATGGAGCTGGATTCCAACCCTGTCATGTTCTTACCCATGATGTTATTCTACTCCACTCAAAAGACTATGATAGTTAACCAAACAGAAATGATGACTGGCTGAAGTTATTCAGTGGCAGTGTAAATAAAAAAAGGGGAAGACCTAAGCAGCAGATTTGTTTTTAAAGCAAATAAACTCATAGCAATCACCCAGTACATTGAATAAATACATTTATTATGAAAAGAGCAGAGCTGCTTTGAAGTCAAACAGGAAAGAAGCCCAGTACGCCAACGGCACAGCCTTCCCTCTGCGTTCACGGCAGCTCCCAGGGCTGAGGCACCTATGAGAAACCATGAGAAACCCTCGAGCCTCTATCAAGAACAATACTGAAATGTCCCTGAACCAGAGAGGAGCTGGGGAAAGAGAACCTATAAAACTTGCTAGGTAATGACTTCAAATTCTGCTTTGGGAGACTGGTAAATGCTACCAATTACCAAGCTAGGGAAAGGAAGAGAGAGGAGGATATGGTAACTTTACTTTGAACGTAACCTGAATTTGAATTTATAGAGTTGGCCATTCGGGCCAGGAACTCATGATAAACACCTAGGCAAAGAATAAAGATTGGGGGTGGGGGAGGGGAGACAGGTCTCACAAGCACACAAGGGCTAGAAACCTCCAGAGCAAGAATGAGTGAGTTCATAAAGTTAGAGTTTATATTGTGAGAAGAGGACAGAGTGCAAAATAAAATGCATCTTTTCAGTTATGAGCTCCCATTATGTTTTCCTGGCAGGAATGAATACTGTTGTTGGCCTATTTCATTTCACACTTAAGTTTTATAACACAGAATACTGCTCTGGGAATTAAATATCATCTCGAGCATGGAAAACGGTGGAAGACTTATGGCTCTTATCATTCTCAGGACTGCTTAGATACAGGGGGTCATTTCAAAGAGTAACAGAGAATTTTGAAAAAAGTAGGCTGCATTCCTCCATTGGAGTATCTGGGCCCTACTGAGTTATAGAAAATATTTGGTTCTGTATAGATTAACAGAAATAGACCCATTTCTCTTCCCAACAATGTCTATATAAACATTTCTCAGAAATAAACATGGCCTCCTAAATCAATGAGTTCCATGTAAATACTTAAAGGATGAGAAAAGGATGTTGAGAGACACCCAGAAAACACTTAATACTTTTTAGAAGGAAATACCCATGTGTGATCTATTATAGCACTGAATATAAACCAATAATTCTATTCAAATTCCACATAGCCATTTCCATGAATATTCCATTTCCACAAAGTTCTAGTTGTCTCTAAAAACGAATAGTATGCAATGAAACACCAATCAGAAATAAGTTCCAAACATTTTATACCAGACAGTGCTTGTTGTAGTCTGAACACTTCTTCTTCTACTGATGTACTCTGTGGATGAATTCTTTCCTTTTCTGTCACAGTGTCACTTTGCAATTTGGTACATTCCAGTTTCAAGCTTTCACATTCTTTAATTATTTGCCTGTTTTCTATATTTACTCGTTCCTGTTCCTTCCTCAAAACATCTCTGTCATTTTCTGCAGAGGATAATTTTTTACTTATGTCTTTTATTTTATCCTCAAGTTCTTCAATTTTTTTTGTAGACTCTATTTTTTCAGTTTGTAGACTCTCAATAGTTTTTTGCATCTCATGGATTTTAGAATGATCAGTTACTGCAATTCCTGAGCCACCTAAAATGTAAACATAAAATCAAGGACAATAAATATCAAGTATCAAAAGTTATCTACACACAACTAAGAGATTTCATAGGCTTCAGAACTTAAAAGGTCTAAAAAGAAAAGTTAAAAACAAGATAACACAAAAGTCCTAATAGAAAGGCCCAAATCCAGATCACTGATAACAGTAAATGCTGGTGAGGATGTGGAGCAGCAGGAACTCTCACTTGTTGCTGGTGGGAACGCAGAACGGTGGAGCCATTTTGGAAGACAGATGAGTGATTTCTTCCCAAACTACACATACTCTTATCGTACAATCTAGCAATCATACTCCTTGGTATTTACTCAAAAGAGCTAAAAAGTTATATCCACAGAAAAACCCAAACACAGATGTTTATAGCACCTTTACTCATAATTACCAAAATCTGGAAGCAATCACAATGTACTTCAGTCTTCAGTAGGTGAATGCATTAATAAACTGTACTATATCCAGACAATGGAATTTACTCAGTGCTAAAAAGAAATGAGCTATTAAGCCATGAAAAGATATGGAGGAAACTTAAATGCACATGAATGAATGAAAGAAGCCAATCTGAAAAGGCTACATACTGTATGATTCAAACCATAATGACAATTCTGGAAAAGGCAAAACTATGGTGGCAATAAAAAGATGAGTGTTTGCAGGAGGTAATGAGGGGGATGAACAGGCAGAGCACAGAGGACTTTCAAGGCCGTGAAAATACTCTGTATAACATAATGATAGAAATGTGTCATTACACATTTGTCCGAATCCACTGAATGCACAACACCAAGAGCGAAGCCTATGGATTTTGGGTGACAATGATGAGTCAGTGTAGCAGGGAGGGCAGAGGGTATAAGGGAAATCTCTGTACCTCCTTCTCAATTTTGTTATAAACCTAAAAGTGCTCTAAAAAATTTAACTTTAAAAAGAAGTTAAATTACTACAATAGACAAAGCATTTTAAAATAAATAATCAAGGAAAGCTATGATTTGAATCAAATACTAAAAAGCTCATGTCTTTGAGTTTGAAAGAAAGTGAAAATATACCTAACAATTCAAAAAAAAGGTCTCTGTATTATAACCATTTATTACAAAAGCAAAAGGACCTTTCCGTTTTTGCAGAATCTTGACCATGGCGGCCCCAGTGCAAACTTCTGGCAGATTAGCAAAACTAGTCATTTACCCATTTTTTAGAACTTTGCCCAAGTTTACATCAGTGTCCTGATCTTACAATGCTATGTTTGTCATTTAATTATGTCACCTAATATGTTACATTAATGAAATTAATAACCTTGTTGTAACAGATTTTCCAGTTCTTCAATTCGTTCTTCATAGTCACTTAATTCTTCTCGATGCCGACGAGTTATTTCTGTCAATTTCTGTTGGTGTGCATTCTGCAACACTGACATTTCATGTTGATGATTATCAATTTCCTGACTTCGGTTCTGTTTAAGTTCCTTAAAAAATGAAAACAAAGTTAACCATATTTATAATTAATGAATCTATCTAAGCTATTTCATTGTTGCCCAAAAGTCTGTATTATTAAAAGTAATTCTCTGAACATGCTAAGGCTGAAAAGAATTTAAACACGGGCCCAAAATTTGGATAATTCTGAGACTCTACCCTTTACTTTCTTGGGACTTAAAAACAATTTTTCTACTTTTAATAAGGGAACACCACCAAGAAAAAACAAAAAGAAGTTAGCAAAAATATCTCTTTTCCTTAGACATATTCCACCAACATCAGTGTCAACCTTCTGGCCAATCAGTATCTGCTGTCCCATTACCCTGTCCTCTCCCTCCGTCCTTCCTTCCAACAGCCTTGATGGGACTCCCCAACTGTCAATCAAGCTACCTTGATCCCCAAGTTGAGACCACCCATCTCTCTTCTAGGAAGGTAGGTCTTGAGCTGAGTTGGGGACATTGGTTGGACCAGCAGCATTATGATAGCTGCACCCTGAAGAGTCTGTCCCCTATGTCCTGATATTGGGTTCCTGATGATGTTCCCATTCCTGTCTTAGCTGAGGCCAAAATGCTCAACTCTTCCTTCAATCCTGTGAACAAACTACCCTTGATCCTTCCAGTAAATCCTTTGCTTCGCCTAGCCAGAGGTGGTTTTTGTTGCTTGTGACCAAGAATCTTAATCTATAAATTAGCTTTTAGTTCATGAGAACACAAGTGAAGTTATGCTTTAATCCTATACACTTATGTGGCAATACTTGGCAAGGAACTTTACATTTAAACTACAAAACAATCCTACAAAGGAGGTATTATAATGATATCTACCTTACTGATGAAAAAACAGAAGTTTGTAAAGGTTAAGTAAATTGCCCAAAGTAACACACCTTGTAAATAAATAGCAGAGCCAGGATCCACACACAGACAGAGTCAGGAACCCACCCATACCAGTACTGTGTAATAATAACAAAACCCAAAACTAAAAGTTCTATATCTGACAATAATTTACAAACTAAAAACAATTCCTTGCCATGATAAGTATATGTAATTAAGACTTTTCTTGAAGGAAATAATTGACACAAACTAGCAAATTACCATTCTTAAGAGAAAATTATTTATAGTAAGTAATATTAGCATTTTACTTTTGTCAATATCCTTTAACCCTAAACCTTGAAATTTCAGCAACCTTGGAATTCTCTTTTAATAAAGACCATTTTATGAGATAGCACTGGAAAACAGACACTTACAAAACATAAACTATGTAATAAACATATGTTCAAAAACAAATGATTTTGCAAAGGAATATTTTTACATAGTGTACTCGTCATAAAAAATAAAGAAGATACAAAACAGTAAAAAATGAATATCATGATCTATTTTTACAACTGAGCCTTTTATTAATTTAGGCTTATAATTTTTATAAGCAAAATTTAAATGTATAATCACCATTATTTCAGCAATCTGCCTTACCTTAATGATATTTTGTAGTTTGCAGATTTCACTTTGATCAGAGCTATCTGATCCCTGTGCTTTAGAAGTCTAGATCAGAAAAACAGAATTAGAAAATTACATTTTCTTATAAAAGAGAAAGCTGCAGACTGACTTTATTAAAAGATACTTTTCAAAAAAGGGGCATTTCCCAGACAAATTCTGATTAAAGAATGTCAAGCACTTTTAAGGAATGTAGTCCAATAGTAAATAACACACAATAAATAAAAGATACCATTCAAAGTACGTTAACTAATTAGGGAGACAACATTTTTACAAAATAAGAAAAATACCAGAGTATATTTTACTTACTTAACAAAATGTAAATTTGATGATAATCAAGCAGCTTCCTAAAAGATAATTTCTAAAATGAAAAGTTACCAGATATTAAAGCTAATAATAACTGTAAAAATCTTCTTAAAATGATTTTACCCAGGTTTCTACCCCAATACAGACTAACTTTTGGTTTGACAAGTAAATAAAAGAACTTTGGGATTCTTCTCTACTCCTTTAAAGTTGTATGTTGTTCATTTACCTTTCCTATCATTTACTATAGTGTTAAGGAACTGAAAGCTACTCTCTGGATGAAAGGAACACAGTATAATGAAAAGAACACAGGATTTGGAATCAAAAGATATCTGAATCACAACTTACTATGACAACGGCTGTATTACCTACAAACTTTTACTTTTGCTCATCTGCAAAACAGAATAAATATCTCACATAGTTATTAAGGATAATGTAGTATATATTGGGGTAGTATATATGGAAACATCTTGTAAAATATAATACAAATATAAACATTAACTTTTATTATGTCTTGCTAGATAAGTTCCTTGAAAGATCCTAATTATGCCTTTTTCACCTTTATATCCCAGTATAGGTCTGTCATATAGTAGGCATTTAAGATTTGCTGAAGTAAACATACCAAAAATCTCTCTCTTTCCTGTGAAATCTTGCCCTAAGCAATGTTTCCTAAAATGTATTCCTCGTATTATGAGAACCACCTGGCGTCTTTGCTTGAAAGCTGTAGAGCTTCCAACACCCAAAAGCAGATGACCAAATCCTAATATCTCAAGGGAGGACATGGATTCCACAGCAGGTCAAGTTCTCCAGGTTATGCTTGAACACACACAAAATTTAAGAACTACTACTTTTTAGAGGTGAGATGGTCAAATAGATCATTCTCTCTAGATTTATTTTGGTTATTAGGAATGTCTACAACTTGGGAAGCAAGGAGATCATTTTAATTGGGATTTCTCCTTTACACAATTAGATTACACACACAAAAAAGATAGAAAATAACCACTTTACTTATATATTTTATTTTTCTCTACATTGGTGAAATTAAATCTACATGAATAATGTTCCAGTTTAATTTGGGTCTCATGTCTATCAACAACCTTAGTAGTTTATATAAAATCTGATACATGTAAGACAAAAAAGCATTCCTTGGAAGAAAGTTTAGAGGCGCAAAAAAGCAAGGATTTAATTTCTAGTGCCCAAGAAACACCACAAAATAGTTTAACAAATTATAATACCAATTACTAGATTTTCATTTTACTTATAACTAATGCAAACAGGAACCTCAGACGACATCCAGCAGTGAAGCCTCAGGAACGCCAGGGAAAAGGTGCCGGTTCAACCATAGCAATTTCATTTTTATCTCTTTTAAGCCCTGGGCTAGAAACTTTCTATTTTATTTTAAAACATGGTTCTGTTGCTTTAAATTTCTTTGAAAATTTCTTCCATACATTGTACAGAAGGGGAAACAGGCTGAGAGAGAACGATGACCTAACTAAGATCACTTAGAAAGTTACTGGCAGAATTAGAATACAGGTTTCAATTTCCTAGTCCTGGGTTCTCTCTGATACCAAAAGATCTATACACAGCACCAGTATTTTCACCATAGTTTTCAAAAACTCATTAAAATTTTACCTACTTGAGCAATATGCCTCCAATGGCCAACTTCAGATTCAAGTCTTGAAACTTCATTTGACAATCTGTTTATTTCTTGTTGTGAAGAAATTATGTCACCAAAGTCCATGTCATCGTCGTGGAAAGCTGAAGCATGATGACTGACACCGTAACTGAATGAAGATGATGCAGTGGTTGTTGGCACACCACCAACTCCTGAATTTACTGACTGAGCAGCTGACTGCAGCTTCAGCAACTGGTCCTGTAGTGCAATCTGTCTTGCTTTAAGATGGCTGATTTCTACCTATATAGTTATAATCCATATTTTAAAGAAGGTACTTTAAAATAACCATATTATAAATAAAATAACCATATTATAGATGCATAATGTTAAAAGTCATAATAATTTAAGATTATCTCATGATGGTACTCTCTCAACTGAATCCAAGTCTTTTGTAACATCCCAATCATAATATTTTTATTTAAAAAGCAAATATAATTACAACAGTTAAAGCATAGACAATGTTTTTCAATAGTATGAAGATCAGAATTTCACTCATGTAATTTATTAAAGTAATGAATTCCTCAGTTAAATATGGGTTTACTATCTTCTATATACCAGATAGGACAGGCAATTTCTTAGGGTTCTGTTTGTGATTGTCACGAACCTCAAACGGTGAGTATAAAAGCTGTGTCAGTCTATGTACTGGAAAGTTTCCTTTGAATATCTGTTGGAAGAGTCTTATGTAATTGATTAGGGCTGGATTTAAGCTTAAAATACATCATGAGTTAGGAGTAACCTTGTAGTGGTCTGTACAACTCAGGTGAAAGAATGCTTTGATTTATTAATCCAATCTTCTCAGATAAGATAACACAGGAAGCCTGTGGTTATTAGCCCATGAGTCTTAGAAGGAAATCATGTCTTGAAAGAGACCTTGGCTTTTGCCTTGGCAAAGAGGGGGCAGTGAAAATTTGATTCTACTAAGGGAGAGAACAGTATAAAAATCCTGAAACCCTGAGCAGAGCTGTGACTGAAGGCTAGCAATATCAAGTCGTTGTCCAAAAGAAATTATGAAAACAAGACTTAACCAGAATGCCAGGGCCATTCCGAGGGAGAGATTATTCAAAACATAAAGGTAAGCTACAGAGAACTAAAATAAGCTTTCTGTAAAATACTTAAACTAGTCCAGAAGACACTTTACCACAACTGAGGAAAATCTGATACTGACAAGACAGCTAACAAGTAACGGTATTTCTACATATGTAATATCAAGCAATTAGACAGACAAAAACCAAACATAACTATGTCAGATGTCATAACAAACAGGGTTTTTATATCAGAGCCCCTTCTCTAATGTAGATTTATAGTAGTGCATAATTCATTCATTTTTCATAATTCATAATTCATTCATAATTTCATTCATTTTCCCATTAATGATATGAGGCAAATTGCATCTTTAGGGAATATGAACATCACAAGGAGATCAACAAATAGATTAAAAAATAGCAGATCCAAAGATTCTGCTAAAGTATTTTTATATATTATCTTTCATTCTAGTAAAAAGTACTGAAATCCAAAATTGTTTTCAAATGTAGCTATAATACAAAGAAAGTTCTCATTATACAACAGTTATATCAAATCAAAGAGTTAAAAGTGCAAGATCTAATAACAAAGAGACATTTCTAAACATGAATGCTTAATTTGCCCTCTAATATCAATAGTTAAGTAGAAATAAAATGCCAAAGTTTTCTAAAGTAGTGTTTTCAACTAGGATATAAGCATCAGAATCATCTATGGAGTTTTCGAAAAACACCAAGACCAGGGTCCCTTCCTAGTACGCTAAACCAGAATCTCCTGGATGACATAAGCATCTGTATTTTTTAAAAGTGTCACTCATGATTCAGCTGTAAACCCCTGGGTAGGAACTACTGCTCTATTGTAACATCTATTAAGTCAATGCTGCTCCAAGTGTGGTCTGTGGACTGATGCCATGTATGTCTGCTACAGTCCAGGAAAAGATAAGCACAGAAACTGAAAGACTTACAGGCTTAAAGACTTTTAAAGCAATATGACAGAGTAAGCTGTTGAGCTTTAAAAAATAAAAGTGGGCTTTTAACTTTAATTTGAACTTGTAATTTTCCTTTTTTATATTCATTTTATATTTGTAGTAATTCATTTTTATTCTATTTTATGAAATCAATTCCCAAAAGATTGGAAATTTAAGCTCTTCTTTTAAATGTTTATATTTATCATCGATGTAGTTTAATTTTTCATCATATGTCACTAAAGGAAAGAGAAATCAGTACATCTAAATTTAAAAACCCAAATATAAACTTATGATACAAATGAACATTTAATCAACAAAATAAAGAACATCCAAATGATCTGCATAATAAAAAAAGAAATGGTTCAATTAAATAGAAGTATTTACTGAATTCCAGTTATGTACTGAACACTAAAGAGAATTCATGAGTTCTCATGAAACATGGAGACATAGTCTATATTTTAAGGATTTATGATAACGCTGGTTAAATTATCTAATATCTATTACGAGCACTACAAAGAAAAAATAAGCCAATTTCAAATAACTATTTCTATCAAACTAAAGGGAAAATATTAATAGCACAGTATAAAATACTTCATATTCTCTTTTTCCATGGAAAATCAAGTAAATGCCAATATAGCATTTATTACACTTAGAGTTAAAACCATTAAAAAAGATATGTCATTAGCAATGATCGCACTGATTTAAAACAATTTTAGGTAAATAGATGAGAAATTAAGTTTCATAAAATTAGAAATTATAAGGAACAGATATCTAAAAATATTTTATACAAGGACTTTTCTTATATGCTTTTCTTTTGGAAAGCAAAAACTCAACTCCACAAAGGTTATGTTAATGTAAATGTAATAAAAAAGCTTACAGAGTTCTTGTTAATGATATCAAACCGAGCTGGGAATTATTAACTTCAACACTCTTTCAATATTCTTATGGATCTAAATATAGCTTGATTTATATTATAACTCTTAAACACTTCCTAAGTACCTTACAGTGAAATAGGTATGAAATAACTGATAACATTTACCTCTTTCTGCTGTAATTGATTTCGATAACTTGTAGACTGCTGCTTTATTTGAAGCTCTGAAGCTTCATGCTTCTCTTCCAGATCAAAACAAAGTTTTTTAAGTCTCTCATTCTAGAAGCAAAGAAAAAGGTATTTTCAACAAAAAAAACCTAAAAAGTAAAACATGTTAGTGACAGCTATATGTATGACATTATGAAAAACATATTGCTTCGTATAAAGAGATATAAAATATAGGGCTGACAGAATTCTGGCCTTTAAAATATACTTTCAATTAAAGTTATAAGTGCAATAAGGATGTATATAGAGATTATGTGTAATTCTGAACCAAAGTAGGAAAAAAAAATCTTTAGTTTGACTTTCTGCTAAGAAAAAGCCATTGATCAAC
Organism: Pteropus medius; assembly: GCF_902729225.1. Lineage (NCBI taxonomy): Eukaryota > Metazoa > Chordata > Mammalia > Chiroptera > Pteropodidae > Pteropus > Pteropus medius. The sequence continues at coordinate 15,392,167 of NW_024349797.1, forward strand.
ATTTCCCCCATCTTTGTACACCAGTGTCTAACATATAATAGACAATAAGTGTCTCGTAAATTAATAAACTAGATTACATGTTTGAACTTTGTTTTCTCCCCAAACAGAACTTTTTAAAAGAAATGTTTTTTAAAAAGACTTCTGGCTAAAGTACAGGTGGGAGGCCAAAGCCTCATAAAACCCCAGGCTCCTGAGGCACCTCTGAAAAGTCCAACTTGAAAGCCACTCAGTTTGAAAAGCTAGTTAAATGTACACAAAATATTCTAAGAATAATTCAATGAATCTAGATTCACGGTCCTTTAAGATGCTGGCATATATGGAAAAAATTACTTAAATTTTATGTACAAAATATTATCTTAACCTATCGTTCTTTGACATTTGAATGATTAAGTACATAATGGAGCAAGAGAAATGGACACTAAAACTTTCTTCAAAGAGTTATTTATAAATTATTACAGATAATAATTTACTAAGAATTCTACTAATATATCTACACAGTTTAACGATGATAGCTGAAAATAAGGACATTGATGGTGAAAAAGCTCCTGCTAGAAGGTGAGGACTTTCACTTTGTGAGTGTCATCTGTTTTCTTCTTAAATTCTAGGAATTTCTTACATTGAGAGATGTGAAAATTATGATCCAAGGAGATTATATGAATTTCCAGAGAAAATCAATGGAGCAAACTAAAGAAAAAATTGCAAAATACATAAATCCTAGTTTGGAAGTATAGACTCCAAAAATCTAACATAGACTTTGGCTACCTTGAAAAAATATTAATAAGAAATAGGACCTGAGGTCACACAACTAATTATCTTCTACTGGTTACTTTTGAGCTGTTAACATGAAAGACACCACACATAGTTGAAAAAACACAATATAGTCACATCAGAACCTAGTCATAAAAGTCTACTCAGGGCTTTTTCACATAAGAATACCTAAGGCTATTTGTTTACTCTGATTAATAACTAGAGCTCAGACTTGCAATTTGGCCAATACCTAATTGGTTCTTTCCTCATCTCCCTAGCCATATGAGAGAAAGATAAAGCACACGAAGGACAGATTCTATTCATGTGGCTGATCAGTAACCAGGAGCTGTCAGTGGCCATTTTCTATTATATGGAATACAAAGCAGAGAGCGCTTGTCTGAAAGCGCGCACACACACGCACGCGCGCACACACACACACACACACACACACACACACACACACACACAAAGAAGAGAGAGAGATAGCCTCCAGTTCTGGCTGCAGCCCCTTCCTAAAGACTGGCTATAATTTCTGCCCTTGTAATACATGAGACCCTCATAGCCTTAAATTAGTCCATCCTGCTTAACTCCTGTTTTACCATCAAGGTCTAATGGAACCGATTTTAGCTCTTGAGTTTCTTTTTTGAGTAGTCCTAACTATCTATAATGACTGGTGTTTATGATTTTTCTCCTTTCTTAGAAGTCTTCCAAACAAGAGAAAATTTACTCATTTTTTTTAACAGAATAAAACTCATTTTATCTTGCAATTTCCATAGGGTACACTGGGCCCTTTTATAAGTCTAAGAACAATCATGGGATCATACTGATCTTGTGTGTGTGTGACTTTTTTTTTTTATTATGGTGACACTGGTTAACGAAATCCAGTAAGTTTCAAGTGTACAACTCAACAGTAAGATCTTGTGTTTTTTTATATCTTGAAATGTTTTATTTTTATCATCCTAAGAATTATTTTATCATTATTCATCAATTATTCCCAACTATGCTAAAAAATACTTAAATAATAAGAAAACGAAAGACTGGCAGAATCACCTAGAAGAATGATGCAATAGTGAAATGATCAGCTTTCTGCCTGCACTGCCCAAAGTATTGCATCATTTTTTAAAAAGGAAAGGCAAACTGCAGATATCTTGTAGTTTTTTTGTTTATTTTGTTTTTTTGCTTTCGTTGAACACAGCTGAAAATTCAGAATTTTCATTTTTCAAAGAGAAGACAACAGAAGAAAATATTTCATAGTTTATTAGACAACTAAAGAGATAAATGCAGAGAGACAGAAACAGCACTCTGGCCTAACGGTTATGGTGAAACTGAGTCAGAAGCAAAGTCTCAGACAAGACTTCAAAAAACAATACTCTAGATGAGTTTTTTCCAACTCAAGAATTGATGAGTATTTGTCTGAATACAAATATCACAATACATTTCTAATAACAAAGAGGAAATAGGGTGTTCTCATCAAGTTAGTCATTCAATATGAAAAGATATTATCTCACAATATTTTTTGACAAGGACCTAAACCATTCCACACTTTGCTAAATGGATATGTATTCTTTCACTATATATGATATTTGTATGCCAACATTTTCTTGATGTAGTTCATACATGGAAAAATGCTGAAGGCAGATGTGAACACAAAGCTGACTGGGAGGAAACAGATGACATAAAAACGAAAAAATTCAGTGGATTGATCACTTTAAGTGGTATTTATAAATCCAAGAATAAAAAATGCTTTGAGTAGTCCTAACGATCTATAATGACTGATATTTATGACTTTTCGTCCTTCTTAGCAAAGAAGCAAAGACAACAGCCACTGTCTCTTCAACAAAATCATGAGCCATCAAAGTTTTCAAAAGTACTGATTTTAATACGTAAGTCAAGAACCAGAAGTAGCGATAAGCTAAAATCTATTTAGAGATGTAAATGAACCTGAAATCAGTATTTACAAGATAAGATACATCCCAGTTCATTTGTAAGAGTTAATAAATAAGCAGTTAATTGCATTTAAAAAACACTGCTTATTTTGAGTATGTTTTCAAAACCAGAAACATATAGAATAAAAATTTGGATTTCTTATATGAGTTTTTATTAAAATTTCTAATAGTTTCTCACTATCACTTTATTTTTACTTCTATAAATTACCTGTAAAATGATTTAATATTAAAAACTAAGAGTCCATTGGATCCAGATGGTAAATGAGACGACTATTTTTCTTGGCATACAAGGTTTCAATTAGTCTAGTAGGTTAGTTGCTGTTACTTGCAACTGAAGAAATCTAACTAACTGAACCAGCTTCAAATATTAACATCTATAAGTAAATCTAATTTCCTCTGGAAAACACACTGTCCTCTAGCTATACAAAAACTTTCTAAATAGAATTTTATATGGTAAGTTTCCTGATGGCTTCAATTATATCTTCATCTATTCTTATTGTACAATCACACAAGGGGTAAGGTATGAAATGGTTACGTACTGACATAAGGCAAGAATCATGTACAGTCAAAATCTTAGAAAATAAAGCCCTTGCAAAGTCCAATAGTCTTGTTTTTCTCTAGTACTTAAGAAGCTCACACTACTTTGAATAAGCACCAAATGAGGAAGCGGCTTTCATTTAGGGATATGTTATACTAAAAATATATATTTCTAAACGCTAGAGCCATACTTGCCATATAGTCAATGATAACACTAGGAGAGATTAGAATTGAGATCAACAGAGAGACAGAAAAGTTCTGTCTCCCTTCTCAAGCTCAAAACAGAGCACTCATTAGGCAGGTTAACACTATGTACTCCCCAGCTCCTCCCCTGCAATGTACACTGGAGAATTTACCTCAATTAATGCCACTACACACATCTGTGCCATTTAATTTTCTCAGTGGGCCTGTATTTCTTTAGGATTTCTTTAGGGACTATAGGAACAATTTCCTATCTCGGCCTTACAAAGAGAGAAGCGATTGAGTTCATCTGTCGCTCAGCACCTACTTATTAGATAATTAAGCTAAGTCTCTTAAGTGCCACCATATTGCCATGTTCTACTGCAGTTACTCTTGAGAGGTCCCTCTACTTTCAAATTCCACAATCTCACCTTGGTAATCCAGATCAGAAATGAAAAATGCTTGATGTCGGTAAATATTTTCTTACATTTAAATTCAAATTTTTTATGGGCTCAACAGAGAGGAAAACTTGCTTAACACAGTTCTCTAAGAGTATCTTTTGCTATTAAGTGTTCCCTCGCTGCTCTTATACAAAGGCTGACTAGTTGAGTGTCTAGTGCTTTACAATAGATCCCACTTTAAATCCTTTCATTTCTTTTACGGCTTTCCTTTGAACCCTTTCCAAGTTTGCCTCATCCCTATTAAGTACAATGTCCACAGCTAGTCACCATGAGGCACTGACTAATAGTGAAAAACATGATAAAATTAATTTGCTATTCCTATATTAACCTCTTGGTATACAAATATCACACTTTTTAATGTTAGGGGATTAAAATGCTCTAGATTAAACAGAATTGCATTTTCACATTAAACTGAAATGTTCTACTGTAATTAGAACATAGTAAATCCTTAATAATGATAAGTTGTTGCCACTAGTATTTCTACATTTGGCGGTTTTCCTCCTTCCAGCATATAGAAGCAAAGATGGAATATTAAATATCAAAGTGCAGTAACATGTAAATATATTCATCTAAAGACAGTGCTTAAAAAAAATTAAAGAAGAAGAGATAAAAAGTGGTAAACAGTGCATTAAAAAGAGAGGACTGAAATAAAAGTGTGACTAACTTTCATGGCTTCAAAAAAGAAAAGTCTAAGTTCAATAATTTTCCTTACCTCTGATCTTAAGACTGAATGAATGGCTTCAATTTCCTTTCTCCTAGAATTAGGTAATTCTGCTACAAAAGAAACAGCATATACTGAATATATGATTAATATCATATACACTAGTAAAAAAGCATTTTAAAGAAAATACATTTCACTGAGCTTTAAACAGAATGGCATGCCAATCTGAGTACGAATTCAGAAAACAAATACCACTTAATTTTTATCATAATTTTCTACTGTCACAAATGTTCCTTATTGTCACATAAGTCATTCTTTTTGCCCATCTTCTACACTCTAGGACATCTACTTTTACCCCTTGTTAAGTATTCATTAAATTTTTGTTATGAAAATTTAAGTTTTACAAATTAAATCTTTGATGACTTAGTATAATTTTAGATAAAATTTATACAACTTGGGTTTAAGGCCTTATTTCTAACTTCTGCTCCCAATACTATCAAATAATTAATGACCTATGAACAAAGAATGAATATACATTAAGAGGACACTTATTTCAAGTAACACAGACACAATTTATTTAAAATGGAAATAGCTCAATCTGGTTTTGAACACTTTTCATTTAAGAGGGGACTGCAGCCAGCAGTGTCAAAATAGCACCATTGTTGCCGCCAGAAAATCATCCACAGTTAGATTTTTTTTCTAAGTATTAGTATTTTTCATTATGCATAGCACTTTAACACTATAAAAATAACTTCTCTAAATTAGTTTAAATCAAAAGACAATACAAGTGGCATCCAATAAAAAATAATAACAAACTCACTCTTGCTTTAAAAATCACTAGATGGGGTTGCTTCTGTGACTGTTTATGCATCTTACTTGAAACTGACAGGACTGCCTAATTGCAACTCAGAAGAGAACAAATTATAATCTATTCTGTTTAGGAAGATAACTGTAGAAGCAGCAATTGTTTCAGAGAGGGATCAAAAAAAAAAATAAAGTTTAAATGCAGACCTCCCTCTCTCACTGCTCATCTCAAAATCCTGGCCTTTTCAAAAATGAAGGAGAGATGTTATACAGATCAAAGAATTTTTTCTCAATAAGGGAAAATAAAAATAACAGCTATTGTTTACTAATGCTTACGATTTGCTAGGCACAATGCTAGGCATTTCATACTCAGGATTTCATTTAATCCTCTCAACCTCATGGTAGAGATGATTATCCCTATTTAACAGATAAAGAAATTCTGCTTGTTAGAGGTTAAGTATTTAATAATTTGCCACAGATTCCACAATTTGTAATGCACAGAAGTGGAATTTCAATCCATGCTGGATTTAAAAGCCCATGCTCCTAACTTTGAATAAATTAGAACTGTTCAGTAGAAAAGCAACTCTGATATTGTAAATATGGATGATTTTCAAGCTGTCTTAACAGTGTTATTTTGGAGCTTGTTCACTGCTGACATGGTAGATACTCAATAAATACTTATTGAATGAATAAATGAACTGTACTCTGACCCTATTTTGAAATGATTTACAAAACCAATAAACTAGGTGTTAAGCAAGTCCTATTTTAATACAAAGAGAAAACTAAAGCATTAAGCAACTTTACAGATTTTTAATCACTCAGCAAAATTTTTACTGAGCATCTACTATGTACCAAGAAAGATGCCACGTACTGGTAATATAAGGAAAAATAAAATACAGTTCCCACCCTAGGTATCAAGGAAAGCGATAAAGTATAACTCAACATGGTTAAGTACTGTGTGAGAGTCACAAAGTTCTGTTAGGACAGAGATCACTTGCAATCAACTCAACCTGCCATAGAGTGAGAATAGTTTCACCAAGTACCTGACATGTGAGCAGAGATGTACAGAAAAAATTGTTTTCCAGGCAAAGAAGGGTAGAAGAGGAAGTAGAAAAGGAAGGGCTTTCCATGCAGAGGCTTGAAGCTGTATATAGGTACCTCACAATGTGCCCTGTGGCAGAAGCTCTGGGTGCAAGCATGCACGTGTATGTCAATGTGCATAAGTATGGCACTCAAAGAGAAGGGGAGGGAACAAGAGGTAAGACTGGAAAAGGTAGGCTGAACCCAGACAAGACAGGTTTCTGGTATCCCAAAACTAAGAGGTTTGGATTTTATTCAGGAAGCAATAGTGTCAAGAATTTTTAAAGCACATTTGTTTTTAGAAAAGTAACTAGCAACACAACAGAAAATGGAATGGAGTAAGGAGAAATGGGTGATAGGATGTGAAAGAGAAATAGTGCATGGGAAAGATAATGGGGATCTGAACTAAAGAAACGGAATTAATAAAGGAAAGGACAAATATAAGAAACAATTCTAGCACAGGATGAACAAAATTTGGTGAACAACTGGAAATAGGAGATGAGTAAGAGGCAAAATAAAGGTGACAAAGATATTTACTCTAGGAAACTGGGTATATGGTGAAACTGTTAAGACCGAAAATATGGGAGCACATTTGGTGGGAAGAACAAAATGAATTCCACTTTAAGCCTGCAAGACATCCAGGTTGGGGAGATGCATATTTTCTGGCTTAGGGTCAAAGGAATTGCCAACTGTTTCCCCCTATGTAGGATATAATGAGAAACTAGTCACTTCCCATGTTATCCAACCCTTCTCTGCTTCCAACTGCCCTCAAGGTCACATGACCATTTCCTGAACACGGAAAGAATCCCTTTCACTCCCATCCAACCTGCCCCACCTGATGCACCTCCCACCAAAGAGGTACCCCAAGCAGTAAAATGCACTTGGACATTCTCCAATTTTCCTCTCCTCTAAATAGACCCAACAGAAATTCTAAATATAAATACTATTTTTTTTATCAAGCTATCTTTATTTCAACCAAATAAACATGAAGGCTCAATTCAACTAGGATTTAAAAAATTAAATGAGAATGATAATTTATTAATGTATAAGAAATAAAATTGTCAAAGTAACTACTCTCATCCAAAAGACCATCCCATTCTCTCTCTGGAGGCCGACCTAGATTTAAATTAAAGAACGCTTTTGATCTAAATACTATTTGCTGAAAGAAATATCAGGAAATCAAAATAGTAATTAACCATCGATTACCATGGAATTCTGGGTCACTCACTATTCATAGTAAACATGAGGACTTAAAAAATGAGTGAAGGTTGCTAAGGATACACAAAGACTAGAGTATCTTTCTTGTTCTACTATCTAAATATGGAGGTGGGGGGCGGGGGTTGGGCAATTAGGTACCAAAAAAAAAAAATTTCAGCTGGAACGTTGCGTCACCAGAATAAACAAAAATATAAATAGTAAAAACAGCCGTGTTTCACTAACTACATTAAAGTCAGACAGAGAAAACATTACTAAATACTTTGAGTTACTCCAACTGTTACAAAAATCGAGGAAAACAACTACAAAGTGACTATGTATCATACACAAATTATTTTTTTTAAACTGTCAGTAGAAAGGAAGAGGATCAAAATCAGTTCCGCCCCCCAAATTAAGGACGAAGTAAGCGGTGGGCGTGGATGAACCAAACAAAAATAAACTCTACTCAACACAGAAGTTTCACTCTGCTCTGAGATACCCAGAGCATTTAAAGGGAGGAGAACCAGAACTCTTCTCCCAGACTCCAGTGGTCTCTTCATCAGACTACACAGGTGAAGAGGCAAAAGGAGTGTAAAGAAAAAGGGGCGGAGTGACACTCTTCTGCGACCCGTCCACGTCTCCTGACGGATGGAAGTTGGGACCAAACGGACGCTCCCAGGGTCCCAGAAAATCCCTCCCTCCCATCGCTCCGGCTGTTACCTTCCACTTCCTCCGTGCCCTCCATCAACATATCCTTTGTAAAGTTTGAAATCTGGCCAGTGAGGGAAGCCAGGCTGCCCCCAACTTGACCCAGGGAGTGGCCCAAGCCGGAGCCGAGGCCCCCAAGCCAGGACGACATCGCTGCAGGTTAGAGAACAACCTGATCCGCTCCGAGAAAAACGTCCAGCGTCGTCGGACGATCCCGCCAGATGTCCTCGAACGGCTGCCTTCGCGAGACTAGTGCAAAGCAGAACACTCTGGATTCTATAACACAATGTGGGGTTCCTATGCAACGCCGGCTTCGCGCGGAGGGGGGGGCGGCTCCCACCAAGGGCCCGACTCTGCCCAGAAACACAGAGGCCTGGCCTGGGACTTTACCAGGGGCCCGGCTTCTGTGACACAGTCACCTCCACGGGGCCTCTGGTCATTCCCACGACTTGCAACTGTCTGGGTTAAGCCACTTCTTGGTTGGGCCACTTCTTCCTCTGCTTTAGTGACTTCCCCCAGTTCTGCAGGTAACTCCTGCCAACTCGACGCCGGCCGCCATGACACCCAGTCGAACGCGGCAATGGACCATAGAGAGGCGCCGCGGTGGTGTAGAAGGGCCCTGCGGAGCTGACGGACGTGTCCCTGGCGCAAGGGAGCGTGGGATCGCGGAGGACTGAGAGCGGTAGGCGGTGGCCGCAGCCTCGGGCTAAGGTCAAGGGGTAGGCTCCACGTAGCCCTCCTGCTTTGGCCGCGCGGGGAATACCTGAAGAAATCCACGGCGACGCGGCCCTGTCTGCCGGCAGCAGTTTGTGTTTCAGGCAGAACCGATCCTCGGTGGCTACGCCCCCGAAGCTGACGTGGCCCAGGAACCCCGTGGACTCTGTGTTGCTGGAACTTGAGTTTTAATTCTGACTACACCCGTGAAGACAGCGGTGTGAGGGGTCTTGGAGGGGGTCGCTCCACCGCTTCTTTACATAACTTATTACACTTTACTGTATCGATTATTTGACAACCTGTCAAGGGCTTCGCTGTGCTGGTCGCTACGGTAGGAGCTGAGCATGCACAGGAAGGATGGGTTGCAAATTCAAGTGTCCAAGAGGGAAACACACTTACATGGATTATCTTCTGTAGTAGAAATTTTCTCTGGTGATTTTTCAGCTCACTGTTTAAACTCTGCCTTCCTTAATATACGAAGAGCTTTATTCATGAAGCCTATTTAACTCATGAATTAACACAGACCACCTTTCCCCCAAACAACTCTTTAGAGGACATCATGGCAACTTACCATAGAAAAATTGCTGTTCTAATGTAAACTCTCCTACGGCGTTGGTGGCACTTGCTGTGCAAATTCTGACCCTTCCCAGTCCTGTTACACAAATTAGTGCGTGCATACACCAGTGTCCCGCCATGTTTGCTTTCCTCTCTAAAGGAAGAAAAGCTACATGACTCACAAACTATTGCTGCACTGGTACTAGGACACACATACCTGGCCAGGGAGGACACTGCATTTTGTGCTTTGATAAATAGGATAGGTCTGCAGGTCTCTTAAGCACAGCACTAAATATTCTGGTATTTTTCTCTTTTATTCACTACCCGAGATTGCATTCTGGTACCAAGGATTGCACTGAGAATGGAACTTTTGGAAATGCCTCTAGTAGTTGGAATCTGATGGCACCAGACAATAGCAGCTCTTCCTGAAATCTGAATGAATTTAAAAGAAAATTTGCATCTCGTTCTGAAAGTGTTTACTAAACATTTTCCATGTGTTCATTTGAAAGGCATCAGTGCCCAGGAGTTAGATGTATACACTCCTAGGTCTGACAGCCTGGGTCTTTCACTTAGCTGTATGACCTTGGTTAGGCTACTTAACCTCTCTTTGCATCAGTTTCTCATTTGTAGAATGGGGAACGTTAATAAAAGTGCCATTCTACAGTCCGCTTGGAACCTAGTACCTCTTTGGCACTCCAAGGATTAGATGTTATTGGTCTTGGTATTTTTTCATCGCATTTTCTAACAGGTTATTGCCAATATACCAAAAAAAAAACACAAAAACCTATTGAGTTTTTGTGTATTATGGATCTGATTGACTTACTGACCGCCCTTATTAGTTTAGTAGTGTTTCAGTTAATTTACTTGGGTTGTCTAGGCATACAGTCATTTCAGCAAATAATAATTTGGCATTTTTTCCCAATATTTACACATTATTCTCTGTAATAACATGTCTACAGTCATGAAGTTTCACTTAAAGGTAATTGGAGTGATAGGGCTAAGCACCTTTGGGAAAGCTGGACTCAAAAACAGAGAGGTTGAAGGCCAAGTGAACAGCTAAGATGTTATTGCACATGATTGTACATGAGATGATGTCCTGGAGTAAAAGTGGCTGAGAAAGACAAAAGGGGTGTAACTAGGAGAGCTCTAGATATTATTTGCTATAGTTCATGTGGATTAACAAAATATGATACTAAGGTTTCAAAACTGAACCGTAGTTGTCTGATAGTGAAAATAATTGCATAGATTTAACAGGAAGAAAACAAAAATGCACAAGTGGGTAGTTGGGAGCCTTGACTAAAATTCTCACCTGAGATAGGTTAAACAATATCTTTAGTGTTAAACATTAGCCAGTTTTTTGGGGGTTGCTTAAGGTGGGCACTGGCATGCTCTTTGGTGGAAGATGTAGTTAATGAGCCTTTTAAAAGATTTTTTTTTAAAGGCTTAGTAATATTCTAGAAAGTGGAGCCACAGTGCTTGGTGTAATAAAATATAAATACAATCTATATTTATCTTTAGAAAACCTCACGATTAAGATTTTGCCTACATCCTAATTTTATCTTTTGTTCACTACCACCTAGCCTCTTCGGACTTCTCTGTTCCTCAGAAACAAGCCACCAACCCCCATGTCAGAGCCATGCTTGCTGTTTCCTCAGGCAGGTATCATGGCACCATACCTTTGCATGACTGCCTCATCACTTTTCAGATGTTTGCCACCTCTGCGGAGACCTTTCTTGAACCCAAACTGAAGCAGCCCTCCCTCCCGGTCACATTCCATCACATTATCCTGTTTTATTGTCTATCTCACAGAACAAGCATAGCTCTTACCATGTTATGAAGTCATGTTTGTTAATTTAAATGTTTCCTCTACCTAACAGCCAGCTAGAATGCAAACCCCATGAGAGCAGACTATCTTATTCATGGCTGTTTCCAGGCTCTCAGAACCATGCCTGGCACATGGCAGGTGCTCAAATTGTTTTGTTGAGTGAGCGAGTGGATGACATAGGAATTGTTTTTCTCTAGCAGCCCAGAAGACAAAGGGTGGCTGGGGTTCCTGACATAAGAACTGGAACAGTCTAGGAGAGAACAGGATGCAACAAATGGTGGTAGTCCAGCTGAGAGTCCTTATAGCAGGGGATAACCAATTAACCTAGGGACAAGGATCTTGAAAGGCAAAGAAAAAGAGGCAAGTGAGGAGTGTGACAGAATGCCTGGAGGTGGGAGAGGGCCTGGTTTATCTAAAGTCTTGTAAGGAGGTGTTAGGACCACATTGTATAAAGGAGAAACGTCAAGAGTACAGACTGAAGAGGTCACCTGGATGCAAATTACTGACAAAATGAACCTATAAAATTACTTGCAAAATGAGCATTTGATGGCACAGGTACAAAATTGGTTAAAAGCGTCCTAAAATATGCAATCTTCAGGGTAAGGACAAACCCCCAAATTCCCTTTTATAAAAGATAAAGTTTTTAACAAACATGTCAAATGGGTGTTCGAATCAACTTATGTTTCCTAAGGCCCACAGATGACTGTTGAGATCATTCGGTGATATCCAAATTCAATGAATTGGGCCTTCTAAGCACCATGCTATGAAGTGCCCCACCCTAATTAAAGCTAAAATGGATACACAACCCTTGTTATAAAATTTGAGAGTTCTATATGCAACGGTCAGCCCAGGTAGATTCCTGGATTCCAATTATTAGTCAGATTCTGGTGTCCAGAGTTGGATAAAATGAGGAAACACCAAGCACTCTTAAAAATTGTTACTAATGTGGTCCGGCCCTCAAGGTTAAAAAATACTTGAGCCAACATTTAAAAATTAATTTCAAATAAAAATGTGGGATACTTAGCTTCCCTTAGACAAGATCAGATCAAGTAATAATGGGCCCTTTGGCAAACATTCGCTGGCACACAGCATCACTGGGTTCTCTGACCTGCTTTACTCATCATCACAGTCCATAAAACAATGCTTCTCCAACTTCACTCTGCACGTGAAAACCCTAGGGATCCTGCTAAAAACGCAGCTTCTCATTATGGTCTGAAACTGCATTTCTGAAGATGCTTCTGGTTCTCCAACCAAACTCTGAATGGCGAGGCTATCAATTAATACTAAACACAAATAAAAACAAAAATAAAAAAGCAAACATTATCTTTATTTAATAATCTTTTATACTTAAAATACAACTCATCAAACATCCACATTAACAACAGAATCCTCAGTGTTCAACAGTGCTTTGGAAGCCCGGCTTTTCTACAGACCAGACAGGAAGGCCTGTGTGTATAAAAACAGCACAACTCAGAGGGGCACACACAGAAGGGCTGCAGAGTCGAGTCCTGAGCAAACGGCGCTGTCACAGTGCACTTGTGTCATGGCCAAAAGACAATGCTTTTCATTTCAGATGGTTTTTGTACTTGAATTTCAAATAGTTTATACAGAACAGTAATTTTTAAAAAGTTTTTCCTAATAGTCCAGTGTTGTAGAAATTAGATGATCAAATTCAAATGTATGTTTTCCTCTTTCCAAAAAAAAAAAAAAGCACTAAAAAAATTCCTGGAAACGTTCACCTTTGAACTATGCAAGAGACAACTGAAGTGTTTCCTAAATTGATCAGGAATTTCTACATATATTTCACTATTGCTTTCCTCTCCTTGTCTATGAGTCCACAGTCTTAAAATATTTATCGATAGCACTATTATTAAACATCCCAATTGCTGTAAACTTAGAAGTGATGTTACTACAGCATTAATTCTTAAAATGCCAGACCATTCTGGAAAAAAAAATAGCAACGGTTTTCTTCAAATTAAAAAATCAAAATTCAAGAATTAACTAACCATGTTAATAATTTTCATTCGAGAAAGCAAAACGGAACAAAAATATTTTTGTTATGTGTAAGACTTCAAAAAGCAATACAAGCTAGTTCTTTAGCAAAAGATGCTGGTTTTAAAGGAATGAAGGAAAGTTTTTATTTGAAAATATGAAAAACTGTTTACACTGCTGAGGATTAGTTGATCCGATCTAGATTGTCTTAATTAAGATCACATTTATAACATCTCCATACTCATCAGGGCCTAGATACAACAATTTACTTTGAAAGTAGTGGCCACAGGCCTCTCCAACTGCAGATCAAGTTCTTAATAGGAAGTCATCGATATTAATTATTGAATCCTCTTACGAATTTAAAACTTCAAGATTTACTTTTCAACAGAAGGTATTTCAATTATTATCATATTTTGCTTATGCACTGAATCAATCTTTCTAATTTGCATAGGTCCAATGGGCCAATGTTAAGATATTTAGTAAATCTTGGCACCAGTCCAATACTATTTTAAAATAGTATCAAATACACAGACATTAAAAATATGATTTAGGCTCTGACTGTAATAAAATTTACTTTATTCAACTTAATATTAAATAAAACAATGTGGACTACTTGTAGTTTTGCCTATAATGGTTATCAACTAGTTTTGAGCTTTTTTCCTCATTAACTTTGGCATAAATAAAGTCTTAAGAAAAATCAAGTTTTAAAGAAAAAAAAGCACCTTCTTAAATATTCCGTGAATTGTAAGTTTTTTGGCCAAGATCTTAGTTTACCTACAGCAACCTCTTAAAGCAATTTACAGTACTGAAATATTTTTAAGATAATTACTGTAAAAAATGTATATTGATGGTTTTAGAGCAGAGGTTAAGTACTCTGAATTTTAAAACATAAATTACTTATTAAATCCAAGACATCTCAAAATATGAAAGTGGCATTTCCAAAGCCTGTTTAAACTTCTAACACTAGCATCACCACTGTGTTTTATCTTGGTAATACAAACTATACATTAGAAAAATGATACCAATAGTTTAAATATTAAACATTAAAGTGTTCCCAATTGGTAAAACAGAATGGAAATCTTTATACAAATAAAGTTGTTAGCAGACAGTTATTGTGAATTTCATTGTTCCTGACTTTCCTGCAGGAGGTTTACAGTAAACAGCAGTTCCTGATGTGTGAACTGTAGCTTTGTATGACTGTTAAATTTTCTGATACTGTACCTATGAGCATTGGGATCTTTTCATACTGGCCAACTGTTGGAATCTAAATGTTCAGTTAAATTTAGGCCAATCCAAACAGGATGGCAGTTTACTAATGCTTCTGGATCTGTCTGCCAAATATAACAATTTCACAACAAACTAAATTTCACATTCAAATATATCCAGTGTGTGCTCAGCTCTGCTTTTAAAAAAATCTCTAATAAGTGAAGGTCAACATGCCATATTTCCTTAAGGGCTTTAACAAGGGTGTGTAATATAAAAACTTTATAAACTCTAAGATTAAAACTTATGCATATTCATTTTCTCATTTTTATATTAGAGAGCTTAACAATTCAAGTATATGAAAAGTTTAATGTAATCTTTCAATGGGAAAAGATAAAGGTCAAATACTCATGGAAAATATGACTAGCATATTTTGGTTTGTAATTCTTTAGGGAAACGTACTAAACTCTAACATCCCTAGCAGTTGTCAAGTTTTATAATTCTGAAACATTTTCAATTGTCATAAGAAAACTAATTTTATGTGAGGGAAACTTCAGAAGACTTCATTTGGCACAAAATAACAACTAAAAAAATCTGTCTCTATCCAAGAGGAAACTATATCATAATCATAAATAAAAGGCATTTTCTCATCTCTTTTCACTTAGCAATAAATCCTAGATCAAAAAAATTTCCCTGATAAAAATGTGTGCAGCCACACACCAGTATGACAACATACCATACTTTAATTTTTTAAGTCGTTAGCTGAAATTTCTTCTTAAATTTTAACTTACGAACAATTCAACATTCAAAAGGGCTTCAGAAGCGGGTGGAGAATGAGGGATGGAAAGTAGATAACAGAACCTAAAACACCTATTTCAGAGCAACATGGTTAATTTTCACCAAAATCATACCACTGTATTGACCTAGCCAGAAACTCTGTGCATCCCAATTAAAGAACGTTTATCAAAACTAAAGACTTTCTTATTTACAGACCCATTAAGTACTGTGTGACTTCTATGACTCTTAAGCTATTTAAACATGATGCAAGTATTAAATCACAGTATAAATTTAAATATATTTTTGTTAGTAAATTATTTTCATGTTCCAGATGATCACCTCTGGCAAGCTATACCTACGAGAAGATGTACAGCAGAAACAGACCACCTACATTCTATGACTCAGCTGCAAATAGAACAGACAGCTCCAGTCACAAGAAAAATAAAACTGCTACTAAAATTGAAGGCCAAATTTGTCTATCATACATTCATGGTGGGTATTATGTGTTGTCTTATAACAGAAGGAAACTGGCTTGCATACTATGCTTCTCCTGTTTTTCTCAATTGGAAAAGAAAGGAAGTGACAAGGTGCTGGAAGGAGGGTTACAATGCTGCGAAGTTCTGACATAACTGAGAGGACATTCATTAAGCCTTTGGGAAAGCACGTGCTCACACATTTAAAAAATGTTCATTTATTCTTAACTATTTGTGCAGAGCTGATTTCAGAGTTTAGGAATGCACCAGAATCATGAAATAATGATCCCATCGTGGGGGACTTAAAAAGCAAAACCTCAAGAAAGATTATTACCTTTTAAAAGAGTTGTAGAAAAATAATTCAATCTAAGTGGCAGAGAAATTGTGATCAGAGACAATAACACAAGAAAACTCCCCAGAAGCACAATAACAGATGGAGAGAAACAGCTCATCCTTCTGGAACCGTTACTATTATCAATATAGAGAAGAGACGCTTAACCTAAAAGGTTAATTTGGTTAATGAAAAATAGAAACAACTATTAGATGATGAAAGTGAGCCAAGTTACCTACACGGAAGGGAGAAAAACAAAACAAAATGTATGGAAAAAGCAAGAGCTAATTAGTTGGTCTGCAAAAAGATCCAAGAAAAATGCCCGAATTTCAGCCATGTTAGATATTGCACACTCAAAAATGAAAAAGGAACATTTAGAAAACTATTTTAAATTTTTTAATTGCTGAATGCCTCTTTGGCTAGTATTTGGAGGATCATTATTTAGTCCTACATCTGACATGTTTCCACTTTCTCATCTTTTTGTTTGCAAACCACCTAAAAGTCTTACTTCCTCTGTGAACATTGTTCTCTTTGACACATTATCAAAATGGACCCTATGCTGTAATCACACAGGATAATGTTGGAAAGCATAAATATCTAAGTGATTTGTAAAAGGTATTATTTTTTTCCTTCCATTTTGAAATTATTTCTAACAGTTTCTAAAGACATGGTCACAGCTGCCTGAAGCATGTCTTCTTCGCTCATAGCATCACCTGTTGGGACAGAAAACACACATACTTCTTAGAAATTTCTGGAAAATTCTTCGTCATCAAAAGGTAAGCTCTTAGAAAACGTATTTCTACTTGACTACTATAGTTTCTTTTTGATTTTTAAAACTTACACATAGTAAAATTTACTCATTTACAGTTTTGTAAGTTTTGACAAATGCATAGCATTGAATAACCACTATCACCACCCAGATAAAGAACTGTTCCACTGTCCCCCAAAATTCCCTTATGCTGCCCCTTTGTGGTCAATCCCTAAACCCTAATCCTAGGCAAGCACTATTGTGTTCTCTGCCCTATAGTTTCCCTTTTCCTGCATGTCAGCATAAACGGAATGATACAGTATGAATGTGGCTTTTTGAGTGTGTCTTCTTTCACTTAGCATAATGCATTTATTTTCAAAACAAATGCACTATGCTAAGTGAAAGATGATTTAACTTGGTTGTGTATATCAGCAAGTCGTCACTTTAAAAAATTGTTTTGAAATAAGTATATATTCACAAAGTTGTAAAGATAGTTCAGACAGGACCTGTGTACTCTTATGCTCAATTTCACCTAATCTTACATAACCACAGCTCAAAGCAAAACCCGGATATGGACACTGGCACAATGTTGTGTGTAGTTCTAGGGTATTTTATCACGTGTAGATTTGTGTAACCACCCCCACTACCACAACAGAACTGTTACAGAACCATCGAGATCCCCCTCCTGCTATCTCTTTATAGTCACACCCACTTCTCTCAACCCCACCTTCCCTAACTGCAGGAGACCACCAAGTTGTTCTCCATCTCTAAATATCTGTCATTTTTAGAATGTTACACAAATAGAATCACATGGTATGAGAACTGCTGATGCTGTTTTTTCTTTTTTCTTTTTTTGAACTCAGCATAATGCCCTTGAGATTCATCGAAGTTGCTGCGTGTATCAACAGTTGGTTTCTTTTTAATCCTGAGTAGTATTCCATGGCATGGATGTACTAGTTTATTTAACCATTCAACTCCTGTAGGACATTTCAGTTGTTTCCAGTTTTTGGTTATGACATATAAAGCTGCTATGAACATTCACATACAGGTTTTTGCATGGATGGAAGTTTTCATTTCTCTGAGATAAATGCCCAGGAGTATAAATGCTAGGTTGTGTGGTCAGTGTATGTTCAGTTTTTCAAGAAATTGCCAAATTATTTTCCAGAGTGGCTGTATCAGTTCAATTGAAAAATTTCAATTTGTAGAAACCCGACCTCCCTTCACATCCTTTTGACTCTCTCCCATTTATAATTGCCTTAAATATTTCTTATATATAAACTAAAAACCAAATCAATGTTATAATTTTTGCTTCAACCATCAAACATAATTTAGAAAACTCAAAAGGAGAGTAAAGTCTATTGTGTTCACCATGTTTTGATTCTTCCTGTTGTTCTTTTTTCCTTCCTGATGTCTCAAGATTACTTCATTAATCACTGCTGTTTAGAGAACTTCCTTAAGCCATTCTTTTAGAGTCGGCCTGGTATGGCAAATTCTCTAATTTTCCTCTTCATTCCTGAAGGAAATATTCACTAGATATAGAATTCTGGGTTGAGAATTCCTTTCTTTCAGTACTTGAAAAATGTTGTGCCATTTCCTTCTCACCTCCATGATTTCAGATGCGAAATCTGCTGTCATGCACACTGCTGTAAGGGGTTTCTAGCTGGTTTCAGGGGGTCTTGTTTTCAGAAGTTAGACTATGGTCTTGGTATGGATTTCTTGGGTTTATCCTGTTTGAGGTCCACTCAACCTCTTGAATCTGTAGGTTTATATCTTTTCTCAAATTTGGAGAATTTTTAGCCATTATCTCTTCGAATACTTTTTTAACCCCACCCTCTTTCTCATCTCCTTCCTGGACTCCCATGGCACAGATGTTAGATCTTTTATTACACTCCCACAGGTCTCGAAGGCGCTCCTAATTTTTTCCAGTCCATTTCTCCCTGTTGCTCAGACTGAGTAATTTCTGTTGTCCTGCCTTCAGGATCACAAATTCTTTCCTGTCTTCTCTTTACCTTTTAGATCTACCCACTGAATTTTAGAATTTCAATTATTGTTATTTTTCAGTTCTACAATTTCCATTTGGTTCTTCTTTATATCTTGTTTCTTCTCTAAGGTTTTCTGTTTTCATTTGTTTCAAGCATATTCGTAATTGCTCATTGTAGCATTTTTATGATGGCTGCTTTAACAATCCTTGTCAGATAATTCTAACATTAGTGGTATCTTGGTGATGGTGTCTGTTGTCTTTTGTTATTCGAGTTGAAATTTTCCTGGGTCTTGGTATGACAGGTGATTTTCAATTGAATCCTGGACATTTTGGGAATTTTAAGACTGTGAATCTTTCTTCTCCGACACAGCACCAGTGTGGGGAAATGGGTGTTGCCTTGCTGCTGCCAGACAGGGAGAGTGTGTGTGATCACTACTGCTCAACACACGTGGGAGTTCTGGCTTCCCACTGCCCTCCACTGATACCTGCCTGACCGGAAGGCGAGGGATGCCTGGTTACTGTTTCTCACCTACACTGTGGGGGTGGCCTAACTGTTGCCTCAAATTAGTGACAATCCTGAATCTCCCCTAGGCCTCTTATGACGCAACCCAGGCAGGAGGCCTGGGTGCAAGTCCAGGCTCCCTACGACCACTGACACCATGGAAAAGGGGGACTCACTGTTCTTGGAAAGAATGAATCCCAGCCCCATTTCGCTTTCTCTGACACCACCCTGGCCAGGTAGGGATACAAGTCTAGGCTCCCACTTGGCCTTTGCTTACAGGGTGAGGTGGCAGTAGGGTCAGTTTATTTACCTAGTCCAGTTTGGCTGGACTAGTGTTTATCTAAAAGTTTTTGTCTTGCTAGATGGTCCCTTCTGACTACATAAAGCAAGTATTCTTTGGAGCTTTTTTCTTGGTGTGCCCCCGTGGCTTCTCAACAGATGAGGCAAAAGGAAATCCCAGGCGACTCACCATTATGTCATTTTTCTGGTCTTGAGCTTCCTAGCCAGTCTCTCTCCTCTGAAGCTTTCAGATTCTTATGTTTGTTTTATATAGATATCCACGGTTGTTAGCTGTACTTAGCAAGAGTAGGAAAACATACCAGTTCGCTCCTTTTTATTGCTAACACGGTCCACTATTTGGATGCACCACAGTTGGTGCATCTATTCACCAACTGAAGGACAATAGTTAGGCAGTTTCCAGTTTAGGGTAATTATGAATAAAACTGTTATAAACATACACACACAAACTTTTGTGTGACCCTCACTTTTCTTTCCTCTTGGTTACATATCTAGGAGTGGACCTACTGGATCACATGGTTCAGCATACATCAAGTTTATAAGCAAATATTAGCCTGTTTTCCGAGGTGCTGAGCCGTTCTATATTTTCACTAATAACATATGAGAGTCTCAGTTGCTCTGATCGTTGCCAGCATTTGATATTATCAATTTTATTTTCTTCTTAAGCCATTTTCACAGATGTGTAATCTCACTGTAGTTTTAATTTGCATTTACCTAATGAATAGTGATGGTGAACATCATTTATTTGTCATCTATTTTATTTGTCATTTTACTTGTCATCTATCATATTTTATTTGGTGAAGTGTCTGTTCAAATCCTTTGTCCATCTTTTTGAGTTGTTTTCTTATTTCAGTTTTGGCAAATCTTTACATATTCTGCTTAGAAGTCCTTTGTCACATACAATTTCTTTTTCACTCAACTTCTAACACCAATAATTGGTCAAAGTTTAAGACTTATTAAACCAAGGCCTGATGTGAACTCTGGACTTCCTTTTGATATTTAGACTACACTCATGTGTTTTTAGTTTCCCAGGTAGTAAAATGTATTTATTTTCCACCTACTAATATTCATGATCCTTGAGGAACTTTTATAGAATGTATTACTGTGAAGTTGCAAGTATTATTTATAATATTAAAACGAAACATTAATTGAGTGCTCTAGTCTGTCTACTCCTTAATCCAAAGAAATTTAGTAGATTACAAATTCGTTCAAGAGTTTCAATACCTATTAAAGCCGAAATCGCAGAGCCTATATGTCAAACAAAGTGTGCAGATAACAACTGTGATAATGGTCAGAGGCGTACCTAGGTCACCGTCAAGTGCTCCGGAACTAGTGGTTGGCCTTTCACATGGCTGTGAAAGCTGTCCTGGTGGATCCTCCTGCTGCTGCTGCTGCTGCTGCTGCTGCTGCTGCTGCTGCTGCTGCTGCCTGAAACAGAAAAAGAGAATGTCCATTAAAAAAACAAAACCTCTAAGAATAAACATGCTATGAGAAATACTATTCACGTGGAAAATGAATGGTTCCACAAAACAAAAGAATCACTGGCATGAACACCAGAAAAGAATGCAAGAGCAATCAATCTGATATATATTAGTTAAAAGTATCCCACTTCTGATCCTAGGAAACCTAGATATAAAATTTGAATTTATCAAAGAAATTAATAAGCAGGTATTTCACCACAAATTAATACATGGTATAAAAGGATTCACTGGTAGCTATTTCTATGCAAATGTGGTTTACAGATCCTTAATATTGTGAGAAGTCACTGAAAATAAGCACCTTTAAGGAGATAAAGCATCTGAAATCACCAGGTGAGTTAACACAATCTTTCCATGGCTGGCTCCTTCCTGTCATTCGGATCTGAGCTTAAATATCTCCTCAGAGATATCTTTCCTGTCCATCCTAAAGCAGTCCCCTGGCATTTTCACTATCTCATCACTTCGTCTTAATTTTCAGCATAAACTTATCACCATCTGGTATCTTCTGTGTCCCTCTTTAGAGTATAAGCTAAAAAGAGTACACACCTTATCTTCGTTCCCCCGGTGCATAAAACTGCCTGTCACATACGCAGTAGGCATTACCAAATATTTTGTGAATGAAAGAAATGAAAACTACTTAACATGCATTATCAAGTATCAGTAATATCTATTGCATTAAAATACATTCTCTCCGTGTTTTTTTAACAGGAAAAACAATGTCATAAATAACCATATTTTAAAACATTTAAACATGATGGTTATGATACAATGTGTAGGAGAGTGTCCTTGTACTTAGAAAATATACACTGAAGTATTGAGAGTTAATGAGAACTCACGTCTGCAAGTGATTCTCTAATGGTTTAGAAATGTCGACAATTGGGGAACTGGGTGAAGTATCACAGGAGCTCTGAGAACTATTTCTGCATTTGTGTAAATTTAAAATGAGTTCACATATACATATATATGCTGAAAATTAAAAAGTTAAAAACAGCTCACAATCTGAGTGAGAAACCATAGCTTTCGAAAAATGCATAAAAGGATTTTTAAAGAAACTAGAATTTTAAAATTACCAGGAAAACTGTTAATAGAATAGCATATTTTTTCCTGGGGTCCCTCTTAATCTTGTGTTCTAAATATGAGCAACAACGAAAAAAATGCAACCAGTGGGAAATCGCACTTTCTCCCAGCTGGCCTTTGAGCCAGCATACCGACATTCACACAGGTTTACGATTCTCTGCTGTGCACGGTCAATGTACACGTGGGCAGTATGCTCCCACTAGCATACCCCAATTCTGGAACGCGGCACAAGGAAGACAGGCTGGGAGTTATGACGCATTGGATATCTCTCCCTGCCTCTTCCCCTTCCAGTCAAGAAAACATCAGAATGCATGGGAGTGAGTGATAGATGAGACAGTGACTTCAGAGAGGTAACTTTTACTCTACCTTAAATTCATGAAAAGCGAGAAATGAATTGCCAATCTTGAATCCATTTTGACATCTTTCAAATGTGATGACACTATAAGATAGAACACGTTCGAAGAGCACTCAGCATCCATTCCCACTGTGCCCTCTACTGTGCCTTCAGAGTCACAGAGGCTGGAAAGCTAAAAACCGCATGTCTTAAATTGTTTTATAGCTAGGATTCTGGCAACCAATTAAGCACTCTCATGAGATTTAAAAGGCAGAAACGAGGCACAGCCACCGTGCTGCTGCTTTCATTGTTCTCTGCTAGCAAGTAAAGCCATGGAGGTGTCAGTCCCAGAATTCCACCTCATGACTTCATTGTCCCATTTCTTCATGTCTAGTCAACGGTGGTGGCAGCTTCCAGATCCTGGGATCGCAGCTATATAGCACTGTGTTCTTAAACTTGATATCCTGATTCCCAATCATCTCAACTGGGGCGGTGGTCACAGCTCTTCAAACAAGCTGGGATTCTAGAGGCCTGGCCTATTACAGCCTCTTCTAAGATTGTGTAAGGCCTTAATTTCCATATTAAATACTTTCCTGATTAAAATACCTCTAATAATTTGTTTCTTAACCTGATAAACTATGTCATGCCACTGAGGTGATGGCTCAAGTATTAGGCAATCAAAAAAATCATAGCAAATAAATAAATAAATTAAATAAATAAATAGATAGATAGATAGATAGATAAAGAAGAAGAAAGAATCATAGCAATCCATGACCATGAAAACAGCGTTTGTTTCTGTCCTTGGATACACTTTTTGTGACAGAAAAAAAGAATCTGCATCATTTCAGAGTTACACCTGGAGAAGACATTAATGCTGCTAAACATATATCTGCGGCACACTTTACAGTTTACAAAATAGTTTGACACACTCTTTTGATGCTCATAACATGTGACTAAAGGCAGGTTTTATAGCAACATAGCTGATAGAGCATGGTTTTGCCTGAGGTTTTATGACAGGTAAAATGGATTTAGACATTACTACTGGGAAAAAAAAAATCATGGCTATGAAAATATTTAACAACTTTTACTCACAACCTATGAATCTGTAACAGGTAGATTTTTAACAGTATTTTTCTGCTTTATGCATGAATACTGTGGTGACTACAGTAAATATGACGCTTCAAATACTCTACAGGAAAAAAAATACCCTATCAATTTGAATGAGTGACAAGTTAGCAGCAGGGTCAGTCTGGAGAGGGCCAGAAGAAGAGTTAGCTTGGTAATGTCAGAGCCAAGTTGCCAAATGTGGAAGCTAGAGAGACAAGGACCCATCTAGGCTAAGTAATCAGGAATTCTAATGAAAGGCAAATATTAGTTTCTCAGCCCCTTTATTGAGGCTTACAAGATTTTGAATGCTAGCCAATGTTAAAAAGAAACACCAAGTCAGCTCTTAACTCTTCTCAG
This sequence comes from Pteropus medius, assembly GCF_902729225.1. Classification (NCBI taxonomy): domain Eukaryota; kingdom Metazoa; phylum Chordata; class Mammalia; order Chiroptera; family Pteropodidae; genus Pteropus; species Pteropus medius. The sequence continues at coordinate 15,416,236 of NW_024349797.1, forward strand.
CAACACATAACTCTTTAATATTCTCTAGTTCTTAAGTTCCCACCATATTTTTAAGGTCAAACCAGAAGACAGAAGATGAAAAGTTGAAGCTGGAAACCGTCACTTGAGTACCTTCTTCCCCAATCACCTACCCTCCAACAGGGAAGGAGCCAGACCGATGCACAAACATTTTAGAAGAGTGCAAAGTTGACTGAAACATCTGCATTAGTTATCACCGGCATTGTGCTTATTATAACTTAGTCATTACGGAATGTTACTGCATTATTCTTTTTACTATAAAAAGTTTAAAGATGTTTTCCTTTTCTTAGAGATGTTTGTGCATTTTTAGTTTCTCTATAAAGAAACAAGGTCTGAAAAAAACATGGTAGAAGCATCACTTGGGAATTGTTCCGAAATCTGCACCAAGGGCTTAAAAATGTTCATGTCTTTTAACCCAATAATCTGATATCCTCGGAATAATTAGAAGAAATGATGAGAAGTTTGAGGCATAGCGTCGGTACAAGGATTTCTTGTACTATTAATTCTAATAGCAAAGATCAAAACATTCAGACATAAATTATGAAGCACACATTCATTTTATGAAATATCAGGTAGCCTATTTACAAAGAATACTTACTATCATAGGAAAATGGGTACAGCTAATATACACTTGTGTCTTTGTGAATAGGTAGTCAAAATACTAACATCAGTTACTAAAGGACAGTAAAATCCTTTAATTTTGATATGTCTTAAAACAAATTTTCTAGGATATTAGTTTTTATCTAATCAAGTAGTTTCATTTTTAACACTATTCGATATTACAGAATTAGCAATAATAATTATCACATGATAATTAACATTATTATGTAACAATAGCATTTGGCTATGTTAAAAAAAAAAAAGCCCTTATATCTTAGAGATACATACTGACATAAATATGGATGAAATGATATACTGATTTAGATATATTATAAAATAAACCCAGTGGGGCATGGAGGAGTGAAGAGCATGGGAGATGGGGGCATAAAAAACAAGACTGGCCATGTGCTGATGTCTGTTACATCTGGGCAATATGTAAACAGGGGTTTGTTATGCTGGTTTCTCTACTCTTGTAAAAATTTGAAGTTTATCACAATTAAAAAATAAGTTAATTTTAAAAATTTAAAGGAAGTGAAAAGCACTAATAAGCACTATTTTGAAATTTTATATATAATTAAACCCATTAATCACTGAATAAAGACTAGAAATATCTCACATTAAGATGTCAGATGATCAGAACTTTCCTTCATATACTTCTGAGTTGTGACTTAAGGGAAAAAACAGAAAACAAGGTAAATATTATCTTCATTATACCATCAAATGTACACTGCTCCAATATTTTAAATATTGCTAAAATGCTGCCAATTATGACTGTAAATTGCTTCTCAGTTGAAGAGATGTTGAAATGTGAGAATATGTGCATCTCAGAACTAATGAAATACAGTCAATTATGGGCCAGATTCAGCCACTGGCCTTTTGGTTTGTGATCTGAGATCTGAATACCTATTACAGATTTTATAATCTTTAAGGTGAATTTTTAGCATTAAAAAAAGAGGAAGGGGGGAAGACGTGTGAATAATAGTCACTGGAAAGGATGGCATTTTATGGGCTGAGATTTCTATTTTGAGATCACTTTTAAAACTGGGCACAAAGTTAGGTTTTAGGAGCTGATGACTCAGATTTATGGTCTAGCTTTATACCTCTAATGCTGACAGGCCTGTAGTACCCCCTAACGTGGCAATAAACAGAACAATTAACCACCACCTGTATTTGTAAGTGTGCTTCCCTACCAAAAAATGCTGTTTTTCCTACTGACAGAAGAACTTCGTAGGATTAGGTAACCTATAAGCGCATTCAAAAGATCACTAAACTGTTCTTGCCTTGACCCAATTCCATTTTTCTATTTTCCTTTTGATGACTGACATTTTACAGCATTTCCTTCATCCTGTTTCATGTAAATTTAATTAGCGGTGGGACAAAGTTTTCCTAAAACTACATTTTGTTTATCTGTAAATTTCAAAAAAACAAAAACAAAAACAAAAACATTCCAATGTTCAAAGGATTAGGCAGTAACCAGTCTTTTAAAAAAAAAAAAAGAGAGAGAGAATAGTTTAATCCAAAGCTGTAAGTTCACAAATAGACAAAATAGCCAAAGTAAATATTGAATATGCAATTTTAATTTTGTACCAACTACTTTACTTTTCAAAGTAGGCTTCCCTTCTCTTCCGTAGCTCTTCTGAAGTAAGATGTGTACCTGATGTCTGTGGAATATCTTGGGATATATTTCTGGAACTACCTGAAAACAAAAGAAAACACAACAAAAACAATCATTTTATTTACTGGTTAAAGCAACATATGTTTATACTTATGTGAACAAGCTTTTAAAAAGTTTTCTTCTTAAAAACATTCTGCTACTATTCTGTAAATATAAGAAAAGCTCTGAAAACCTCAGGGAAAATCTGAATAAGGCAGTTCAAATGTAACCTGGGTCCACTAGAACCAAGCTGTGACCCACTGCGGTTATCAGATGTGAGGATTTACGCCCAGCACCAACTGGGTAGAAGAGCCACTAACAGCGCTCTCGTGTGCTCTAACTCATTGGAAGCAACTTAAAGCACGTGATCATAAAACGACCCATCTCTGTGTTCTATCCTCAAACACTTGGGTCCTACAACAACTTAAGTATGCTTCCATGGTCTCATGTGATAATCGCACCAACCAGAGATTCTGCACAAATTGTGAAATGAAGTGGTAAGAAGAGTGAATCACACAAAAATATTTAAAATCATAAAAGCTGGTGTTTGTCCATTATTGGGCTGATCCAGCAGGGGTCTACTAATTGACAATTGGACTGCACGCCATATGGAGAACTCAGAGGAATGGGACATTCAGGATAAAACAGAAGGTAAAAAATATAATCTTGTTATTAATGAAACCTCAACTTTATTTTGATATTTAAGGAATTCAGTGAATAATTTTATTAGGAAATAGAAGGTAAATTCACATAAATTGGATAAAAACAAAACTACAAAAGAAACACCTTACACTTTTATGGAAGTCACTCTGAGCTATATCCCAAACACTGCCCTGCACCCGGGTCCCCTATGGGGTATGTCTCACTCTCCCCTTCTGATGGGCTTATATCACAATGACAGCAGCCCATCAGCGGGCTTAAGCTGTAAGCTGCACAGCCACTTACATTAGATTTTTGTAAAATCAATTTATAGTCTTTGTCCAGGCCTCCCTTTGTGTCCAATAGCATACACTTGTGCAACAGCTGGTCTGAATAAGCTCCCCCCACCACTTCTACTCACAAAGGTTAACTTCAGTTTATTGCTGCGCTAGTGCAGTATTAAAACCAAACGAATAACCAGAAATAAAAATATAACTAGTCCTAATATAACATAGGTTGTAAAAAGTTATTTATATTTCAAGAAAACTAAAAAAAAAGAGCTGATTGCACATAGCTATTGCTTCTGCAGTTACCGTCAAAGAACAGTTCATTACCACCAGAGGAACCAAGAATTATCTGACTCGATTCTTCAACAATGAAAAAAACCATGTCAGAATGTCTATACCTTGCATACTGAGCTGAATAGCTCTGCGGAGATCTGCTTCTTCATCTTCCATGTCAATTTGTTGGCGACTTAGTGCCAGAGCCCGCTGCAAATCCTCCTCATCTTCGTCTAACATTCCTGACCCATCATTTCCCTCTAAGACTCGCTCCAGATCGGTTTTCTGGACTCTGAAGAATGAAAGCACTGATAATAACTGCAGACCAGTCTTATATTTTTGATATAAAGATATTTATAAACCAAAGATTTTACATAAGTCAAAACTTATACATTTTCTTGCAGATAAAGTCTAATAATATTAAGATTGTATTGTGATGTGACTCTAAGTTAATATATTGAAGTGATCCAAATGATTGATTCGAGTTTGAACCAACAAACTTCACTAAAATATAAAGGTCTAAAAAAAAATCATCAACAATAAAGGGACCACACATTCAATATTAGCAAGAAAATTAAATTCTTGTAATGAAATATATTCTATACTGCATAATTTTACCTCTGTTCTTTTAGTTGTGCTAATTCTTCCCCAATAAGTTTTGGTCGATGCATCTGCTGGACCCTGATCATCTGCAGGAGTTGGTCAGCTTCACAGTCTGGCAGCTCACCCTTAACAACAAATATAGAATAACCTAAAAAAAAGGCAAAAATAAACTAAAACAGCTAGTAAGAGATTCATAATTGATTAAAAATGATAGCGGATAGAGAGGCAGCACGGAATCCAGTAATGAAAAGAATACAAGCTGAGGAGTCAGAAAGACCTGAGTTCATATAATGATTTGTATCCTTACTGGCAGGGTGATCTATGACAAATTACTTTTAAGTCTTTGAGTCTGACTCTCTTCACTTACGAAGTGGGACCATCTCATAGAGAGACAAGGAGAAATTAAGAGTGTCTGTAATGGGCTCTCCTAAAACAGTGCCTGACCATGTGGGATGCTCACTAAATGGTAACAGGCAGGTAAAGGAGTGGGTAAGATCAAGGGATCCGGAATTGCAGTTTGTGTTTTAATCCCGGCTCCTCCCTTTTCTAGCTGCAAGGTCACTGGTAGAGCACGTTACCCATCTATGTATTGATTTCTTCAGTTGTTAAACAAACGATACCTTCTCTCATGGGGCTGTTGTGAGGACACAATCAGATAATGTATATAATAACGTGTAATATGGGTAAAATGAGTCATCTGGAAAAATAGATGCCCCCCTCACCCTGAGCTCCACCCTCCAACTGAAACAAGGCCGGTCTGAGAAGCCAATACCCAACATCTAGTCAAGGTATTAAAAGTGTGTCTTATCTTTTAAAAGAAATACAGTGATTCTGTGTAATTTTTATAAATATGATTCTAGAAAGCCAGGGTTTCCCCAGCTGGATACTCCACAGAAAAACTGAATAACGGTGGGCTACATCGAAGTCATTCTAATCAATTTACATTTTTCTACCATAAAATTTTCTTAAACCTTGGCATTTATTACTGGATATCCTTGTGAGTGCTGACAGATAATGAAATAAATAATAAAAAATAAAAACAGACAATGAAACAAACAAGGATCGAAAGGAGTATTAGTGAAAAAACTCAAAACAGTAATAATAAGTAACAAGTTAATAAACTTAAGTTTTTTGGTTTTACAAGGACAAGTGTGTTCAGAGTTCAGATGGTTTAACATGTGTTGAGCCAGTAAGTCGTTTTTAGATCCTAGAATAAATGTCAGCTCACTACGGCATCCCATGAAGAGCATCACGAATAGCAGAAACTCTGTCTTATTCAGGTGATACTGTAATGATCTCAGGTTTTATTAAAGACTAGATTTCACCCTAAGTATCCTGGGATGCCAGTGAAGGGTGAGGGTGTGCCATAAACTGCATTATATTTTTTAAAAACCACTCTGGGCTTATCAATATAATAAATGAGAACTAGAGTGCAAGAAGAGTGATCCTTACTGAAATGGAAAACCTGAGGGATAGCACGGATGGGAAGGAAAAAAAAAAATTGTAGTCTTTTATAGTCTTTCAAAATGTTCAGTTTGAAATACTTTCTGGACTTCCAAGTGGAGATGTCAAAGTTACGAGTTTGGTGTTCAAGGTAGATATCTAGGCAGAAGATGAAAGTTTGGGAATTATTGGCATATAGATCTTATTTAGAGATTTTAAAATAATGAGACAGCACATAGTCAAGAAGCTGTCCAAGGACTGAACTCTGGGTCACTTCAATAGTTAGAGATTGGAAAGAGTGAGATCCACAAAAGGAATCTGAATGAAGCAGCCAACGAAATATGAGGAAAATCAGAGAATTGTGGACTGGAAGCCAAGTGTAGATGGTATTTCAAGAAGGGAAGATATAGTTAGGAATCAAGGTTTTAGGGATAAAAGAGATGGAAGTATATAAAATCAAAGAAATTACAATACTATAATCTTATATGTCAACTGGAAAGAACTACGTGATGACCAGCCCATTAGTGATAAGCATACCAGTGCCCAGACTGTGATCTCTAAAGGCCATTACTAAAAGGGCAGGAAATATATATATGATAAGCCTGAAAATTCTGGTTATATGAGAAAGAAAGGCTTTAAAAAGCTACATTGGTCATTTTGAATTTGGGAGTCAAGTTCGAAAGTTTCCCACTGGTCCAAGATGGGACAATTAGGGTATCAACACCAATGTTATAATGGACTGAAACACATGAACTATGTTTTAATGGATTAGTTTAGAATGACACTACAGAAAAAATAACAAACAACTAATTGGTTGCCTTTGGAAGAAAGACGCTATGAAACGAATTCATTTAAAAAACTGGCAGAAGTAAAGAAATATTTATCCTGCTTTGACTATATGACTATACTTCAGGATAATCAAATAATTGATATGGGAAAATTTATTTTTATAGAAGTCTTTCAGCTAATAAATGAAGGAATAATGAGAATCCAATATCACCATTTTGCAATCCTAAATAAAATAATGTACTAGGCATTGATGTTCCACAGCTACTCAGATCACAAAAAGAGAGACAACCAGACATCAAGTGCCACACCACTTGTAAAGAAAGAGTCTTCTGTCCCCCCAAATCAACCTGAATCTGATCAAGCCTCTTGATCTAAAGACTAGGCTACTGGGAATCCAGGACTGAGAGAGAAACACAGGGAGGTAATCAGCAAAATCCAGAAGGTGGGAAACAGAACAAATGACCCATTTTCTTCTAAAAAGTAAATCGAAGAAAAAATATAGACGAGATGAAACCTACTGCTATTTTTAAGAGATATTCCAATCCAAATTCAATCAACAAATTTTATTTCAACCTGGATTAAAATGTGAAAAACATAAAGAGACAACTAAGAAGAGTGGGGATCTGAATACTGACTGAGTATTTGATATTATGAAAGCAGTCATTAACTTTTTTAGGTGTGATTATAGTATCGTGGCTATTTTTTAAAGAGTCCTTGCTTTTAAAATTTTTAATTTAAAAAGTTTACAGAGAAAATGATAAGATGCCTAGTATTTGCTCAAAATAAACAGGAGATGTGGGTAGGATATAGATAAAACAAGACTGGTCATGAGATATTGAAGCTAGGTGCAGGATACATGAGGGTTCATTATGTTATTTTCTATACTTTATATTCGTTTGAAATGTTCAATAAGTTTTATTTTGTACTGTTTAAAGGAGGGTATAATCAACTATACTCTTAAATAAGATGAGGTCAAATGAAAAACTGAGAATTGAATACTGGCATTGGCAAGTGCAGAGGTCATTGGCGACACTGAGAAGAGGGTTTTTCAGTGACATGTTGTGACAGTGTAAACTATTCATGAGTTCATGAATAGGGGATAACACACCGGAGATAATTCTAAGGAGAAAATAAAAATGGGAGGCAGCTGGAGTTTCCCGGATAGAGAAGCTTTTCCTTTTTGATCAATGGAGATAAGAGCTTATTTCTCTGCTGAGGGAATACCACGTGATGGGGGGGGGGGACTGATCATGCAGGAGTGGAGAGACAAAAGCAGGAGCAAAGATCTTGAGTAGGTGGGAGGAGCTGGGAAGCGGCCCCACTGTGGAGAGGTTGGTCTTGGTTAGGAGGAGGGGACGATTCATCCATCTTAATAGACTCAAAGCCCACGCAGAGATATAGGCAAGTGGACAGATTTTCTGGTAGAAAGATGAGAAAGTTCTCTTTCAATTGCTTCTGTTTCCTCGGTAGAATATAAAGGAAGGCCATAAGCTAGGAGTCAGGGAGGGAGAAGGGAGTGGTTAGAAGTTTGAACAGACGAGCTGTGAAGTAACCATCATAGAGAGTAAGTGAACTTACTGAAAAATCACAGTAGGAATGGCAAGTAGCACTAAAGGCTCATTTGAAATTTGTAATCATAAATTTAAAGCAAAATCAATCATCACATTTTATGTTTTCTTTAGTCATGTTCAGCTGCTCTGGTATAAGAATGGACAAGACCAAGATTGGCTTTAACTAGGTTTGGAATTTTATCATGAAATTATGATGGAGGGAGAGAAGAAGAAAGAAGTTGAATGGAGTGATTATGATGGATTATAGAAAATAAGGAGGGGAAGGAAGGAAGGAAGACTGTAAGGGGAGTGTTTGGGCCTTGTGGTAGGGTTTAAATAATTGTCTGAATGGAAAAAAAAAAAGAGAAAATGTGGTACAAAGATAGGAAACAATAGTCAAAGAATATGATGCTTGCAGTTGCAGGTGGCAAAATTATTGGGAACAAGGCAAGAGTGAAAAAAATGATCTTTGAAAGTAAGAAGCAAAGTATTGGATTGAATTGATTTTTGATATAGAAATCACTAAGAATGCTGAAAGGAGTTGAAGCAGAAAGAAGACAGTGAGTCAGATCCTAAAATCTTCAATGGAAAGGGGGAGGATCACAGATAACTGCAAAAGAGCAGAGGGTAGAGTTCAAACTAGTGGGGTGTATTTCAAAGGAGGTGGAGCTTTTAGGGAAGAACAGTGGCTTAGAAGAGGCAAAGAGGAGCAAGAAGAATACCTGGTCTTCTCCCCGGCCCTGTGGCATGTGGGGTGTGGAAGAAAAAAGAGCCATTACTTAGAGGAGCTGCAAAGGAAGCAGCATCCTTGGGGGAGGGCCAAGTGTCAGTGAGAACTCTGAACAGTATCAGTCAAATCACAACCTCAAGTTCAACATGTAAAACAAAGATTATTTCACTGCCACTGCCATAAAAACAGTATTGTTACACTCACATCTAATGAGCTAGTTTTCTTTAGCTACTTTGAAAGACAACATTATAAAATTTTCCATCGTTATTTACCTTCCTGTTGTAATTGAGCCAAGAAAAGTGCAAGGTATGTGTCTGATATTAATTCTGGACCCGTCAAGAGAGAATTCAAGTTGAACCACTGGAAAAAAATTGCCAAAATTTAAGTTAGTGTACATTATAATTAATAAAGAAGTTTCACACGTTAAGAATAGATCTAACCCATCTAAACTCAGTATGACTGTCTAAACACTGGACGCATGTCAAACCAAGATTTTTTTTTAAGTAATTAAATAATGTGATTTAAAAAAATAAATTTACTGTAAGCCGTAAACTTTAAATACCCCCCCTCAAAAAAAACAGAAACCGATAGTATTTTAAGTATCAGTTTGATGGCTATAATTTAATTCTTTTCCAAAGCATGCCTGACAAAAGCATAATCTGATCACATTATATTGGTGTGGAAGAAAAATGACAACTACACGTTTTCCCGCTACTGATAATTTTGGTCAAAGATTTCAACTGTGAGAAAGTCAGCTATTCCAGGAAAAAAATTTGCAATCACCAACTCATTTTAAAAAGATCACTAATCCACATCACGTGTCATTAACACCATTTAGTCACTATTTCATAGGAGTCCTAATTTAACTCACGAGACACAAAAAGTTTCAAGAGTTACTGTCAGCATCATGACCAACTACTTTTCCTGAATTTTGACATACATTACGATACTTTTTTCATCATCTTTGTCATTAAACAGGGACCTCATACAATTTTAAACAAAAATATAAATTAGGGCCAAAGATAATAAGCTAAAATTTGACATATCCTGTATCTGTCAAAGATAAAGTAATTTAAAATGCAGAAATTCAATTTTGAAGAACTAAAATTTTAAAAACCTTTCAAAATAGACATGTTTAGATGCAAATCAATTTAAAGAACTTCTGTAATCTAAGCCCTCAGATCTTAAAAAATCCAGTGATTATACAAAAAAAAGTAAAGAATTCTGGATCATAACTTCCAGAGATATAAATAAAACCCAGAGGTTAAATAATTTTAGCATTGTCCTGCCTGGCTTTTCCCTAGAGCTGATTTCCAGCTGGATCACCTCTACTGCACCCCGACTCCTCTCTGCGTGCTCTGAGCCCCTGAGGGGGGACCTGAAGAAGTAATTACTTACAACAAAGCTGCTTCCAGGTGGCTGACTTAAAAGATAACAGCAAGGTCTTTTGTTTTTGAATTCTCTTTTACTGATTTAATTCAATGCACTATTTCCTGACCTCATTTTTTCTTTTGTATTATTTTACTTTTTAAAACAGCTTTATTGAGATGTCACTGACACACAATAATTTGCACACATTTAAAGTGTACAACCTGCGAAGTATTAACATACGCATACACTCACGAAAGCATCACCACAACCGAGAGTGAACATACTCATCACTTCCAAGTCTCCTGTGGCCTTGGCATCCTCTTTCACTCTCCCTCGACCTCCTCATCCCCAGGCAACCACTGATTGATTTGCTTTCTGACACAACAGATAAGTTTGCATTTTCTAGACTTCCATATAAATGGAACCATACTGTAGGTAGTATTTTGCGTCTACCTTCTTTCACTCAGCATAACTATTTGGAGATTCACCTATGCTGTTGCATGTATCAATAGTTAATTCCTTTTTATTGTATTAGCTCACTTTCAATAACACTCTTTCAAAGATTCAAAATTCTAAAAAAAGGACTTTAAATAATTCTGCTTCTAAAATATACGAAGACCACTGGTAATTATTTTTAGAAATAACATATTAGGTACATTTCTTTATCTTAAAAAAGGCCTGCTGAAGACAATTCCATGTCCTTTTTTTTTTTAAAAAATGTAATGATTTTTATGTGGATATATGTGTTATGTGGCATTTTTGAATGTGACTAATCTTGTTAAGCTAAAGCAAACATGGTTGAAACTTTTATTCATGGTGAACACTGTTTCAAGCTTTTTGATACTACCATGATAAATACAAAACTATAAATGGAAGTCAGCTGACAGAACATATTTATCACATAAAACACACAGTAACCACGTGTGCATTGTCTTAAAGACAATTTTTCTTATGATACAGCTAACCTGTATATGGTCATCACATATAAATATATAAGGGAAATTGACATTGTCTTTTAAAAGTAAATTTCTATCTGTCATGATTGAAACCATGGCCCCCATCCGACATTACTGTTGAATTTCTTCATCTTTGAGGCACTAATCCTTTAAATTTCAGTTGCAAATGGAGTGCAGAATGAGAAAAAAGACAGGGAAGAAGAAGAAACATTACCTGTTTTCCTAGTTTTCTAACTGTAAACCAGTGTTCTTTATAATTGCATATAAATGACCTTTCATTTCTAGAAAAGAAAAAAAAATACAGACCCAATATTAAGTTGAAATATTAGAGTTCATAATCCTTTAGTTTTTCTACTGGCAAGTATTATACAAAACCTACAATGATTTAGAATTATGTTTACAGTTAAGCATCACTGATTTTTAAAAATTACTAAACAGAATGAATCTCTCTGCAGATTATCGACGCTCTGCAAAAACGATGGCATCACACAGCATTAAAGGATCAGCTCTGTGCCACCAGACACTGAGCTGCCAGGAAGGGGACATGCTTAGAGGGCATGTGTTCATGGATATCCCCAAAAGGTGAAATAGGGAATGAAACAGAGCACATCAAAATGAAGGCATTCAAAATACATTTTTCTTAAGAAATTATAATTTTAACAATCGAATATAAGAAAAGAAATGTAGGAAAAGCAAAATAAAATCTTACATGGGATCGATCCCAAGCCTCTGATACTCTGGACTGTTGAACAGGATTAGTTCTAAACCCCAAACTTTCAAGGCATTGCTTATAACCTGTGGGAAAAAAAAAAACTGTAAGTTTTCATGAGCTAAACCATTCAATTCCAAATGTAAGTAGGGTAGCCAGGTTAGTTGTATAAACAATTGTACTGTTCACACATCAATTTCCCGAGAAAGCTATGGGTCTTTTTTTTGGTTTGTTTTTAGGCGAGGCAACCCTTGGTTGACCTCACAGATTGCAAGGACCTTATCAGCTTACAATCCCTTATTATTTTTTTTTACACCTACAGCACCTGCTCTTCCTAAGTGGTCTCCCATCCAAGTACTAACCAGGCCTGCCCCTGTTTAGCTTCCGAGATCAGACGGAATTGGACTTTTTCAGGGTGGCATGACCGTAGTCAGAAAGCTACGGTTTTTAATAAGTATATGCAGGTGTATAGATATATCACTAAATCTATAAATAATCTATAAATGTAGCATTAAAAGAGTGCTTTTTCACACTAGGTTTCTGGGATATTCCAGAGAACCATACAATTCTTAGATAAAATTGCCTCAAAAATCCAGATGTATATTCTATCTAGTAAGTGCTATCCTTAAAACCAGTCCACTATATATACATACATAAATACATATACGTATATATACATATGGAAATCTGGCTGCTATGGGTCCTGCTTTAGAAAAATTATATTTCAATTTATTTGAATTACTATTACCTGATGTCTGTAAATAGTAATAATTATATGTCTATTAAAATGAGTTTTTTCTAGAGAGTTAAACCGAAGCGTCCATAGATTTTAAACTTCTATTAACATAAGTTTGTAATTAAAAATAACAATAATAACAAAAAATAAACGTGCTTATTTCAAACTGCCTGGGGGAAAAGAAGGGAGATTTCTGAATCACAACCTATCCTCCAAGGCGGCCAAAAAACAAGCAACTGAACCAGGTAGAAGCACAGACAAAAAAAGTGAATGCAATGAATGAATGTAGTGGGCAAATGGGAATCAGCACCAAGGGCAGCACCCCAGGGCAGCCCCGCAAAAGAAATGGCAAGGGCTGGGCCACCCCGCTGTAGCTGTTACCTGTAGCAGTCCACAGGAAGCAATGAATGGAAATGCTGGTGAATGAGGAGTCCAGAACAATATATGGGGAATGCAAACCAAGAAATCTGCAGAAATAGGTCCCTCAAGAGAGGTTCTGAAAAAACTCTGGATATACCTCCCAGGTGTCAAACTGAAAGACCCACAGATAAAATAGTTTCATAAGTAATATAGCTTCCTTTGAATTTTATGGGTGAATATATGCTAAAATAATAATAATAATAATAACAATAATAATAATGATAATGATAATAATAATAATAAAGCAAAAGCCAAAAACCATAATAAAGGAATCCAGTCTGGGTAAGCTGATCTAAAGAGAAGGTAGCAAGGTGTCACATTTTCTCAAATTTACACAAGTGATAGTAAGTTTAAAAGATTATGACTTACTGGAATTAAGATTATTGGCATCTAGATGCAAATTAAATATCCTTTCAAACAGCCCTACTCTAAAATGAAGATTCTACAATCCTAGTTTTCATGTTTATCTATATAAAAATCTAGTACTCTGGAGTACAATCTTATATTCTTAGACAATCTATTGGAGGAAATTTAGTGACTGTGAAAATGTACTCTTATCAACTATACGTTGAGCTGGAACAGTGCCTGGGACCTAAACAACACTCAGTACTTGTCTAGGACTACTTACTTGAATAGAGAAAAAACCACTGTCATCCATATTTCCAGAAGGCTGCTGTTCAGTTTGGATAGGTTGTTGAGGCAAGGGTTGAGGGTGGGGAGAGAAAGATAAAAACTGTCATTAGCATGCGTATTTAAAATAACATCTTGTGCAGTCCTATTTACAAAGTCAAGAGTAGAGTTATAATTAACAAGTCAGATCCCAATAGAAAGAATGGTTTATCTTTTTCCTAAACAATACCCACATTAAAAACAAAAAACAAAAAACAAAAAACAAAAAAAACCACAACGTAATTTGGTGAGTTTAAAATCAGTACCTGTAAAAATGTGCGATAGTCTTCACTAGTAACTCCTCCTTCTGCCATTCTCATCCTCTCTTCTTCGTCTAGCTGATGTGCAATAGAAGACAGTTCCACAGGGCTAAAATATTCTCCTTGCAGCAGATTATTCAGGCAATGCTGAGCACAGAGTGAACCTTCTTGCTAATATGTCCAAAAGAAAAATTCAAATGTGATTTGTTAAACAGCTTGGTACAATGTCTTTCCTTAAAGAGAAATTTAATCATTAACTTCTTAACACTGTCAAACTGAACCTTTTTAGCTTTAAATAAATATGATTAACATAAAGTACATGCATTTCCTTTAATATTTTATAATTCTATCATTAATGAAACTACAATAATTTAGCTATGATCAAAACCTTAAGAATGACTCATATTAAACATTATCTATCAAATATACCAAATTTCATATTTTGCTAAAAATTACTCTAAATATTTAGCCTCCCTCATTTTCAGTGCCTAACATAAATTCATCTTTAAAGATTCCATGGCAATTTACTAATGCTGAAAGGGAATTTTAATCCCTAGAACATTTGTTCTTTTAACAAGACAATCTCTACTTGGTCTAAGTGCTTGTTCATGTAATTTCATATCTCAAGAACTGACAAGAACTGATACAGGTAAGAAAAATTCTGTTCGATGTTAAGACTTGTAGCTGCAGAGTCAAGGTCCTCTTCAGAGAGCTCTGTAGATAAGGTGCACACAGTGTGGTGCAATGAGCAAGGCTGTCCAAAAAGCAGCCCTGGAGCTCACTTCTGAACAAGCCGGCAAGGGAGCCTGCATCCAAGCCCAGCTCCTCATGGGATCGTTCATTTCCTGTTAGAAGGGGGAGTATAATGTCCCATGGGCCCCAGAGTCTTTGGGTGCTGGGCAGCTGGCTTTCTTACACATATGGCAACCCAAATCTACGTCTAGACTGCCTGGCACTGAGAAGCCTGCTTATCACCCCTCTCCCTACAACAGTGCTGTTTTCCCATGCTTGCCTATTAAGAAGGGAGAGTCACAGGTAGATGAGATCCCTCCTGTGAACACAGACGCAGGGTTTACCTCTCTGTGGTATGATGGCAGACAGGAGAACACTTTCTTCTCCTGCTACCCCAAAGCTCTAAATTTCATAGACCTTTCCCCACTAAAGTCTACTCCTTAATCCAGCCTGTCTGACACCCTGCAATTGTTCTGAGCTATGTTACACAATAGTTAGTGATTCCAAAGAGCAACACATTATTTTTTTCTGATGAATTAATGTTCTAGGAACAAAATTCAGCTGCTGAAAAAGATACAGAGAATATATATATATAATGGAATAGGACGGAGCACTGAGATAGTTTGCGTCTGAGTGGGAGCTGAGATAAATTGATCTTCATAACCTGGTATGAAATGAGTAGCTTATAGTAAAGAAGAAACCATCTATCCCTCAAGGTGAAGCCACACTAGTAAGAGGACTTGCCTCCACCTCCTTTTCCTTCTATTGTATTCCTACCACCAGAGAGCAACTCCCACTGAATACCACACTGTGAACTGAAGGATATACAGATGTCCTACTATATTCTACTGAAAAATGGACAAGACAAACCAGCATTCACAAGAGGCTAGCCAAATGGCTAAAAACTACAAAAAGGTGCTCAACTTCATTACTATTAGGGAAATGTATATTAAAACCACAATGTATTACTACTACTACACACTCTCCATAATGGCTAAAATATTGAGGGAGGACTAGAGACATCGAAACTATTATTTACTATGGACACAACCTAAATGCCCATCAATAGACAACTGGATAAAAAAAAATGTGGTACTTATATACAATAGAATATTACTCAGCCATAAAAAAGAATAAATTTTACAATTTGTGATGACATGGATGGACCTAGAAGGTATTATACTAAGTGAAGTAAGCAGACTGAGAAAGACAAATACCATATCATCTTACTTATATGTAGAACTTACAGAACAAAATAAACGAACAGAAACAGACTCACAGATACAGAGAACAAACTAATGGTTGCCAGAGGGGAGGGGAGTTGTGTGGGCTGGGTGAAAAAAGTGAAGGTATTAAGAAATACAAATTGGTAGTTACAAAATAGTCATGGGGATGTAAAGTATGGCATAGAGAACATAGTCAATGATATTTGAATAACTATGTACAGTGCCAGGTGGGTACTAGACTAATTAAGGGATCACTTCATAAATTATATAAATGTCTAACCACTATGCTGTACATCTGAAACTAATAAAAAATAATATTGAATGCCAACTTTAATTGAAATAAATAGAAAAAAGAAAGATTATTCTTCAAAAAAACAAAAACAAAAAAACACAACTATTTGCAGTATCTACTAAAGCTTAATATATGTACACTCTGTGATCTAGCAATTCCACTACTAGGTAGAGAATGCAAACAAAACATGCAAACATACATTCATCAAAAGATGTGTGTCAGAATGTTAATGGAAACAGTACTTATTCATAATGGCCCCCGAAGTGGAAACTACTGAAATGCTCATTACAACAGAATGGCTAAATTGTGTTTTATTCACGAAAGAATAACACATAACAATGAGAATTAATTAATTATAACTACCTGCATGAATACAGATGAATCTCTCAAACAATGTTAAAAAGAAGACAGACTCAAAAGAGTATACACTATGATTCCATTTGCAAAAGTTCAAAAACAGGCAAAATTAGTCTATATTAGATCAGAATAGTGGCTACCCTTGCAGGGTGAAGGGAGAGTCAGTATCTGGAAGAGGGCATAAGAAGGGCTTAGGGGATGCAGAGAAATAAACGTATTCAATCTAAGTATTATTTACATGTGGTTTACTTTGTGAGAATTCACTAAGCTGTACTCTTATGATGTGGTGTCCTTACCTGTGTTGTATTTAATAAAAGAAAAAAATTCAAGCAAAAAAGCCTCTGCTAAGATACAGCTATTGCACACATCAAGAGCTACCTAATACGGTGACCAGACAACAGACTTTCTGGAAACAGTCCTAATGCAAATTTTCTGTCCTGCTATTGGGCTGCGTGCCTCAGTTTGGGGCCCTCAAACTACCATTACCATATTTAACACTATGTAGAGAAATGATGACATCCACATAGCTGATTAAAAAAAATTCTCTACAAAAATTAGCTTTAAAATATGAAAAATAAAGTCTACGGCCATGCCACCCTGAACAAGCCCGATTCCATCTGATCGCAGAAGCTAAGCAGGGTCGGGCCTGGTTAGTGCTTGGATAGGAGATCACCTAGAAAGACCAGGTGCGGTAGGCATAAAAAATAAAATATAAGGGATTGTAAGCTGACAAGGTCCTTGCAATTTGTGAGGTCAACCAAGGGTTGCCTCACTTAAAATAAAAAATAATAATAAAAATAAAAAATAAAATAAAATCTGAAAAATAAGCACTTAAAAATCAAACCTTATCTAAGTAAAACTATTGCTGTAGGAAATATCGTCCTGTACTTCTATGATTTAATCGAAGGTAAGAACAAATTATTCAGTCCAAATTTAAAATCACATTTTAAAGTGACAAGATGAATCAAAATCTAGATGGAACGAAAAAATTGCACAACGGCCCCTCCCGAGATTATGTATTCCCCCAACCCCCACAAGCTATCCCCAGCACTTCTTTCTCATCAAGCCTTAACCAAAGCTGAATAGAAGTTCACTCCGCTGCAGTGAAAGTTCAAAGGTATTGAAATTCCACAATTTCAAGCCCGAACTTTATTGTCTTGGGATCAGAGGACGAACGAACTGCATCTCCAGTTTTACCAAGATATTTTATAAAATCACAAAAAGAAACAGCACCAAATCATTCCCCCACTGCCCTCAAAGTTGTCAGAACCAACCTGAAACCAGTGTAAATTCCCAGAGAGAGAACTGACGACAGCAGAAAGCGGGCATGAACTAAGGGTATGCTCTGAAATGGCCTAACTGGGGCCACCTCATAGACGAAGCAGCCTTTCTTCTCATCTGAGTGATAATAAGGTCCCACCCCTTATTGAGGTTCAGCAAACACAAGCATCCAAACAACAGCAATGGCCGGCACTTCTACAGCACTATGTGCCATGCAGCATTCTAAGCACTGAGCTCTGAGGCAGACACTTTATTATCCTCACACCACAGAGGAGGAAACTGGAGCACAGTGACAGTATGTAACTTACCCAGGTTCATACGGGTAGTAAATGGCAGAGCAGGGCTTCAAACCCAGGTCAGAGGCTTCAAGTCTGTGCTATTGCCACTTCCTCAAGCCACTTATGTGGAATTTGGTTATTACTAAACCTCAAATATCCTGAAGAACCAACAATCACAAAAAGGCATAATAGATGTCATACGGTCAATGCTTGGCATCTCTTCAGTATTTTCACTAATTTTAAATGTAATCCCAATGAGTTTGGTTATCATTCTCAGTTTATATTACATAAAAATACCAATTCGGATGGCACAGTGATCCCACCAAGAGTGGTCAGCAATAAAAGTGATCACAATGACAGAACGCAGGCACCATAACTAAAAACAAAATGAAACAGAACAAAAAAGCAGTTATTGGCCATTTAATATTAGAGTTTAAGTTAGGGATTAGCAAACTCTAGTCTTTGGGCCAAATTCAACCTGCTCCAGTAGCTAAGAATCATCTTTATATTTTCAGATGGTTGGGAAAACACAAGAATATGTGAAACCATATATGATCCGCAAAGCCTAAAATCTTTACATAAAAATTAACTTGGATAAACAGCACCATATACATCTTAGATGCTCAAAGAACTCGATTAATTTATTGAGCATGAACTATGTGTCAGGCACAATCTTAAGTACTGGGGGATATATCAGTAAACATTTTGTTGAGTTTACATTTCATCTTAATAAAGGGTACTCAAAGTGACAACTCTGAATATGGGGAAACCAGCATTCCAAAGGGAAGTGATCGCAGGGCCCTTCGCAGGCAGGGCCACTTCCTGAGAGCCACAGTCAGTTCTCTGGCTCTCCAAACCCAGTACCTAGCAGAGATTAAATGGATGTGGTGGAGGTGAAGTAAACATGTTGGAAAATGGCACATTAAACTTGAGCATCCCCTGAATGGACTGTGTACGCTATTAACAATGGGCATTATGTTTATAGGTGCTTTCCATACACTTGAAATATGTCTTAAAAACTTCAACTTAAGAGCTTTCATTTGCTAAGAACACATAAATTGATAAAACATATTCCTGAAGTACCTTTAAGCCTATGCACATGCTGATAACTGAGAAACTTTAGCCTAAATAGATTTTCATTAGGCTACCGCCCAGCGGGATTCCATGGTTTAGTAGTTACATTCATTGAAATGTATCCAAAATAAGAAACAATCTATAGCATTAAAATACATATTGTATAATTCTCAAGAAATGGTGTGGAACATGTTTAAAGTCTTCCATGTTGCAACATTTTGCCCTACATCAAAGCTTCTGAAAATTAGTGATAAAAATATGTACATGCAGAGTTCTCTTTATCCAATCTCCTCTGCCAAGCTATGAAATTTCTCCTGTCCAACTTTCATAAATCATGTCAATCACGTAAAGATTCGTGATAACTATCACTGACTCCTTACTCCCGAGGCATAAAAATTGGTCTATTTTAGTGACAAAACTTTCTGAAATGTTTTCTCTAAAGCATTTCATTGAATAATGTGTTTAGATTTATGCTGTGCCTCTTGTCTACATTTGATTGCTTTGACTGCCGTGATTTTTTTTTTTAAATAAATGATTATTTACAAGTATTTAACAAAACAAAATCCCTTTGCTCCTGCTAAAGAAGAGACTCACCGGCAATCCTTTCCAAACATGAAACGATTATGAAACAAGACATGTGCCAAAGTTGTCCTGAGGGAGGTTTCACTCACACCCAAATGGCTTGATAATTGTATGAGAGAAAAGACGAGTTTCTCCACATGCCACAAACATCTTTAAGTGGTCATCGAAGAATCAAAACAAAACAGGCTAGGCAGACCACAACAATATTATTGCAGTCCACCCAGAATACCTAGGAAGAAAGCTGGCTTCCAGATCCGGAAAGATGGGACTACCAAAAGAAACGAAACTCAAATATTTCGTAACAAAAACTCTGTGACGACTTCCCTGTTTAGGGGTGCACGGGGTTTCCTACTTTACGTACCTAAGTGTCAGGCCCTCCAGGTCCCTGCACTCGAGAGACTCACGGACCCAGTACAGAAGAACATGAATACAACCCCAGGAAGCTAAGTGTATGGGAGATTCCAATATAGAATTGAGGAGCCCAGAGAAGGAAAAGTTAATTCTGCCAGGGGTAAAACTGGGGGACTTGGGAAGAAGGATCGAGGGAGGCGTCCGAGAGATGACTAGCTAGAACCTACGGAGAGTAGGGGAGAAGGGACCGGAGAAGGAATCGCACGGAAAGTAGAAGGCAATCGCAGAAGCAAGCCCACTCGGTGCCACCCTCTCCGGTGCCCCGAGGTGCCCCCGGCCCTGCCTTCACTCCCTCCCCGGCTCCCCGGACGTCCCGGGCCCAGGGCTCCCCGGACACCTTGGGTACGGGCCTCAGGGGCGGAGGGTGCGGTGGGGGCTTCGGTTAAGCTCCCCTTCTGAGGAAGCTCCTCTCACCCGGCGAGATCGGGATGGGGGCCACTCGGGCCCCAAACAGCTCTCCAGGAGATGGCGATACCGCGCCCCACGCCCCCCACCACGCCTCACACAGGTACCCCCAGAACGCGGACACTCACTTTCTCGTGGAAGATGGACTCCATGTTTATTTGTCTGGAGCCAACGGCCCCCGCGCCGAAACACCCCCCTCCCTGCTCCGCCCCCGGCCCCACCCTCCTCCCACTCTGCCCCGCCCCGCCGCGGCCCGCCCCTGCCCACGTGCCTGGCGCAGACCAATCACCCCCGAGGATGGGAGTCACGTGGAACGAAGAGCAAGCGATCACCGGGGTGGTAAACGCGGGCACACGTGACCTTTGTACCGCGTCCTCCCATCGACTGTTACCTGGGCGGCAGGAGGACGCTGCAGCGCCGCCTGCGGTGTGGAAGATCTTCTCCACTTCCCGCCCATTGCTGTGGATTCTTAGGCTTCTAGGGATCTGGATAAGGACCACCCAGGTTCTTTTTGTTTTCCACTTTACTTTGTACTTTCTACTTATCATATCTGATTATAGTTATTTAATATCTTCCTCCTCCACTCCCATGAAAGCCTCATTAAGAAACAGGCATCATTGCATCCCCCAATACCTAGCATTTATGTAAAAATGATACTGTTTATATAGGCCTTACTGTAGGGTAGGCACTCTTCTAAGTGCTTTGCATATATTAATGAATTTAATATAACAATGTGTTGAAGCAGGCAGTGTTATCCTTATTTTACACATAACGAAATTGAGGCACAAAGAGGTTAAGAACAGCACAGTGTCCAAGTTCAACTAGTAGGGCTGGGGTCCAAATCCAGATGCCTTGTTAGTAGTGTATGTGTTCTAGTCCTGAAGAGGAAGCACCAGTTGAGGGAGGTGAAAAGTCCAGTAGAATAGGGGAGTAAATGGTGTGTTGAAGCTGAAAGAGTAGGATAGGAACAGATTTTGCACCTTGAAACCAGGGTAATTATGTTAATGGTTAGAGATTTTACACACACACACACACACACACACACACACGTGTTAAGTAATGGTCTAGAGCAGGGGGTGCCCAACCCCTAGGCTGCAGACCAGTACCGGTCCGTGGCCCATTAGGAACCAGGCCGCACAGTAGGAGATGAGCGGTGGGCCAGCAAGTGAAACTTCATCTGTGTCTGCAGCCGCTCCCCAGCAATAGCATCACCACCGCAGCTCCACCTCAGACCATCAGGCATTAGATTCTCATAGGAGCATCGGTCCCTGGTGCAAAAAAGATTGGGGACCGCTGGTCTAAAGTTCAGGAGACTGGTTAGCTGTAGAACGGGAAGTTGTTGACATAGAAAAGGCAACTGAAACCACAGGAGTGAATAAAATCATCTCAGGGGAAAAAGAAGAGATTGAGAAGAGGGTCTAGAGCAGAGCCCTGAGAGTAGAGAAGAACTAGCCCAGAAGAAGGGAGGAAAAGCCGGAGAGTGTAATATTCTGGGAGCCCTGGACAGGAACTGTTTCACGGAGCAGTCAGTGTCAGTTGCTGCCAAGCAACTTTTTTGCACCAGCAACATAAGAACAAGGGCCCACTAAATTTTGTTGCTATTTAGACCACTGGTGACTTTGGTGAGTGCAGGTTCAGAGGAACAGAAGGGGCAGCAGGAGGTAAGGAAATGAAGACTGCTAGTGAGGACTGGGTAGCCAGGGGAGGATTCTGTTACCACTTACTGAACGTCTCTGTGTGCATCGTCCATAGTCCTGTGCTGTGTTGGGAAAACAGTCTTAAGGACTTGTGGTCTAACTGGGGAAACAAATCATGGTCTCATGAAGTGAAAAAAATATGCAAAACAGTTTTTCTGATTTCTTTTTAAAGTAAGTGATATATATATATATATATATTTATGCAGCAAATCTCTGTAAGAATATAATGGAAACCCAGAGGTTACCTGTTTGAGATAAGAAAGGAAAGGGGACTTTTCACTGTATACAGTTTTATTCTTGATTTTCGAACTATATTAATGTATCACTTATTCAGAAAAAGTATGTGATTGTAGTCATTTCCCAGGGCTGCTGTAGCAAATTACCGCAGAGAAACTGTTGTGGCTTAAAACAACAGTTTATTCTCTCACTATTCTTGAGGCCAGATGACTGAACCCAATGTGTCAGCCAGCCCGTGCTCCAGCTTCTGGTGGCTCCTGGCATTAGTTGGCTTGTGGCCACATAACTCCAATCTCTGCCAGTGTCTTCACATAGCTTTCTGCCTTCTGTCTCTCTGGGTCTTCTCCTTTTATAAGGTACAAGTGATTGGATTTAGGTACCACCTTCATCCAGGATGATTTCATGTTGAGAGCTTTAACCAATTACATTGGCAAAGACTTTATTTTCAAATAAGGGTGGACTTGAATTTTTGAGGGACACAATTGACTTTTTCCAGTGATTAATCACTAGGATATATGCCACCCAAAGGACCTTATTGTTTTGTTCACTGTTAAATCCTCATCACCTAAAACAGTACCTGACAATATTTAGTAATGTTGAATTAAACCAGTCATCTCATTAGGCCTTTCTGACCTATTGAGCATGTGATGAATTAATAGCAAGCATAAAGTGAAAAGATCGATGCCTGGGAGTCAGAATGCAGGTTCTGGTTTTGGCTTTGCCTCTGAAGCCATGTATGACTTGAGTATTAGATTTGTTGCAGTTCCTATTCTGATAACTCCATTAGATATTCAGCACATCCTAAACTTTAACTTTGTAAGATAACATGTATCATCCTTCAAAACCCAATGACCATACTCTCCAGAAAGCATCTTCTGCTCTCCAACTAATTAGAAGTCCCTGTCCCTCTTATGAGTTACTGTATGTGCCTCTATCATACATGGTGCCTTTTACACTGTATCATACTTGGTTTAATCACATATCTTTTCCAGTACCTTATAAATGTCTTGATGGCAGGGCCCATATCTTATTTGACTTCGTGTGTCTAGTAGTTGATATCTTTCAAATGAATTAATGAAGCCAGGTATTTGGGAATCAGTCTCGATTCTTTTTCCACAGCTCTTCCCCCTCACCTCTTGTTCCAATTAGTCCTCAAATGCTATGTATTCATTCCTCTCTGCCCTTTCTTCTTTGTTCCTGCTTAGTTCAAGCTGTCTTGATTTCATGTGTATTCCAGTTTGAGGATGTCTGAACTGGTCTTCTGATTCCAGTCTCAGTATGTTCGATTCATAGTGCTGTCAGTGATCTCTCAAAAATGCAGATCTCACCAGTTCTTTCATTTAACAAATGGAGTGCTACTATGTATCAGGTACTGGGACTACAATCATGAAAGAGACAAACAGCTCCATCTTCATGGAATTTATATTGGTAAGGATATTTACATTACACAAATCTTATTCTATTTACAATCCTTCAGTGGCTTCCCATAGCTAGCTTACAAAGCCCTTTGTGACCTGGACTGACCACCTGTCTGACTTTATCTCCCGAAATTCCCTCTGCTCCAGCCACACCATTTTCCCTTGACTTTCAGAAAGTCCTCTGATGAAAAGTCCTTTGTGCCACAACTATACTTTGCTCATACCTGTATTAAAGCACTTATTACATCATACTAGAATTATTTATATATACTCAGAATTATTATTTATATATACTCAGAGGAGTCTTTTTCTATCAAGCTTTGGTATGGAACAGTGGATAAATACATTAATTCTAAAAAAATATTATAATAATTCAGTAGGAGGGAGGTTGCTGAGCTACTCAGGAAAGAGTTTCTGGAGACAGGCATATGGACTAGATGCACTTCCAGTAGACTTCCTTGTCACCTTGGACCATTCAGTTTCTCTATTTCACTGAAATTTTATGTTAAGTGAGATTTCACAAAGATATTTCTACCTTCTTGAACATTGTACCTTTTAAACTGACATTTTGTTACCAAAAACCAAATAGCTTAACAGAATTTTAAACATTTGACATTTAAAAATGAATGTCAGTTTCAGTGTACTAAACATACTATACCGGAAAGTTTCCATGAGCCCCTTTGTAATCCTTCTAAACCACTTCTGTACCCTGGTCCCCCAGGCAATCACGGATCTTTGCTACTAGTTTGCAGTTCCTAACATTTTATATAAATGGAATCACATAGCATGTGCTCTTTTTGCCTGGCTTCTTTCATTCAGGATAAATCTGAAATTCATCTCTGTTGAATCAATCATTTCTTTTTATTGCTGAGTAGTACTCAATTATAAGGATTTAACACATCCATTCATTTATGGACGAACATTGTCGTTATCTCTAATTTTTGCAAATTACAAATAAAGCTATGAACATTCATGGAAAAGTCTGTGTGTGGATGTGTGCTGTCATATCTCGAGTGATACCTGAGTGGAATGGCTGGGTCATACGGTAAACATGCTTAACTTGAAACAGCTTTCTTTTAACTATTCTAATAGGTGTTTAGTGGTGTCTCATTATTTTAGATTTACATTTCCCTAGTGACTGCTAATGTTAAGCATCTTTTCATGCACTTATTTTCTACCCTCGTATCTTTTCTTATGAAGTATTCAAATCTTTTGCTTATTTAAAAAATTGCATTGTTGTCTACAGCCATACCACCCTGAACAAGCCCAATCCCGTGGGATCTCGGAAGCTAAGCGGGGTTGGGCCTGGTTAGTACTTGGATGGGAGACCACCTAGGAAGAGCAGGTGCTGTAGGCGTAAAAATAAATAAAAAATAAAAAAATAAGGGATTGTAAGTTGACAAGGTCCTTGCAATCTGTGAGGTCAACCAAGGGTTGCCTTGCCTAAAACAAAATAAATAAAAATAAATAAACAGATAAAAATTGCATTGTCTTCCTAAGTTATAAGTTCTTCACATATTCTAGATTGATTTTTGTGTATGTTTTGTAAATATTTTCTCCCAGTCTATAGGTGCATTTTCATTTTAACTGTTTTTTGAAAAGTTTTTAATTTCTATAAAGTACAATTTCATGATTTTTAAAACTAGTCCATGCTTTATGTGTTACATTTAAGAAATCTTGCCAAAAGTCACTACAATTTTCAGCTATATGATTTTTAGCAAATAAAATCTTAGCATCATCCTTTTAAAGCTCCTTTTACGTACCTGGTTTGAAAAAAATTTTCTGAAAAATATCTGAGGAAAAAATTGGCTGTGAGTTAATAGTACTGTGATCTAAAATGAGTAATAGAAAATTAAATGCTAATTGTAAATTTCACATTGGTGTACAAAATCAGGTACTCGATAATTATTTTTAAAGCTAGTGTTTATTACTTGAAATGTGCAAGATTACTTCAGCATTAAAAGAATCACTCTCCAAATTCTTCAAATTAAATAATGTTTTTATTTTTGTCATAATTTTAAAAATGTGAACATTCTGTAATTCAACCACAGCTTTTACTTCCAGGTGACTTCTTCGTGGGGTCTCAATTCCCTGTGTAGAAAGAAAAAATTAAGGAAAGGAAAAAGTATAAATAAAACTTTTATGAGGGGATAAAAGGGAAAGTCAAAATAATATGAATTCAATATTTTATATTCTATTAAATTGACCCATTTAAAAAAATTTGTTAGATTCGACATATTCATTCTATTCTCTCGTGATTTCAAACTTTTATCATTTTTCAATTATATTTTTCCAGATTAAAGAACTGTAATTTCTCAGTTTATCCTCAAGTGAAAGCTATTTTCCTCTCAACAAGTTCATTTAATATTGTCTAGGGGTCCCCAACCCCCGGTACTGGTCTGAGGCCTATTAAGAACCAGGCCGCAAAGCAGGAGGTAAGTGAAGCTTCATCTGTATCTGCAGCTGCTCCCCAGCGCTAGAAGCGCCTCAGCTCCACCTCAGATCATCAGGCATTAGGTTCTCATAGGAGCACCGGTGTCTGGTGCCAAAAGTTTGGGGGACTGCTGGGCTAGGTCCTTTCCAGTTCATTTGATCTTTCTTGAGATCCTTGACTGTGAACCTCCTCTACACTGACTGTGGCTGCTTGTGCCTTGAGCTTCCTCCCACCCAGCTGCACATCCAGTGGCAGACACTCTTGTCTTGCTAACTCTAACTCTCTGTGCCAGAGGAGCCATCCACATAGACACAATAGGACCAGGTGGCTACCAGTTGCCTTTTGATCACTCAACCACCATGCCTAAGGCTCTCAAACAGCACCAAGACAATACTAGTACCATTTATTTCAGCTACACCATGCCTTAAGTAAGACAGTATATGATAATATATGTGAAAACTGTATCTAGAGTAGGATTTAGTGAGCTGGTTTAAAATATTGTTTCTACATTAAAATGCACCCTGAATTTTTTTTTTGGAAAGGGAATTTTCAAAGATATGAAGTAACCGGTTCATAAACTGAAGACCTGTTTACATTCCAAATGTAATCATACATTTTTATGCAAGGATTAAACAACAAACAAGCCTACAAAATAATATCACTTACATCTAAGTCCTTGGTGGGAAATTACCCCTTCTGTTTATTTTTGGCATATATGATATTAAGAATACTTCCAAAGCTGGCTAATTGCTGGTTTAAAAAATGCCCAAACTAACCTTTTAAATAACAAACTCTTGTTCCGGAAGGCAGTTAGCTTTTCATCATTCTTTCCGTCTAGGTAACATCCGATGACAAATCCCATAGGGACAAGTACATGTACCCAGTGGTCACGTACAATCTGAATTAAGT
>NW_024349797.1:15443321-15590309 GCF_902729225.1 Pteropus medius
AAAAAAAAAAAAAAAAGTCATAAATATAACTGCCTTTGAAATATCTTTTAAACTGCATCTGAAACAGAAAGATAGCCTGAATATAGGAATAGATGTTAAAAGCATAAGCCTCTTTCGATTTGCTTGGCATCAGAATATAGTATACTACTTAAAATCTACTTGATGAAGATTATATAGGTGACAATAATTAGTAGAAAAATTACATTGTACTAAAATTAATTGATTACTTTTTCTTCCTGGTTCCATCAGTGATCTTATATGATATAGTGCAGAGAAATAGAGTATAAAAAATTCTACCTGCAAAAGCTGAGCATGTGTATACATGTAGTACTGACTTAAAACTTTTACATGTGTAAAATATTTTTAGAACCTCTCAGAATGCTAAAATAAATAGAGAATAATACTATTTTGCCAGAAGCAGAATTCTTTAGAAAAAGCTATAATTATTGAAAACTAAATTTTCAATTAGCAAAAATCTTGTCTTGGATAAACTTCACTGGCTATGATACTGCCACTGTGCAAAGCTGAAAACTAATTTTTGAAAGGAAATGAAAAGATTCAAGAGACATTTTAAACAACAACCATATTCAATAATGTCACAGTAGATCTGAACGTCAATTAAATGACTCTAAAAAAGATTGGGAGAGAAGAGAACTTACTTTTATAGAATGACTACTAGATACCAGAGACATCGTACAGTCCTATAGATAATATGTAATAACTATTAACCTCATTATAGATAAGAAAACAGCTTAACCCAAATATATATTAAGTGCAGAACTGGAATTCAAACTCGGTTTCGCTCCAAAGCTCTTGATGCCTTCTATTACATCCCAATGCCTAAGAGACCCCTCCCAGAATTGATATTTATGGTACTTAAGAGCCTTTACATTCTAAGACTTTCCAAAAGGCAGAGGAGGAATAGAAGAACCAGAAGTCATAATGGAAAATAAATTTGCACTAATTCATAAAAACATAGCTGAATCGTCAGTTTTCTGTAAAAATTTGCACCTAGAGATGAAATTAAAATACATCCTCATGCACATGAATCTAAAATGAGTAAATCATATAGAATGGCTGAGAAGACTTATGATGAAACCCCAGAAAGAGAATAGTCACGTGAAGGGGATTCGTTCTGAGAAATGTGTTAGGCAATTTGGTCATTGTGCCAACGCCAGAGTGCACATACACAAAAAGAGATGCTATAACCTACTACACACCTCGGCTCTACGGTATAGCCTATTAGGCTACAAACCCATACAGCATGCTACTGTACTGAATACTGTAGCAACTGTAACACAATAGTATCTGTGTATTTAAACATATCAGAACATAGGTGTACAGTAAAACTAAGGTATAAAAGATAAAAAAAAATGGTACAGCTGTGTAGGGCACCTACCACGAGTGGAGCTTGCAGGGCTGCAAGTGGCTCCGGGTGAGTCAGGGAGAGAGTGGTGAGTGTGTGCGAAGGTCTAGGACATTCCCTCACACTGTAGACTTAGAAACACTGTCCCACAAGTCCTCCCCCACTGCTCCCTTGGAAACATGGAGGAGAAACTGGCTGGGTGAGGTGTGGATCGCCATCACAGTGAGTGTGGGAGGGAGTGAGAGGTGGCTTGAGGACCAGCAGGAATGAGAAATCAAGATAGAGAGATAAAGGAACACAGGGCACTGTCACGGCCGTGTGGTTTTGGCTACTGCATGTTGGATTATGGAACTTCGTGGTACTCATAAAAAAAAAAAACGGGGGGTGTTAACACAGACAGGGTGTAGAACTGAGGACTGAACATTTTGACTTTGGAAATTTGTTTGTGGCTCTACTGACCCTATCTGGCATAACTCTCTCTGGCATTGAATCAAAAGAAGAAATAAAACTTATCTATGCTTTACTTCATTAAAACCTGGTATTTCCAAAGTATAGGGACAGGCTGGCTCCACACTAACACAGAAAGCTTTTACTAAAGTGGCAGTGGCACTCGATACTTGTTGAGGTAGCTCCTGTGGACCTCTGTCCTTGCCCAGGGTTTTAGGTCCTCAACAAAGAAAGAATTCACAGCAATGTGCCCTGGACACCATCAAGTGAGACCTGGGCTGGCTGCAGTGCCCTCTGAGTACGTAGCGCAGGGGGACAGGCTACTCTGTGCAGGAACAGGTCAGTGGCTGACTAGCTGGGTTGTGACCTGTGCACTCAAAATTGAGGTGCTGGGAGTGAGGGAATCTATTGCAAAGCCCCACAGATACTGCTCCTGTCAGAGAAAAAAAAATTTCTCCTAAAGCACATATCCTTCCTACAGGGTATTCCATAATCTTACAGGAAATTCAGCTCCATTATAATCTTATGGGATCACCATCATCTATGTGGTCTGTCGCTGACCGAAATGTCATTATGCAGCACGTGACTGTACATTACTGCCCATAAAAGTACTCAGCACTTATACTCATCTCTAAAGGCACTGGGTTAGGAAATGGCCATGAAGTTAAAAATTGCACAATTACAGGCAGATCTCGACGATATTGAGGGTTTGATTCCAGACCAGACAATAAAGTGAGTGTCTCATTAAAGTGAGTCATAATCTTTTTGCTAGTAGAGGGTCTAAGCCTCCATTTTGTAAACAAAATGCAACATCTGTGAAGCATAATAAAATGAAGTGCAATAAAACGAGGTATGCCTGCACTATGTATTGTCTTTCATAAAGCGTAATATTTACACATGGCAGGTTCCAGTCTGAATATCATTGATCTGGAAAGTTATGATGCAATTAAATAAGATGTTTAAAATACAAAATTTACAATTTAGTCTTAATTTTAAGTTTTAGTCTACTGTCTACAGCTGGAATTCTCAAACTTGACTGCACATCAAAATCGCCTGGGGAGTCTTTTTGAAAACAGGGACTCCTTGGCCCTACTTCTGGAGTGGAGCTGGAAAAATCTGTATAGGTGAAAGAACTCAGATGATTTGTTGCAAATAGTTCTTGGACATACAAATGAAAATGTAACTACTATCCTATTTCCTAGAAGATGGAGGTTCTCTTAGCATTGTTTGCATTGAGATCCTTAAGTGCTTTTTGATAAACACTTAGGTACTTTTTGTGATTCTGACCAATGCCCACCAAGTTAGTCACCTGTTTTATAAACTTAAACCAGTCAAGTATGGGAATAACAATGTGTGCCTTAATCAAATAGGTTATGTAACTTTGAAAGCATTAAACTGCAAAATACTAGACAACATAGATCTCTGTAGAAGTCCAGTGGTCATCTATTATTTCACCTGTCTTTATTAGGGCCCTTAAATTTCTTAACAGGTGTCAAGTCTAACCCTCAGTACAGAGGTAAGATATTGTTTATATTTAACAAAAAAGTACTTGCTAACTCTCAGCTCAAAATTGTTTTAAGTCTGTGGCTACCTGTGGGCTATAAGCCATTCATTATTAGCATTCTTCCAACAGGGCCAGAAGCTGATTTTGTTTGACTCGACTCTGCACAGAAGAGATCAGACATGTCCTTGAGGCTCTTGCTGCCTACAGGTCTCACAGAGACTACAGGTAAAGACAGTGGGACAGATAGATAAAAAGGATTCTGTATATTCAGAATCCAGAGTCAGATTCAACCACCATGAAGGAAGCCTGATTCTGTCCCCAACAGGTAAATGACAAATATTAGTCTTAGAGGCGTTTCATATTACAACTGTCCAATCTATTTATTCAATGGACTTTGGGAACAGTGGCACTGAACATAATTTATCCTGTACATTTCACTATAAGCAATAACCAGGGAGGATGATGATTTAAGAACTGAGCTAGAATGAATCCCCGGAGAATGGCTAGAAGGAGAAGCATAGATAGGTTTTCAGGCTCTTGGTCATGGGCCCAAGAGCATAAGGGATGGGTAAAGGGCAGTGAGGACCTGGGACAGCCTCCATTAAGACAAGCCTAGGTTTGAAGAGTGATATCCACAGGAGTGCCCATGAGGGCACTGTACATATTAGTGTCTTCTTTATATGAGAACTCTCAAGAAAAATGTTATCTTTACTTTAGAACTGGGAATAGCTACAGCATTACTGGGAAAATTTTTTTATCTTGCGGACTCAAGGAATCACATAACTGATCAAGTTTTGTTGCCTACCTCTAGAAAGAGCTGACTTCTAAAGCACTCTCTGTAAGAAAATGCTTTTCATAATCACCAACTCGTAATCCTCTGAGTACTACACAACTATTAACTAACAGAATGTCCCCCAATGCAGTACATATTTTTTTCAGATGAGGAAATTCAGGGACAATCAACTTGCCTAAGGTCACAGATGACGTAACTGGCAGAGCTGGGATTTATAGTCAGGCAGTCTGGCTCCGGGTCCAAGCTCTTTATTTCGTGCTTTACTGTCTCTTACAGTAAGTACAGGGGTAAATATTTATGTTAACCTCACTTCTGGCTTTATCTTATTTTCCCCAATGCGTATTATTTTCTTCAACCCAATTTTTTCTGCTTAACTTCTAAAAAGGAAACGATCTCATGTGTATTTTTGTAAGTCACTCCGAATTCAAGTTGGAAAAATATAGATGACTAGACGTATATGTAAAATAAGTATGTGTTTACATATAATACATATATTTATATATACACTTATATGTTCACACACACACATATACACATATATTCTCTAACTGGTCCCCACAGCATTTTATACGTATTGATCAAAAAGTGTGGATTTAATCTATGGAAACAAGTACTGGATGCATGAAGGAAACTAAACTCCTTGAAGTCTGGAACCATGTCTTAAATAACATATATACTGCCAAAAAACCAAGCACAATTTAAACATTACGTTTTTACGAAGTGCACATTTTGTGGATTGGTAGGCTCAAGAGGGTTCGAGATTTAAAAGAGAGAGGTCAGTTTGGCTTCCAATCCTGAGTAAAGAAGAAGACGCAGTGCTGGAATTTGGATGAATCTAAGATGCTCCTTCCCTGCTTCGGCCTAGGAGTGTGACCCGGTCGGTTTCCTTTCCCGTCCGTCCGGCGGCGGTCACTGGGTGATCGCTAAAGATGTTTTCCAGTTATCAGAGCCTCAGAGTACCTTTTCTAAAAGCTGCCAGAAGGGAAACGGTCCGCCTGAATAAACCCACTTCCCTTTCCTTTTCCTGGCTCCTTCGCTCAGAAGCCCCTGGAGGCCGACCGCCCCAGCCCCGGGGAGGCCCAGACCACCCCAGACCACACACTCCACCGCCTATGGCTTCCCTAGAGGTGCACTCTCCCGCCTGCACCACAGTGACCCGCAGCGCCTCAGCCGCCTTGGACCCCGGACCCACCTGCGGTCTCGGTGCCAACGACGACCCACGACCAAGGGCAACGGCGAGCCCAGCCTCCAGCGCCGGCGGAAGCCTGGGTCTCGGGACCTGCCATTCACAGCGCCCGCAGGAAGAGAGGGGTGGCACAGGAAGACCATACCTCTTCTTCTTCTTAATATTTGACTTTTCTCACATTTACCTTAGATTTCAAACATTGTAAGTCATTTTAAAATAAAATTTAGGCCCTAGGTGACGAGATTTGTTGATGTATGCTCCATCTCCTTCCTACAACCTCGTCCCGACCCCCCCCTCAAGATGGTATCGCCTGGGGTCTTCCCCGCCTCAGCGGATCGCCTCCAGTTTCAAAATGGCGACCGCCACTGCGGGGCTTCTGCTGCCTGTTCGTCACGGCCGCTGCTGAGCGAACGCCAGCTTTTCTCGCTCTTGAACTTGGCTGGACTCGACTAGGGGTTGGGAAGGGCAGTGGACGGCGTTGGGGGAGGATTGACGAGGCAAGTGAAGGCGGAAGAAAGGAGCGAGCCTTTGGTTGGGGGAGGGGGCGTCCTCGGCCCTCTGGGAGAGTCTGGCTCCAACTCCCAGCCAGTCTCCGCTCGGATGTGCTCCTGGGGTTTCGGTTCCGACTGCCCTGGTCGTTCGTGGCAGAAGTGCTCAGCGAGGGGAGGAGAAGCGATTTCTCCTTGGGTCTAAAGCCCGCGCGGTCTTTTGTGGCCGTCCGTACGATTCCCTTCCATACTCTTCCCTCCGGTTTGCTGTCTTCCTCAGCCCTTCCAGGCTCTCGGCGTTGGAGGGGTTAATCCAACGCTAGCTTTGGTTCCTTAGCTTCGGCTGCTGTGTTTCCAGCTTCCTTGCTCGGGGTTTTGCCGCTGTCTCAGGTTGAGAGACCACGAGGCTGCTAAGCACTGGCAACAAAGTATGCGTCCTTTTTCGTTAATCGACTCGACCCTCTGCGTCTCGAGGGCGCTTGCACCATCACTCTGTTTTACGTGCTGTTCAGTAAACCGGAGGTCAGACTAGCCATAACCCCAGCAAGTCTGGCCTTCTGTGACCTGGCGAACCTGAATTACCAATTGCCCATCCCTTAATATTTTACTTTATAACCCCTTTTATCCTGTTAGGAAACCGCTGCTCTCCCGGAAGAGACTCTGCACTCAGTGAGCTGGAGGGCCAACCCAGAATTCTTCCCTTTTCCCTTGGATTTTGCATAGTTCCCTTTAGTTATCATTAATATATACAAAGTCATTACTGAGAGAGCAAGTAACTATGATAGATAATTGAGACGAAGTAGTATGGGTTAGAATCATTGCCCTGAAGGAATTTGAGGTGTAGTTAGGATTCATTTCCTTCTTTCAGTGCACATTTATTTTGCTTTGAGTACTGTGCTTGGTTGGTATTGGTGATAAAAAGATGATCACTTTTACTCTTCGCCTATACGTTCCACATCTCTTCAACAAATACTCTTTGTGTCTAGTGTGTGCTAGGTGAAAATGAGGAACCGCTTGAGGCCACCGAAAAGCATTATTAAGGAATAAATGTTTGAGCTGGGTCATGAAGGTTCAAAAGCAATTTACTAGGTTCAAGTGAAGGTCATTCCTGGGTGGAGTACAGGGATGCAGAGACTTGAGAAATTTTGGCATACTTAGGGAGAATGGGAAAATAAATTTGCTTGAGCATGCAATGTAAGGGTGAAGCAAGAGGGAGGTTGACTTCCAACTAAGGAATTTAGATTTTATTCAGTTGTTAGCAGGAAGCCAGTGAATACCTTGCACAGGAAGAGGCATGAGTCTATTTGTTTTGTTTATTTATTTATTTTTAGGATGACAGCTGTATGGAGGATCAACTTGCAACAGGAAAACTAGATGAGAGGAAATTGCAGTCAGGTAAGGTAATGAGTGCCTCAATTGAAGTATAGTAAAGGATGTCAGAGAGACATTTCTGAAATGTCAAATAGGATTCAAGTGGTGGCAGCCAATTTGGTGGTAAGAGAGTCGTGACCCCAGAGTTTTTAGTCTAGGAGACTGCATGGTTGGTGATACCATTAAAATCAAGCCTAAGATGTACATGAAAATAGAATGGTGCCAACGGTGCTCTGCAGTCCGAAGCATTCATTTTCGAATCTAGACCTGTGGTGCTATTACAGTAGCCAGGGCTACATGTAGCTCTTGAGCACTTGAAATTGTGGTTAGATCAAATCGCCTTGTGCTGTAAATATGAAATACATGGTGGATTTCAAAGACTCAGTACAAAAAAAACAATGTAAACTATCTCAATTTTTTAATAATGATTACATGTCAAAATGATATTTCAGATATATTGGGTTAAATAAAATATGTTAAAATTAATTTCACCTGGAAAACTTTTCAGTGTGGCTGTGAAAAACTTTTAAAGTACATTTGTTGCTTGCATTATATTTTTGTTGGACTAGATTATCGTAGTCTAGACCGATGATAGAGGAATTAGTATAGAGGTGGAATTTGAGCTGGGTTTTGAGATGATCGTGAACAGTGATGTCAGGGCAGCTTGCTGGCACCCTCCATTGCCAGTGAAGGCATTCAGGTTTTTGTTTTTTGTTTTTTCAAGCAGTAGGAAGCCTTCAGAGATTTCTGAGCAGGGGATAATATGTGCAGGGGTATTTCTGAAATTAATCTGGCAGGAATGTTTAGGTTGAGATGAAAGGGAAAAAGGCTGGAAGCAGAAGCAGAGAAACCCAAATGTAAGGTAATGAGGCCCTGCATTAAGGTACTGGCAGTATGAACGGAAAGGGAATGATATACGTACAAGGCATGCTGAGGGAAAACTAATCAGGACTCGGAAACAGACTGTTCAGGAAGAAGTAAAGGAAGGAATCGAATGTGTAGAGTTTCATCCTTGGTTGCTTAGATAACAACTAATGAATTCATGTCATAGAGTTATAAAAAGTACATTTGGGGCTAAAGAAATTTAGTCTTAAAATAGAACCAGCAAAATCGAAAGGAGGAAGTGGTCTGCTAAATACTCTCCCTTTTTATTCTTCTGCTTTCTATATCTTCTTATCTATTCAATCATACACACCAGCCAATTTTCTTAAAATACAGAATTACCCGTATCGTGTCATCTTCTTCCTTGATAATTGATCTTAAAATGTTTCTTTGTTGCCTGTAGAACTAGTTCCAAAGTTTCCAAGGCCTTTCGTTACCTGGCCCTTTTCTATTCATGTGCCTGGGTAGTTTTTTCACTGGTTATCTGTAAGTTTTTGATTTGTGCCTTTGATCATGTTGTTTTGAATATCTTTTCTCTTTGTTTCTTTCTACCCAGGTCCTCCCAATCCTTAACAAATCATTTAAGATCCCACTTTCTTTTTTTAAATGATTTTCAATAACATAAGCTAATGTCGATTTAAAAAATATTATTTCTTAAACTGCATATTTCAGCCCCTGATTGTAGCCAGTTTGGTATATTATTATTTATTTTTGTCTTTTATTATATATATATTTTTATCCCTGTTTGTTTTATGTAAGCTTAAGCTTCCTAAATTGTGATGTTTCTTTTTTTAAAAAGGACCATATGTTATACTACTTGCTGCTCATGGTGCTCATCTTAGGGCAAGATATAGAAATTAAACACCATAATTAAAAACTGAAGTAAATCATTATGCTGCATTCATGAGACTTATTTCTTTATTTTTTAGATTCATAAAGAACTCTTCCTTTGAATTCACAGTGTTTCATCCTATATACGATTGAGATACTGGTAAGTAATGAATGTCTAATAAAGATGTACCTTTATTATATTGTAAGCAATTGTAATGAAAATACCCTTTCATCTGTTGAAATCAGGGTCTGTCTGCAAAAAGGTTTTAACATGAACTCATTCAGTTATACCTACAAGAGACTTTGTATTTTCAGTTCATAATGTAAATAAAGTGGGAGGAGTAGGGTAGATTGGAGTAGAAAAAGAATTTCTCTTAGGCCGTTAATGTAAATGTGGTGTGTGTGTTACATGCCACTGAGTCAGCTTCAACTCCTGGAGACCCTGTGAATGAGTGACGTCCACAATGTCCTGTCCTCCACAGCCCTGCTCAGCTCCTGTAGACTCCTGCCTGTGGCCGCTTTTATGAGCCATTCCATCTCATATTTGGTTTTCCTCCTTTCCTGCTGCCTTCTGTTTTCCCCAGCATTATTGTCTTTTCCTAAGAATCCTGCCTTTCATGATGTATGTGAAGTAGGACTGCTTCAATTTTGTCATTTTTGCCTCCAGTGATGTTTCAGGTTTAATTTGATCTACTCATTCACCTTTCTGGCCATTAAGGGTATCCATCGAGTTCTCCTTCAACACCATATTTCAAATGAATCACTTTTTTTCCTATCAGCCGTCTTCACTGTCCAACTTTCACATCTATACATAGTAATTGAGAATACAAGGGTGTGGATGACCTTCGCCTTGATCTCTAGTGACATATCTTTGCTCTTGTTGATCTTTCCTAATTCTTTCATTGCTGCCCTTCCTAGTGTCAGCCTTCTCTTGATTTCTTGATTGCAGTCTCCATTTGAATGGATGACTGAACTAAGGTAAGCAACACCTTTAACAATTTTAATATCTTCATTGTCTGTGTTAAAGTTGTGTATTTCTTCTATAGTCATGATTTTTGTCTTCTTGATGTTCAGGTACAATCCTGCTTTGTCACTTTCTTCTTACAGTTTCATCAGACGTTGTTTCAAATCATGGCTACTTTCTGCTAGTAAGGTGGCGTTATCTGCATATACTATTACCGATGTTTCTTCTACCCATTTTCACTGTTCCTTCTTCTGAGTCTAGCCAAATTTTTCATATATGTTCTGCATGCAGAGTAAACAAAAAGAGAGGTAAAATGCATGCTTGTCTGATGCCTTTGCCCGTAGGAAATCATTCCATCTCTCCATATTCTGTCCGGACAGTGGCTTCCTGTCCACAATACAGGTTATGCGTCAGGACAGTGAAGTGCTGAGTCACACCCATTTCTTTCTGAGCAACCCATAGCTTTTCATGGTCTACAAAGTCAAAGGCTTTACTATAGTCTATAAACAGACTCACCTTCCGAAAGCCTTTGGAGCACTCTAGTGTCCACTGAATGCTCGCAATTAGATCTTGAGCACCACAACCTTTTCTGAATCCAGCTTGAACATTCTGCATTTCTTGCTCCATATAATATAGAAGCCTTTGTTGCATTACCTTGAGCATCGCTTCACCTGCACGGGAAATTAGAGCAGTGATCCTACAGTAACTGTACTTCTTGGCATCTTCTTCCTTAAAAATAGGAATGAATATTGAACATTTCCTATTTGTCGACATATTCTTGTTAGGATTTTGAAAGATTTAGTCTCTTTGGGTTGGAATAATTCTGTTAGTATACCATCTACCCTTGGTGATTTATTTCTTCCCTATACTTTCGGGGCAGCTTTCACTTCACTTTCTAAAATTTCAGGTTCTTCCTTATAGGAATCATCTTCAAATTATCTGTCATCTTTTTGTCTCTTCTATATAGATTTTCAGGATTCTCTTTCCACCTTCCTTTTATTTTCTCTTGGTCAGATAATGTGCTTCCTTGTTGGTTTTTCAGCAGTCCTAGTCTGTGTTTAAATTTTCCCCTTATTTCTTGGATCTTCTGGTAGAGATCACTTGTTTTTCATCTTTTGTTGTTCTATCTACTTATATCAACTATCATAATTCTCTTTAGGTCCACATGGTAGTTGAAAAACTGCATTCATTATTCTAACCTACTTTTGTCACCTTTTACTTTTGCCTCTTGCCTGTCTCTAACAATTTTTAGTGTTTCTTCTGTTATCCATCTATTTCTTTTTACTCCTGGCATTGTCTTTTCACATTCTTCTCTAATTCTGAAGTTTCAGTCCACAGTTCTGGTTCTTGGTCAGGCAAGTTTAACAATGCAGATCTCTTGTTTTACGTGGACTTTAAATCCATCAGGAATGTTAGTTATGTTATTTTGGCACTTCAATTCTTTTAGTGCTCTTCTTCAGCTTCAGTCTAATGTTTGATATTGACAGTTCGTGGTCAGTACCACAGTCTTCTCCAGGTTTTGTTTTGGTAGACAGAATGCAGCTTTCCCATCTCTTCCTTCCAATTGCATAGTCTGTTTGATTTTTATATTGGCCATCTGGTGATGTCCATGTATAGAGTTGTTGCTTCAGTTGTTTGAAGCATATGTTTGTGATGGACAACTTGTTGGCTTCCCAGAAATCTATAAGCCAATCTTCTGCTTCTTTTCTGACCCCTAGTCTAAATTTTTTGACATTTGATTCTACTTTGCCTTTTCTTGCTTTTGAGTTCCTGTCATCTATAATTATCAGCATGTTTTGTTTCGGTGTGTGATTAATAACTTCTTGGACGATTGCATAAAAGCTTCAGTTTCATCTTCAGCTCTTGTGATTGGAGCATAGACTTGAATGATGGTTACGTTCATCAGTTTTCCTAGAAGTCTGGTTGGTGTTAGTTGGTCAGATCTTGCATGGTAGCCCCTAACTGCCTGTGCCACATCTTGCCTCAGTGTTAAAGCCTCTTCATTTCTTTGAGTTTGTCATTTCCAGAATAGAAGACTTAGTAGTTGCTGATTTCAGTCCTTTTTACTTCACTGACCCCAAGCACTACAATGTTTAGACGTTCCATTTCTTGCTTTACAATTTCCAGTTTACCTTGGTTCGTGCTTCTTACGTTCCTTGTTCCAATTTTATGTGTTATGAAGCATCGTACTTTCCTTTGGCCTTTGTGACTTCAGCTGCTAGATGTCCCTTCAGTTTTGGTTTAGTTGCGTCATTAGCAACAGTGGTATTTGTACTTGGTCTCTGCTCTTGCCCAGTGACTGAGTGCTTTCTGACCTGGGAGTCTCATCTTTCAGTACTATCTCATATGTTGTTTTGGACTCTCTCATCATAGGGTTTTTAAGGTAAAAATGAAATATATAAAAAGAAAAGAAAATGCAGCAATGATTCACCATTGCTTTCTCCTGCACAGTGTGTGGGTACAAACCACGTGCTCGGGTCCATGGTGTTGCAATCACCAAACACCTATGAAATGTAAACGCCCCTACAGTAATAATTGTGGTACAAGCACTATTTTGGTAGGGAGAATTTCTTAGCTCCTTTCCAATGCTGTGTTTATACACGGTTTTCATCAGACTGAGAATTAGTATTTTTGTACTTCTCAAATTGGAACACTTTTTCACTTATTTGTACCTTACAAATAGGAACACTGTAAGTCAATATATTTTTAGTTTTAACTTGTTTTAACAACTGTTGATTTTCAAAACCACTACGTGCAAGAAATGTGCTAATATAGTAGGGATGCAAAAATACGTAAAGCGTAGTCCTGCACTCAGAGGTATCTCCAAGCAAGAGGAAATGCATATAAATAGGTAATTGTTAATGGTGTGATAAGGGCGCTAAGCTCATTTAATACTAGCCATGCTTTATTTATTCACTTAAGAAGCATTTATGACCACCACTATGTGTTGGGCACTGTGGAGGCATTAGACTGTAACTGCGATCAAAATAGAAAAAGAGGAATTGACAAAGAAGATTGAGAAGTGGAAGTTAGAGTCAGGGAAAACGAAGAGAGGGTTGACAGAAGCAGAGAGCAGGGCGTTTCAAGGAGGATGTGGCAGTTAATTTGATCAAATGCTATAATTTCTAGTAAATGTCCATTGAAATGTCCATTGGCTTAAGTTGTACAGAGGTTTGTCAGGGACTGGCGAAAGCATTTCCAGTGATGTGGTAGAGAAAGGCGCCAGTTTAGGTAGTGCGAATGGGAAAGGAGACACATTTATGGACAAATATTCTGAGAAATTTGCTCCGAAACGGGAGCATAGAAATGATGAAGTGGTTGCAGAAGATTATAGGATTAAGAGAGGGTTCTTTTAAGCTGGGAAATTCTGGAACATCTTATTTTGCTAATAGGAATGGTGCATCAGTGATGATGCAGAGAGAAGGAAAGCTCACAGAGGGAGTGGCCTTGGATAGGGCGGAGCTGATTATTCCATGTAATAGGAGACACAACAGTGTACATGCAGATAGGTTAATGGGTATGGTATTTGGAAAATGAGGAGGTACTGTCTACTTTTATTTTCCAATTGGAGAATGAGGTGAGATGATCAGCTGAGTGGGGTGGAGGGAGGGGTGCCTGACGCTTGAGCAGAGAAGCGATGTGAAATAATAGTCTCAAAGATGGAAGGTCAACCTACTAAGAAAAATAGGACTGATAGTTAGTACTTAGTGCCTATGTGAGATCTTTGGCTAGGAATTTAGCTGTGTGATGGCGTCCCCCATCTGTCCCCCTCCCTCTCCCCCCTGTAACATTCAGCTGCTGGAATAGACAAGACAAAGTGAATGATTGGAGTCAGTCAGGGTTGGGGTTTGCTAGGCTGGCACAAAGAAGGACTGGAGGAGTCTACCTCTGCTACGAGAGGACATTGTCCCCAACGGAGGCTCCTTGTCAGTTGGGATCCCAGAGTGAAGATGATGCAGAGCTGTGGCCACCCTTGAAGGACAGCTGGCAATCATAAGACACACCTCTGTTGTTTGAAACCATTGAGACCTGGGTGTCGTATGCTGGCTGATACACCTGTGGCTGTTGGAAGTCTTTGAAGAGCTTCCTGAGAGCTGTTTCTCAGTCTTCGACTGCTGCTGGGGGCAGTGGATAATTGTCAGTGAAATGTTATGCCTCTGGACGTGGTGGCCCTTGTTAGGTGCTCAGTTAACAGTGGCTCTGATCATGACCTGGCGTTTCTGCACACAGAGCAGACTGACGGTCATCTGGGCTGCGAGACACGTGTTCCTCTGATGGCTGTGGAGTACATGCAGGCTTAAAGCAACCTTGGGGGAGCTCCTCCATGAATTTGTGGCCGGTGTTCTTCTCCTCACTGCCCGCTTTCTCCCCAGCCCCCCGCCAGAGCTGTGTAGAAGGGGGCTATTTAGATGCAATTCCATTGTCCACTGTTCGCCAGTTCCAAGGTCAGGTACATTCAGCTGGCTACAGCAGGGGAGAACACACACACAGGAGCCATGGCGTGTCTCTCCCACTTCTTACCTGTAATTTTTCCTATTTACTGAGCCAGTGTCATTCTCTTTTATTCCAGACCTCCCCGCTTTTCCTTTGTTATTTCACTTCTATCCCGTGCAATCAAATCTGATGCGGGGGCCCGGAGCACCCTCCTAGCACTGGCCTTGTTGTGCTGGTGGTCTTCGGAGTTTTGGCTTCTCAGCACCATTCCCCTCTTAGCACCCAGCACACGCGAGGTAGACAGTGGGTGCTCGATAAAGACAGGTTCTGCTCTCCTAAAAAAAAAAAGACTGGAGAAGCAAGATACTTGAGAGTGTTTGCAGAATAATCATGATGGGGTAATTAACTTGCCCAGAACACAAAGCCACAGGAAGGGCGTGAGTGGAGCCTGAGCGCAGTGAAAAGTCATCGGTGGATTAGAGAGACTGGTAAGGCCAAAGGATTTTTGCAGTGAGAATCCTAGCGTGAGCGAGGTGGCAGTGAGAATGAGGCTTGAAGCTGAAATTTTGAAAGTGGTACAGCTTCTTGGTAGTGATAAAGTGAAATGAAGGTTATTGGAGTGAGAAAGTCAAAGAACTAAGAGGTCACTATTGAAGTTATTGAGAGGAAGACTGAGTCAGATTAATGGTGTCAGCAATGAGAAGGAAATAAGGAAGGCTTGGGGAACTAACCAGGCGGGTGGCATGGGACTAGGTATTTGAAGGAGGAAGGAGAAGACAGAGTTTGGAGGCTGCAGCAGGAGAAAGGATCCCATACTTCCTGCTTTTGAAGTATAGGCAGTAGAAGAAGGAAAAAGCCTCTTGAGAGGATTGTAGGAGAGACAGTATCACTTGAGAACAGCCAGGTCTCTGAAGATGAGCAGGTAGAGAGAACCTTTGGAGAAGAGGTTGAAGTAACAAGTGAATGTAATCATAGTTCCAGAGGGTATGCTGGAAGGACTTGGGAGAGAGAGGAGGTAGGGGGTTGGGTCCAACTAGGAGATGTACATATTGGTGATAATGGATAGCTAGGAGTCTTGGAGTATCGGCTGTGGCTGAGGAGAACAAGATGGGAAATGTAGTGGGACCAGCCCCCGGACAACCTGTTACAAAGATGGGCCAAAATAAGTTTACCTTATTTTGTTGATAGGACCTTGGGCAGATGGTCATAGATCATCAGGCTTGCAGTGACCTCTCCTACTTGCATGGTTAGCCAGGAAAGGCTAATTTAGCTTTTAAGGAGCTAAGATCTGTGATGTTTCTTGAGACCTGTATTTTGCTAATGAATATTTTTATAACATCTGTTTAATAGCACACAATTCTAGTTCTAGGCCTTAAATCCCAACAGATGTGCTCATGTAATATCTTCTTGAAATGTATGTGGTAGGTCTCCTAGCATAAATTCCAGCATTTTTTTATGTATGTATTAATGCTCGTGTTTTATAGGCTGGGGTATGTGGGTGAAGAAAGGGTAATTAACTTGCCCAGAACACAGAGGAGTAGATTCAAATCTGGGTCTGTCTGAATCCAAAGGCCACTGCTTTTCATCAAACCCCACTAGGAAACCACAGAAAGACTCATTGTAAACAAGAGTGTGTAGGATCATGCTTGTACTTTTAAACTTGGCAGTGATGGAAATGGATCTTTTAAATGTTTGCTTTCCATGTTTATGGAATTTCTGCCCACTTAGAAATTTGACATAATTTTAATTTGTTATGTATGTTAGACTGTACTTTAATGCTTAATTACATTTTTATTTCTTATGAAAGAACCTTTTGGATTGTTGTTATTGGACCAAAAAAATGACATCTATTATCAAGTTAACTACCCTCTCTGGAGTTCAAGAAGAGTCTGCTCTTTGTTATCTCCTCCAAGTCGATGAGTTTAGATTTCTATTGGACTGTGGCTGGGATGAGCACTTCTCGATGGATATTATAGATTCCCTGAGGAAGTAAGTTACTTTTGTTATTTCTAGACTTTTAGAAAATCAACTCCTCTTTTCTACACTGTAATACCATATTCATGTTACACAGTGTCTGCTTTTTGGCTCTAATTTAGTTTATAGAAAAAGACTTAGTTTTATTTGCCAAAGAACCAAACAGTGACCGTTTTCACTTGTAAAGTTTGATTGACTTATAAGCTGTGTTATTTGAAATTTGGCCAAATCTTAAGTTAATTGTTACTTGGCTAATGAATCTCAGTAGAAATTTTTGCACCCTAATTCTAGAAAAAAGCAAGATTTAAGTTTATGAGAATTTGAAGTGAGGAAAAACCTTCCATGTGAAAGTTCTGCAGTCAGAGCACATTATCTTTTTATATCTTTTGATGCTAGATGTTAAGAATTGGTGCTTAAAATAATGACTATGAGATACAAAAGGATACTAACCCATCAATTCAGTTATGTTTGCAGTCCTGTACTAATTATGGAAGGAAAGAAGACTTAAACATCTAAAAATCTTAGAAGTTTTAGCAAAAAATTTTTTTCTTGTTAATTTTTTTGTCAGTGAGAGCATATGCTTCATTGATTAAGTTTTACTATAATGAATATGCTGTCAGTCACCATGAGAAAAAGCTGGGGCAAAATTCATAATAAATATGTGGCTGTGTAAATATCTTTTCTTTAATTTCTGAAATTCCAAGCTGAGTTCTTAAACTTAAATTGATGGTATAAAAGATAGCCATTTGAAATCAGCTTACATGTGGTGTCTATTGTTTCTTTTACTTTTCTTTATTAAATGTGTCTAGACACTATATATTTACTGCAACTTATACCATAATTTGGACATTTATGCAGGACAGGGCTAGTAATAATTGAAATTCATAAGTATCATACTTTTAGCTCTTAGTTTTGCTCTTTTACTCCAGCATAGTCTTTTTTCAATTCAGAATAATGAGGGAAATCAGAATTGATGAATTAGTTTTGAGTGTCCTGCCTTTATCCTTAAAACTAGATTTGAAGAAGTTGTTTCGTTTTTTGTCCTAGGCATGTCCACCAGATTGACGCAGTACTGTTGTCCCACCCGGATCCACTCCATCTTGGTGCTCTCCCATATGCCGTCGGGAAGCTGGGTCTAAACTGTGCTATCTATGCAACCATTCCTGTTTATAAAATGGGACAGATGTTCATGTATGACCTTTATCAGGTAATTTGAGCAATTAAACAATTTTTTTAACACTCCGCAGTGATTATTTTTAACCTCTTATTTGTGTTCTTCTTTTAGTCTCGACACAATACAGAAGATTTTACACTGTTTACATTAGATGATGTGGATGCAGCCTTTGACAAAATACAGCAGTTAAAATTCTCTCAGATTGTGAATTTGAAAGGTAAAAAATGTCTCCAGTAGTAAATCATTGGACTAATGGGGTTTAACCTACTGTAAAGTACAAGGGGAATTTGTTGTAAAAATTGTAGGCACTACAAAATACTAACAAAATATTAACAACTCAGGCCTTTT
This sequence comes from Pteropus medius, assembly GCF_902729225.1. NCBI lineage: Eukaryota > Metazoa > Chordata > Mammalia > Chiroptera > Pteropodidae > Pteropus > Pteropus medius. The sequence continues at coordinate 15,461,084 of NW_024349797.1, forward strand.
CCCATTTAACTTGGAAAAGGCTTGTTCAGTGTTTGCTGTGTGCAGTGTGGGCACATCCTCCTGTGGGGAGCTCACAGGCTGATGACTGAAAGTAGCGACTGAAGTAAATGCAGTGCTCTGACAGTGCAGGGTGGAAAACAACTGAATCCTAGAATCAAGCATAAAAATTTATTTTTTAATTAGGTCAAGAAGTTACATATTAAATATATACTTAGCATCTATAGAGAGAATTGTATTAAAGATTTTCAGATATGAACCTTGGTGTTGAAAAAAATGTTGCAACAGTGGAATCTGAAGATTTAGCCAGGAAGTAACAGTGGCCTCAACAGTTTTGTTTGTACTTAATTTTTCTTTAGGAAAAATTCTTTACCGTAATGAGATTTGAATTGTCAGATTAGAAGTTAGCAAAAATGGAAACACTTGATAATTTTGTGTACAATATAAATATTAAAATTTATTAGTTCATACTAAATAATTTAATAGTACTAGTAATTTTAAGTTGGATCTCTAGCCTTCTATTCCTAAGCACAAATAAGTCTACAAGAATACGTAATAAAATGACAAGAGCGTTTGCTTCCAGGAGGGAATGGAGTAGCTGGGGGACAGGAGAGTGAGACGTGCATTTCACTGGGCACCTTTTTATTTTTGAATTTTGTATCATTGTATATACTACCTATTAAAAACCAGCTTACAAATAAATAACCTTTCTTTAGGGTTGTAAAAGAAATCTGACTGTTGTCATTATCTTGTCAACGTAGGTAAAGGACATGGCTTGTCTATCACACCTCTGCCAGCTGGTCATATGATAGGTGGAACAATATGGAAAATAGTCAAAGATGGAGAAGAAGAAATTGTTTACGCGGTCGATTTCAACCACAAGAGGGAGATGTAGGTACATCAAGAGAAAAGCTAATGGAAATACAATTGATATTATTTTATACTTTGGAGGGAAAATTAGAAACAAAGTTATTTTTTAACCATAAATCTAGAGCAATTTAAAAGCACCAAATAGTGAATATTTTCAAAATTACTTAATTATTTGCATTGTAAGGGAAAGTTATGATACAGGAGAGAAAAGATATATTTGAAAGTACAGTTAGTATCCACTGTATAAAACAGATATCTTCCCAGAGATGTTGCAGAGGAGATTAATTTTTATACATCAAACTCTATATGCTCTTGACCTACTCATTAAAGGAAATTTGTGATTTTTTTTTTGTATAATCAGTAATTACCATCTAATATAACTATATTTAAAGTCAGACCCTTGAAAAGGAGACACATAGTTTAATATTTTAAATACTTCATTTTGCACTCACAGAATATTATATTGATTATATCTGAATGATGATACTCTGGAAGATCTTCATTTTCTTTCTTTCTTTTTTTTAATTTACCAGATTTTCTTATCAGCGAGTATGTATGCTTTTATAGTTGGAGGTGGAAAAAAACTTTATAGAACAAGTTAATTATATTTTACGTAAGATAAGCTATTGTTTATTTGAAGTGATATAGAATATTTCTCTTCTTCAACTTTGTTATAGCCACTTAAATGGATGTTCCTTGGAAATGTTAAGCAGACCCTCCCTACTTATCACAGATTCATTTAATGCTACGTATGTGCAGCCGAGGAGAAAACAGAGAGATGAGCAGCTTCTGAGTATGTATTACGTGAAGACCTTTTTAAAGAGCTGCAGAAGTGCATGGTAGCATGAATTCCTGTTTGTTCTGGTTAACGTTTTTCTTGTCATAGAGATTCGCTAACTCTAATATTTTTAAAAAACTATTATGGAACCACGTCAATATTTTGTACGAAGAGATGGCATTAGTTGGTTTGAATTTAACATTTGTGAGATAGGTACAAAGATTGGCTTCTCCCAAGCACTCTCTGGTACATGTCTAGAGAATGCCAATATATATAAAAATTTCATATAAATCTGTTAGAAAAACATTCATACTCTAAAAGGAAAATTAGAATAAAGGAGATAAATGAAGGTGCCAGTAGTTGACGATTTTGGCATTGGGTGCTATATGCTCTAACCTAGTACTCTTGGTTCTGGGCTGTTCTCGGCTGCTTTTGTGTTGGCTGGAGTTGCTTTACCTTGTATTGCTTTTTTTATTAGCTATGTGGGATTTTAGCAGGGAAAGTTGGATTCCACTTATAAACATGTTCGAAAACACTGCCTTCACCTAACATTTAAAAAGTATCACCCATAATACTAACTTTAAGAAGTTCTTCAATTCCTGTTTTTTGCCAGAGTTTGGTTTTACTAAATATTTTCAGTACTTTCATCTAGAGCAAGGAAATCTGCTTAAAAATATTTATAAATATATATTTGTGGGAAAAGAGAATATGATCTGTATTTTACTCTACAGGCATACATACATACAAAATATGTATGTATTAATATAAAGTACGTGTGTGTGCAGGTGTGTACGTTGTATGTGTGTGTAAATTTGGGAATTATTTATAATGAAGTTTATTAAGGCTGGTTGCATTTGGCCTACTCATTGAATTTTTGCAGTGTACTGTACAAATAACATTTTCTCTGTGTACTATGGGTGAAAAGGATTGGAAATCACTGATTTATAATTTTTCAATGAAAAAAATTGAGAGTTAATGGCATTATTTTTTACTCCTAGAAAGATATATTCACAGAACAAAAAATATTTGTAATAGCCTGAATGAAAGTTTTTTATTTTTTGCCTGGCTTAGTAATTGCTTATTTATAAGTTATTGCTTTTATAGTAAAAACATGGATATAAAGTTATCTTTAATTTTGTAGTAAAGTATTGTTATGTTCTATAGGAATTTTACATTCTGTTTTCTAGCAAATGTCCTGGAAACACTTCGAGGTGATGGCAATGTATTAATAGCAGTGGACACTGCAGGCAGAGTTTTGGAACTTGCTCAACTCCTTGATCAGATTTGGAGAACTAAGGATGCAGGATTGGGTGTTTACTCATTGGCACTCCTAAATAATGTCAGTTATAACGTGGTGGAATTTTCTAAGTCCCAGGTTTGTTTCCCATTACCATTTGTAATGAAGTTTGCTACGGAGCTTGGGCTTGTGGAAAACAATGTCTTAATTGCCCTTTGGGTTTTATTTTTCTGTTGAAGAGATTGATGATGATAATGATGATGATGACAATAATAACAAAAGCTAAAAATTTACCACTTAGCTATTTTTCAGGCTTTACATTTATTATTTCATTTAATCCTTATACACCCTATGAAGTAGGTTCTGTTTTTCCCTCCATTGTACAGATCGGGCAAGTTGCTTCTCCTCTAACACTTAGTATCACAATTTGTAATATAAGGACAAAAACATAGAACCAACTTTATAAGATAGAAATGTTAGAATCCAATTTTTTCTCCTTTGAATAAGCTCTTAATCTTGAAATATCAATCTCTGGGTTGAGATACTCATTTAGAACTTATACATAGCCTTCTCAATAGAGTTAAAGTAACTTATTAGTGAAACAATGCAAAATTGGATTTTTAGGGGTGAACACTGGGGTGGCAGGATCTAATAGAGGAACCGAAGCAAAAAATAGGCTGCTTGTCAAATGGTACAAATTTAAGGCAACCAGTGTGGGGAAGAGACTTAAGATAGAAGTTGAACTCCTTGTAGAATACACTGAAGTTAAAATATAGCATTTTTTGATTATTGTTTTCTTTCTCCCCCATATTAGGTAGAATGGATGAGTGATAAATTGATGAGATGTTTTGAAGACAAAAGAAATAATCCATTTCAGTTTCGCCATCTCTCTTTATGTCATGGTCTTTCTGATTTGGCTCGAGTACCTAGCCCTAAAGTAGTACTTGCCAGCCAACCTGACCTGGAATGTGGATTTTCAAGGGATCTCTTTATTCAGTGGTGTCAGGACCCTAAAAACTCAATCATTCTAACTTACAGAACTACTCCTGGGACTTTAGCACGTTTCCTAATTGATAATCCTTCTGAAAAAATTACAGAAATAGAGGTAAGCGCCGTACGTGAACTTGATCTTAACACTGTTTGGAGAATATATTATGCATGATATATCAGTGACCAAAAATATATTATGCATGAAATTTATATGCATGCATGAATATATTATGCATGAAAAATCAGTGACCAAAAATAAAACTCAAAATTGTTTCAAGATTTTTATTAGAATAACAGAATAAGAGAGCCTTTCATAGCACAAATTTCAGAGCTCCTTAATTGGAAATTCTCATTTTTCCGTCTTTATTCAGATACAATAGACAACTAGTTGCCTGTGTTTACATTGTACAATTCAGTGAGTTTTTTTTTCAATTATAGTTGGCATACAACACACCAGCCTCAGCTGGACAGCATATTGATCAGAGATCCACGCAACTCACAAAGCGATCACCCCACCAAATCTCCCCCCACATATTCATTCCAACATTATTTTTTTGTTGTTGCTACCAAATTTTATTTATTTATTTATTTTTAAAATTTATTTAAATTCGTTTCACGTATACAGTACATTGGTTAGACATCTATGTAGTTCATAAAATGATCCCTCCAATTGTTCCTTCCTTTCCCTGGCCCTCCATCTAGCCATCATGTTAATGCTAACTGCATTCCCTTTGCATGCTCCCTATCCCCGTGACCAACTGTCAACTGATTTGTACTTCTTTAACCCTTCACCCCATTCTCCTATCTTCCCCTGGCCCCCACTGGTCCATAACCAAATTGTCCACTATATTTGCAAGTCTGTTATTGATTAGTTTGTTCTTTTTGTTCCTTAGATTCCACATATAAATGAAATCATATGGTATTTATCTTTCTCTGTCAGACTTATTTCACTCAGCATAATAACCTTTAGGTCCATCCATGTCGTTGCAAATGGTAGGATTTCATTTTTTTTAATGGCTGAGTAACCATCATTATTAACCATCTTCCCCAGCTGTACTCTACATCCTCATGTCTACTCTGCAACCATTCACCTGTACCTCTAATCCCTTTGCCCTCTTTTTCCCCCCTCACCCCACTCCCATCTAGTAGTCCTCAAAATATTCTCTGTATCTATGAGTTTATTTCTGCTTTTGTTGTTGTTGTTATTGTTGATTTCGTTCTTTAGATTCCACATGGACGTGAAATCATGCGATATTTATCTTTCTCTATCTGACCCATTTCATTCAACACGATACCCTCTAGGTGCATCAAGGCAATGTCTTTTTCCATCCCCTTCCTTTTAGTCTGTGTGTGTCTTCTAATTTGAAGTGAGTCTCTTGTAGGGAGCATATGTAGGGATCTTGTTTTCTTATCCATTCAGCCATTCTACCTTTTGGTTGGAGCACATAATTCTTTTCCATTTGAGGTACTTGTTGATAGGAATGTAGTTGTTGCCATCTTTATTCCAGTTTTTGATACATGTTTTTTCTTCTTAAAGAAATCCCTCCAACATTTCCTGTAATACTGGTTTGGTGTTGATAAATTCCTTTAACTTATTTTTGTCTGGGAAGCTCTTTATCTGCCCTTCAACTCTAAATGATAGCTTTTCTGGATAAAATATTCTTGGTTGTAGATCCTGGGTTTTCATCATGTCAAATATTTTGTGCCAAGCCCTTCTGTCCTGCATAGTTTCTTTTGAGAAATCAGCTGCCAGTTTTATGGGTGCTTCCTTGTAGGCAACTAACTGCTTTTCTCTTGTTGCTTTTAAGCTTCTTCCTTTGTATTTAACCTTTGGCATTTTAATTATGTGTCTTGGTGTGGGCCTCTTTGGGTTCCTGGTTTTTGGAACTCTCTGAGCATCCTGGGATTTTATGTCTATTTCCTGCATCAGGTTAGGGAAGTTTTCCATCATTATTTCTTCAAATAGCTGTTCATTTTGTTTTCCTTCAGGTACCCTGATGACATGGATATTTTTACCTTTCATAGTGTCTCATAGGCTCCTTAAATTATTACTATAGTCTTGGCTTCTTTTTCCTTGCCATTCTGATTGAGTGTCCTTGGCTTTCTCATCCTCTATACAGGTCATTTGATCCTCTTCTTTATTCACTTTGTTTATTCCGTTTTGTATAATTCTCATCTCAGATAATGTATTCTTAATTTCTGACTGGTTCCCTTTTATAATTTCCATTTCCATTTTTGTTTTTTTATCTCTTTGTTGAAGTTCTCACTAAATTCACCTACCCCTCTCATAAGTTCCTTGAGCATCTTTATAACCAGCGTTTTGAACTCTGCATCTGTGAGATTGCTTGACTCCATTATTTCTAGATCTCTGTTCTGTTCTCTCATATGGTTTCTGCTTCTTTGTCTTCTCATTTTGGCTGCCTTTCTGTGTCTGTTCCTATGTATTAAGCAAAAGCTTCTAAATCTTCCGGTCTTATTAGTGCGGCTTTGTGTAGTAGGTATGCAGTGGCACAGTCCTGAGTGGTTCAGCTGCAGGCCAAATTTAGCCCAAGCTTGGGCCCCTCTGAGGCCACCTGTTAAGATTCAGCAAGCAATGCACAGATGTTGTGCTTATAGTTGCCTCAGAAGGCCCCACCAGAAACCGAGGCCAGGTGCCACCAGTATGAGTCTTGGTGCTGCGCAGCAAGGAGCACCTGACTTGCTGAGGATACACCTAGATGTGGCTTGGGTGGGGCTGCGAGTCGGAGGAGGCAGTTTCAGGGAATCCTCTGGGCAGAGTGACCTCTGTTATCCAGTTCGATGATGTCTCTGCTGTGGCAGTGCTGAGTCTGCACACTGGGAGCGGGGAGGGCTCAACAGAGGAACAATGGATACTGCTTGCACTTCGGCCTGGGAGAGAGCCTAGCTTTGGTCCTCATTCTAACTACTCCGTGCCCTCCTTTAAGTCCCTGAGCAGCCGAACCAGCATTGCTGGTCAGAACGAGCAGGTCTGTCACACCAGAAGTCCGCTTGCGGACGTGGCCCCTTTAAGAGGAGTCTGTGTCTGCCGCTGGCGCAGGCTCCCACGCAGCCACTCAGTACGGGCAGCCTCGCGTCCTCACCCCATACTTCCATTTGCCCTTGCAGGATGATTTCTTAGTTCTCTCCCTAGTTGTGTGGCCTGTTCATCTAGATCCCAGGTGATGTTTCCTTGCTGCTCACTCCTTGTTTCTGTCACAACCTTGATTTGGTCGCCAGGGGGATGAATAGAGCCTCTGTCATCTACGCCATTTTTTCCCCTTGGAAATTCTCATTCTTGAACCCTTCCGCGGTAATCCCCAGACCCACACCCAGACAGTATACATATACACTGTCTTAATCTCTCTTTGAAAAGTTCCTTCCACGCTCTTTCCTTAATTGGAATCTGGCTGTTCCCTAATAGTACTCTTTCTCCTGCAGCCCTCTCAAATAGATGCTCTTTTTTTTTTTCTCTTTCATTTTTCATGTACTTTGCATCACACTTGACAATACGCTAATCCCTTCTTGTTCCTGACATTTACTAATCTCTTGGTTATTCTCTGGCATTCATTGGTGACTTTGGACCCTGGTTGACAGCCTTCCTGTCCACTCATACTCTGGCCTCCATTCTTGATGACCTTAGCACTCATATCCATCCAGTTTCCTGGCCCTCTGTTTCTTGACTCTAGTTCTTAGTGACCTTTTCCTCCATGCCTTCCCACGATCATGCTATCTGCTCCCACGGTCATGCCCTTAACCTCTTAACCTTGTTATGTTTCTCTGCATCCCTTCCTCATGCATCCCACTGTGATCTTACAGCTGGCTTGCTCTATTACTGCCACGCCAACAGTTCCTTGGTGCCATTGGGACTTTGAGTTCACGAACCTCACCATTTTCACTGTCATCATTCCTCCAGCTTTGAAAAGTCAGTGGTCCGTCATTATTTTTTAAACACCTTTAATTCTCTTATCCTTCTGTCTGTACTCAGCTGGCAAAGCCTTGACTTTGAACTGTTTGCTTAGTTCTGTCTATACCCAAGCAACTTCATGTTACTGGAGTTAAATACTGTGTGGATGGGTTTTCCCTTACATTTACAATGTCACATCTCAAAAGGGGACCCAACACTAGCACTCAGCATTCTGTGGGCTATTCCTTTTTGTACTTTCTGGTAGGACAGTTTCACACCTCCTTTCTTCTCAAAAATTCTACAACTCCATCTCAGTTCTCACGGATGGGACATGATCTTGTTTTAAACTCAACTGAGAGGTGGAAGTAGTCAGATAGGACTTCCATTATCTTCTCAGCACTAATAGCTTAACCTGTTTCCGCATCTGCATTTGCTGCCTTATCTCCTATTACAGGAGCAAGACAATTAGTCAAATGACCTTACACCAAAAGATCGTTTTGTTAATAACCCACCCATCAAATCGATCAATTTTTCCAAAACTAGCCTTATTAACTTAGTTTATAGCAATTGATACTGAACAGGTTAATAACTGTTAGAGTTGTGCAAAATTTCAGATGACTGCTTTTCATTTTGTCTTCATAGTAGCCATTTTAAGGAATGTTTAATTTGTTAAAAGTGAATTAGTAAGGGTACCTATGAACTGGACTTAAGAAAAGCATAATAATAGTAACTAAAATCTGATATACGTTCGCTATAAATACAGATTTGCTGAGGAAAGATTTGGAGCAAGGATACCAAAGTAAAAAAATACTGTCTTTTGGGTTATTTAATAGCTTAGAAATACAAAGTTAAAAGAACTGAGAAATACTTGAAATGGTTTCATCAGATATGAAATGCTGTATTAGGAAATATTAATTACTAGAAATTCAATTAAGGCTGATATGCCATTTGAGGAATTAATAAAAAGAACATTTAAAGTGGTTTAAGTTTCAAAAAAAAAAACGAAAATGGCATTCAGAGTTTAAACTTGAAACGTTAGGTTTTTGATTTTTTTAATAGCCAGTACTTAATGCTCTTTCCCCTCTCACCTCGTTAGAGGTTTTTCCTTTTCTGTCCATTATCTATCACTTTTTCCTCTGTTTGGTCACATCCAAAACAACTTTTACTGTGACTCCTCCTCTACTCCCAGACTTCTCTGAGTCTTCCTCATCTTAGGGAATAGCAGCACTTCCACCTACTGACTCAAGCCAAAAATCTAGAAATTAAAAAAAACCTGTTCTTTGAATATATACTGAAAAGTGTGCATATTGTAAGCATATGCTGCGATGAGTTTTCGCAAGTTGAACACAGTTGTTGTCTAGCCTGTATCTAGGTCCTTTTCAATGGTAACCTCTGTCCTGACTTTTAATGCACAGATTACTGAAACTTATTTTCAATTCCTTACCTTTCCCTCAACACCCATATTCAATCTAGCAGCAAGTCCTATTGGCTCGACCTCTAGATCTATCCTAACTCTGTCTACTTTTTTCCAGCTCCACTACCATCGTCCCGGCCACCATCCTAGCCCATGCTAAATGCGCTGGCCTGGACTGTGCAGAGTTTCCTAACAGGTTTCTCTATTTTTACGGTTATACTCTATTAATCCTTCTTCTCATAGTAGCCAAAGAGTTCTCTGTCTCTCTCTCTTTATTGTGGTAAAAAAAAAAAAAACAACAAAATTCACTTTCTAACCATTTTTAAGGGTCCAGCATAGCAGTGTTAACTATATGAACTTTTCATCTTACCAAACTGAAACTACCCATTGAACAACTCCCAAAGGCATCTTTTAAACATTCATCATTTCATGTCACTCCCTTGCCGACACCCTCCAGTGTCTTCCTTCTGCTCTCTGAATAAAATCAAAACTCCTTACCCTGGCTTTTAAGGTCCCACATGATCTGATTTCTAACCCTTTCTGACCTTATCTCATTCCACCGTCTCTGTGCTCTGCACTGCTGCACTGCAGCAGACAGAGCCTCTGCACTAGGCGTTCCTTCTGCGTATGATGTTCTTTCCCAGCTTTGCACTTGGCTGGCTTCTCGTCATTCAAGTCTCGGTTCAAAGGTCACCTCCTCAGATTGGCCTTCTCTGACTGCCAATCTAAAATACCTACTCAGTTGTCAATGCATCACCTTTAAGTATTTTTCCCAGCACTCATTACTATCTGGTATTTTCCTTGTTGTCTTGCTTTTTCCACCAGCAACTAGAATACAAGTTCCATGAGAAAAGGGATCTTGGTTTTTTTTTAAAATCTCTAGCACACAGAAAAATGTTGGTGGAATTCAGGAATGAGCAAATTAGTGAATATGTAATAAACCTGATTTCTTATCATGTTAGACAAGAGTTTATTATATATTTTTTTGTCTACATTTATTGCTCTCCTGAGTTAACTCCTTTAAAAAGAGCAAAGATATAGTAAATGAATAAGGCTTAATAAATTGGAATAGATTTGATTAGGAAAAGGAATAACTTGGAGGTAATAGAGTGAAGGAGTAGAAAGAAAAATATCTTAATGTTGATTATTCTAGAACTCTGTTTCTGAATATAGCCATTAATCTTAGATATCTTAAATGAAAGATAAGATAGAGAGCAAAATTTATTATAGCAACAGGCATAAACTAAATTATGTGGTAAATGTTCTGTTAAAATTTATATGTAGGTTAGACAGGCATCTGTATAAGTTCTCAACAGTGTATTTGTAAAGGAAAATAATGACACTTTTCGAAACAATTTATTTTCAAGTAAGATGTGGGATGCCAGATGTAAACATGTATATCACTCATTCATGCTGTACACTAGAATCACTTGATTTTGGTTTAATTTTTTTGTTACTTTTTATTTTGAAATAATTTCAAAGTTAACAGAAAAGTCATAAAAATAGTATACCCAGATTCCCCAGTTGTCAGCATTTCACTGGATTTGTCTTATCACTTCTGCTATATATACATATACAATATTAGTTTTTTTTTCTGAATTATTTGAAACTGTAGATGTTCCATTATCTCTAAACGTAGCAGTGTCCATTACCTAAACAAGGACACTCTCCTGCAAAACCATAGTACATCCATTGAGTCAAGGAAATAAGCATTGATAACATACTACCATTTCATCTACTGACCCCATTCATCTTTTGCTAATTGCCGCAACAATGTCCTTTATAGTTACCCTTTGCTTTTTCATTTGGGATCCCATCCAGAATTACACACTGCATTTAGTTGTCATGACTGTTGACATTTTTGAAGGATATACGTTCTCAATTTTTTCCCTATTCACATACTATATGCTGTTTTTTTTTATAAAGAAATTGGACCAAATTATCCACATATTCTGAAACTAGCTTTTTTTATCTGAGTCTTTCTTGAACAGTATAAGTAGATACAGATTTACCTTATATTAATTTGTATATTAATTTGTACAAACAACAAATGAATGAATTCTTTTTAGTAATTTTATAATAATACATAGTACATATGTATTGTGATTATTTAATCCAGTGGTTCTCAAAAGTATGGTGTGAGGACCCCTTGGGAGCCTGAGACCCTTCAGGGAGTCTGCAAGGTGGAAACTGTTTTTCATGATAACATTGAGGGTTTATTTGTTTCTCACTGTCCCTGCATTTGTACTGACAAGTGAAAGCAGTGGCAGGTAGCGTGCTGGTGCCTTCGTGTATATCAAGGCAGTAGCACAAAACTGCTAGTAATCACTGCATTTTTCATTGCTACATGCTTGTTTGAAAAAAAGTCAGTTTCACTTACAAACGTCCTTGATGAAGCAGTAGAAGTTATTTAGTTTACTAAATTCTTTTAGTAAAAGATTTTTAACTAATCTGGGTGACAAGATAGGAAGTATGTGTAAAGCATTTGTGTTGCATATAAAGTACAGTGGTTGTCTTGAAGAAAATCACTTGTACAATTGTTTGAGTTGTGAGTTGAACTAACCATTTTTTCTTGGAACACCGTTTTCACTTGAAATAATGACATGATTATTCAGACTTAGATATTTTCTCAAAATGGAATAAATTGAGCTGGTCACTTTAAGGAAAACAATAGCATTTATTGCTTAAACTCGATAAAGTTCAAACTTTCACATGAAAATTAGAATTTTAGAAAATGTATACCCATCACTATGGGATTGATAACTTAACCGTAAAAGACTTTTCTGATGAGATTGGTGGTGATATTTGCAAATGTGATTTTTCAAATATTGTCAGCATGTGTAAGATCTATGTAACCTGGTAAACCAATATTTTATAAATAACTGATGCATGATGTTGCAAAATAATGCGTGAATGAAAGATCCATTCAAAATATGAGATAAATCAATACATTTCATATAACAGAGTACCAAAAGTCATTGGTATGACTTCAGATCCTGCATTACAAATAATCTTTAAGAAACTACCACTTTTTGAGTTTTAATATAATATCAAGAAGAATATTCATAAGAATTACTCTTCATAAGAATATTCATATTTAAATATTTTTCCTTTTCAACTATGTAGCTGTATGAGGCTAGATTTTTTTCGCATACTGTAACAAAACCAACATATTGCAAGAGATCAAATGCAGAAGCAGATGTGAGAATCCAGCTGCTTGCTATTAAGCCAGATGTTTAAAGAGATTTGCAAAAATGCAAAATAATGCTATTATTTCCCATTAATTGTTTTTTACTTTGGAAAATATAATTATCTTTTGTAAACATATGTTAATGTTAACATGTAGTGGTTTTATTATTTTTTAATGGACAGATTAATATTTAAAAATTTTAAATTCTCTAATGTGGTAAATATTGATAAATATACAAAAAATGAAGCCCTGTATACCTGAAACTAATGTTTTATGTCAATTATATTTTAATTTAAAATATTAAAAGCCTTTGGGGGTTCTCAGTAATTTTTAAGACTCTAAGGCAATCCTGAATCAAAAAGTTTGAGAACTACTGATGTAATCAGTTTGTGTCGATGGATTTTAAAATGTGTCCAGTTTTTTGCTATTAGAGACATTGCTTCAATGTATTTATTATTTTTTTCACATTGCGTGATTCTTTCAATACGATAAATTCCTACAAGTAGAAATGCTATGTTAAATGACAAGCACGTTTTTATTTTTAGATGTTGGCAAATCACCTTCTGACATAGTTGTACTAATAGACAGTGGATGAAGGCACCCTTTCCCATATAGTAGTTAGGGTTGCCAGTCTCATAGATTAAAAAATGGCATTACGTTTTTAAAAATTTGCATTTTTCAAAAGTCATTAGCGAAATTAGACCTGTTTTAGGGTTATTAGTTATTATTTTGTAAAGTGCTTTTATTATATATATTTTGTCCTTGTCTGATGTGTGGGTCATCTTTTTCTTAACTGATTTAGAAGAGGTCTTAGGAAAAAGTAGCTTTGGATAGTCATACAGTGCTACAAATAACTTAAAATATCTTTTAACCTTTTGAGATTTAAAATGTCAAAGCGATTTTATTTTTTCATATTGCCATATTTATTCATCTTTTTTTTTTATGGCTTTTGGGTTTTAATGTCATGTATAGGCCTCACCTATACCAAATTATAAAAATACTTTTCCGTATTTTCTTTTTCTGATTGGTGATTTTTAAAACCAGTTTGATTTACCTTAAACCCATCCTAGAAACGTGACAGCTCTATTTTAGTATTAATCTAAATAGGATCGGTAAGTGCACGTAACAGAAACTTGAATAATTTCCAGAGGAAAATTTAGTTTGCAAACGATGACTCAATTTAGAGATGGGATGTATCTCACACCCCACTGCCTTAACTCCCTAATATCGATATTTCCTTTTGTCCGCTATTTTTCTTTAGTTGAGGAAACGTGTAAAGCTTGAAGGGAAAGAACTTGAAGAATACTTGGAAAAAGAGAAACTAAAGAAAGAAGCTGCTAAAAAGCTTGAGCAGTCAAAAGAGTGAGTTATTTTCCTACAAATTATAAATTTATATATGTAATTCGAGAAAAACTTATTTCTAACATAAAAAAGTTTAATTGAAAATACTTAACTTTTAACTTCATTACTTTCGTTACATCTTTGAAATGATGCTAGAATACCAAATTCTTTCAGTGCTGATATTAATATGTATTTATTAACTGGCAGTTAATGCTGTGTTTTACAAAATATCAACCTAATAATATTGATAATTTCATTATTCAGTTAGTATTCAGTATTAAAAACAATTTTATAAACATTAATTCAAAATCTTTTGGGTACTTTATGACCTTCATCTATTCCAAAATCATCCTAGGGCTGATATAGATTCCAGCGACGAGAGTGATGTTGAGGAAGATATTGATCAGCCCTCGGCCCATAAGACTAAGCATGACCTGATGATGAAAGGTGAAGGTAGTCGTAAAGGAAGTTTCTTCAAACAGGCTAAAAAGTCTTATCCTATGTTTCCTGCCCCAGAAGAAAGAATTAAATGGGATGAATATGGAGAAATTATCAAGTATGTAAGCAAAACAAGCTTTTCTTTCTTATGCATTAGAGGTATTAACTGTGTTTGAGCTCAGTGAATTTGGTCTTTCTGGTTGTAGTGCACTTGTTAGTTTCTGAGTACCTCGGCTTGAAAGATATAGAAGACTTGTAGTTTGAAACTTAAAAATCGATTGAGGAACATAAAGAGAATTAGTATTAAAAGAACACTGTAGTTTTATTTTTTTAGGTTTGTGAAAAGTTTGAAAAGATGATCAAGACTTTAAAAAAAAGAGAGAAAGGACATGCATTGAAGAAAGACATAGGATAGGAAGAACCTTTGATGGATGGGATTCTGTTAAGTTTGGGAAATGGGTTATGTCTCAAATAGTGCTGTATACATGTTTTAGTTACAAGAGGAATATAAGATAGCATGAGTGGAACCATGGAAAATCTATAAAATCAATATCCACTATTAGAAAAAACCCGAAATCACATGTTCTAATCTCACATTTGAAAACACTGCTATCCTGTATAAAGACCCTTGAGGGTTTCCGTCACTTTCAGGCAAATGTCAAATGCCTTGGCACAGTGCATGATGTCTTTCGCGATCTGGTTTCTCCTTACTTTTCTGCTATGTTTCTATGTACTTCTGTTATGTCAGTGTGCTTCCTCCACTCTGGTGGTCCTCAGCCTTCTCAGTTTTCCTCCTGCTCAGCTTTTTTATGTTAATGCTTTTGCATATGTTTTTCCTTCTGCCTTGTTTCACCTCCCCACCCCAGGTGTCCAGGCTGCTGAATCTGGCCTCACAAACTACTGGAAACCTTTCCTGTTTCTTCCTTGCTACTGCAATACAGTTAGGCCCCCCTTGTACTTTCTTTGTACTTTCACAATGCTATCTTGAACATATAGTGGACTTAGGTCATGCCTGGATTTAATTAGGAAAATTCCACTATCTACTCGGCTCTCTAAAATAGTAGAGAGGAAAAATAGCAATCTAACCAGCATTGGTGAGTTTATTTACCATTCCACAGTGGGCAGTCTGTTTAGCATGTGGACAGTGTTCTTCAGCTTCAATTTCCTTATCTGAAAAATGGGGATAAGAATGAAATGAAGTTGTGTTTCTAGGGCACTTAGCATAGAACCCGACTCATATAAATGCGCTGTAAGTGGTTGCTACTGCTGTCGTTATTATGTGGTTTGCAGTGTAGAGATAGTGGACTCCAGGGGCTAAGAAGCCGCTGCAGCAGGCTAGACGTTGGGTAACAGAGGCTGGGATTCTAGAGCGGAGTGTGACTGGATTTGGGGTGGCCTAGATAATTATAGTAGAGTAGAGAAAACATTTTAAAAGATTTTTTTTTTAAATTTTCACATACAATTCTCTCTGATGTTGGAAGTAAAAACAAGAAGATAGATGTGTTAGTAGTTCGTTGAAATAAAGATGAAGGCTTTTGAGGGAGCTAATGATTTTGTATCTCAGTCTTCTTGTCTTAAAGAGTACTGCTTAATGGTCTTGAAGAACATAATATATGCAGTCAGCTGATAATGGGTATCAGGAAGCTGCACTGGCTTTGGATCACATGTATATTTAAATCTTCAGCTATAAGAGGGGTCTAGAAATTATGCCATCTACTGGTTAATTATATATAAGATTAACTTGATTGTTACTACTTCTAATTAGAGACTTATTATTTAGACCAGAGGATTTCTTAGTGCCGGAACTTCAAGCTACTGAAGAAGAAAAAAGCAAATTAGAATCTGGCTTGACAAATGGAGATGAACCCATGGATCAGGATTTATCTGATGTTCCCACTAAGTGTATTTCTATGACAGAGTCTATTGAAATAAAGTAAGTGCTTTCATTGCATTTTGAAAATAGATAAAGTTTCAAGCACTTGAATTACATAATTTAAGCTGTTTCAAAAGTGAAATTTCTGAATATCCTCTAGTAGGTTTGTACTCTTAAAATTTAATTTCCTTTTTCCATGTAAAGACTTGTGAAGTATGGTGGTATTTTCTCTTCATTAATTATATTTGAATGCTAAAGTAATCGAATTGGTGGTGAGGAGAGGGTTAAACATTAAATTGTACCTTTATGTGAAGAAACATGCTTTTTGGCCTTTTTAGTATGTCTACTAGCAGGTGATGTTATACAGTTCCCAAGTTTAATTTTCCTAAGTGCTCGTTTCATAAAATATACTCCTGGACTTAAATGTCTTTAGTGCCCTAATTTCTTAAAAATACTATTTTGATCTGCAGTAGTTAAAAACCCTTTTTTCCTTTTCTATGTGGTACAGTTAATAACACCAGTAAATCATCATTTTGGAATTTAAAAAAACTCATTAGGGAGTAAACTGGTTTATTGTCCATTGATATCATTTAGTATATATTCTTAGGTATAACTAAGGCCTAAATAGTGCATATTATCACAAACTTTCCTCCACAATGGCTGTACCGGTTTATGTTTTCACTAGCAGAGCAAGAGGCTTCCTTCACCCCTGTTTCCTCACTAACATTTAGCATTGTCTAACTCTTCCAAGTTTTATAGTCTAATCAGTATAAAATATCAGTACTGTTTAAATTTGTTTTACTGTGATTATTGAATTTGATTATCTCTTCAAATGCTTGTTACCTTTTTTGTTTTTTCTTCTGTAAAGTCCATGTTTATGTCCTTTATGCATATGTCCTTTTTGTTACTGATTTTTAGGAGTTCATTATATATTCTGGGTATTATCTGGTTAGTTTTAGACAATGCAAATAATATTGTCTTCCATTGTGTTATTTGTTTTTAAGAGTTGTCCATGGCCTACTTCGTTTAAAAAATCTTTAATTTTGATGAAATAATAAAATATTTCCCATTATTTTTTTGGGGTTCAGAAGAGTAAGCTTGAATAATCATGTCTAATTACAGAGCCAGGGTTACCTACATAGACTATGAAGGACGCTCTGATGGAGATTCCATTAAAAAGATCATCAATCAGATGAAACCACGACAGTTGATCATTGTCCATGGACCACCAGAGGCCAGTCAGGATCTTGCAGAGTGCTGCCGTGCATTCGGTGGAAAAGATATTAAAGTGTACATGCCAAAGCTACATGAAACAGTTGACGCCACTAGTGAAACTCACATCTACCAGGTAAATACGCTGGCATTTGAGTCACAAAGAAGTAAGTACGTTCTGTTGCAGATTAGGACAGGTACATGAGGAATGCAGTGGTGCGTGAGACAGACCTGTACCCCGCCTTAGCAGAGCTTACAGTCTGTGGGGCTTGTAACAAGGAAATAGTACTTATCACACTGTTACACCTCTGATAAAGCACAGGATGCCATGAGACCCCAACCCAAATGTGGAGGTTTCAAAAGATTTCCTGGAGGAAGTGACAACTAAGCTTAAGCTGAAAGGTTGTTCGTTGGGTTGTCAGGGTCGTATGTAGAATAGGAAAGAGAGGGAGAAAGAATGTTCCAGGCAGAGGGGACAGCATTTGCAAAAGTATGCAGGTGGGAGGAATGGTGAGGGTTCACAAATTCAGAAGTTTTAAGAGAATTCACAGATGTCAGGGTTCTACTCCTGATTGAAAAAAAAATAGGCACAGAAAATAGGAATAGAGGAGAGATTAACTCTTATTTGGTAGTGGGACATGGTGTCAGTTAAGGCAGAAGTGTTGTCTATATTTGTTTGGAAAAAAGTGGATTAGAATTCACCAGGCAGAGAAATCACTCTGAGCAGAGCAGGAGGAGCCACCATTCTTAGAATATGGAGGTGTGAAACTGCATGGTGTATTGAGAAAACTATAAACAACTCAGTGCTCCTGAAGTAGCATCAAGTTTTAGAGAACGAGACTTAGCAGTGGCTTTCAACCTTGGCCGCACACAAGAATCAGCAGGGGAGCTTTGCGGGGAGTCGGAGTCTTAGTCTCACTTGTTATATTAGAATCACTGGAAGCAGGGCCCTGGCATTGAAACTTTTTTTTTTTTTAATTGCCACGTGACCCCAGTGTGCAGTCAGTTTTAAGGACCTTCACTTTGGAAAGTGGACAGGGTTCCAGTAACCCTACAGGTCACTAGCCATGGTCAAGATGAGATGAGTGAAAGATTTTCAAATTTCAACATACATCACTAGAGTTAGAAAAATTATAACAACAGACAGCTTATATTTGTTCACTTATACCCTGTGGGGTTTATTTCTCTTCCTCCCCTTTCCGTATCTAGGTGAGATTAAAAGACTCCCTTGTTAGCTCCCTTCAGTTTTGTAAGGCAAAAGATGCTGAATTAGCTTGGATAGATGGTGTCTTAGACATGAGAGTTTCCAAAGTGGACACAGGAGTTATTTTAGAAGAAGGAGAACTTAAGGATGATGGAGAAGATTCAGAAATGCAAGTGGACGCCCCTTCGGATTCTAGCGTCATAGCACAACAAAAGGCCATGAAAAGTCTGTTTGGAGATGATGAGAAAGAAACAGGGGAAGAAAGTGAGATCATTCCCACTCTGGAACCCTTGCCACCTAACGAGGTAAGGAAGTGCGCGCCGCTTCCATCTTCTCCTTAATTTGTCATCCTTCAAATTTTCCTTTTTATGTTTTAAATCATTTAAACTGTGTGTCATATATAGACTGATTTTGGAGTTTTTAAAAATTACTCAAGGTTATGTTTCTGTATGTGCGTGTGTATCCTGTGTGGCTAGGGAATAATAACTCAAACCTTTAGCAAATCTTCTTATACGATACGTAATTGTTTCACGACGTGTTTTCTCAGTGTGGGTTTTTAAAGATTAAATTTTGATGATTGTGAGGATCGCCTGCCTGCTTCTAATCGAGAGATTATTAGTTTTCTAATGTCATACCCCTGTATTCCATTTTTGTGTGTTCTCAATTCAGTTCAAATCACTTTTGATTTTGGTATACTCAGAAATCTTTTATTAAGTATAGATATAATTCTACTCTAGTATTGACATGTTCTCAAGAGATATCTACCTAATTGGCAAAGGTTTCAGGTAATTAACTTACAACAGTATTAAATCTATAAGAGCCCTTCATGTGTGTCAAGTGATATCTTTAGCCCTTCTATGCAATAAAGAATGGAGAGACAGCCTCTGTTATTGGATTCATTTCTGATGCTACTCTTGGAGTTGAGAGGAGTTAGAATTATTTTCTTCGTGCTAAATTTGCACTCTTCAAAGCATATTCAAAGTAGCAGCATTAAGTTGAACCACTTGCCTTTCTGATACTAAAACCCATAGCATCTACTGCATTCTCTCTGAGGGAGGAGGGAAAATGGAAGTGGGATCAGGAGAAAATTATCCCCTGACCTAAGCAAAGGACTAAGCAAAGAATTTTTGGTTCCGCTCTGCCTGCTGGCACTCTGGTTGACCCCCTTAGGCAAGCGGGTAAGTGAAGAGCATAACATTACTAAATGTCTCTCCGCTGTTATGAGGCATGACTAATAAAACTGATTGTGAAACAGTCCCAAAATGTGAAGGGCTTTGTAATGTTAAATAACGAGGTAAGATTCAGAATAACAACGTGGAATGTGATTTACAGTCTTGAAATGATCTGTCAAAGGACTTCAGGGAATAAATGTCTTAAAGATCATGTGTGATTTCACTTTATTCAGTACAACTGTGTGTCTGGTATTCCATTTTAAGTTATTCTTTTCCCTGTAACTTTATCTAAGGTTCCTGGACATCAGTCAGTTTTTATGAACGAACCAAGACTATCAGACTTCAAACAAGTTCTTTTGCGGGAGGGGATTCAAGCTGAATTTGTAGGAGGTGTACTTGTCTGCAACAATCAAGTAGCGGTCCGTAGAGTAAGTGTGTGTTTAGTAAAGGCTGAATTGAGCAGATGCTTCCGATGTTTTGTCATTTCGAATTCTGTAATTCTTGATTGGTAATTTCACAAAACTAGAAATCAGAAATTTGTATTCCTAATGATGACCTTGAAGACTTGCAAAAGTGACTCTCAAAGACATAATTTTATTGTAAATTTTTATTTGAATTCTATGACATTTATGACATCTATGTAAAATTCATGACTCGAGTATTATATCCACATTCTGTGAATCAAAGCAACCCGTTTCCTGACCAATCATAAAGTAATCTAGTTAATATATTTTGGTTATTATGCCTGCCTATTAATGAATAGAAAATGTGCTAAAGAACTTCTTTGTTTTTACTTGGTTTCTAGACGGAAACTGGACGCATTGGATTAGAAGGCTGCCTTTGTCAAGATTTTTATAGGATAAGAGACCTTTTATATGAACAGTATGCCATTGTGTAAAGGACATGTCAAGAAGTATCTGTTCGACCTTTCTAAGAAAAAAGGATTCTTATCTTATTCTAAGATTTTGTGTTTTTTTTTTTCTTTTGTAATATACAAAAAGAATCTGACAGGAAAACTTAACATGCAGTAGATTTTTAATACTGTAAATAGAAAGCATTTTGCTAATGTTCAAACGAGCATCCTACCTTTTGGCTTTGTGTGATAGGGATCCTAACACATGTGCAGGCCTGAGAGTTGAAGGGGATTGGTTTCCTGTACAGACCCCTTATTCTAGAGGGCTTCTTACTTGAATAAAACAGTGCAACTTAGCAAACCAGTTCCTGGCCTTAGAGAAATATATTTGCATGAGTTCTTGCAAACTGTTTCTTACATTTTCTGGAATGCAAAGTGAAAATTATTTAGAAAAGATGTACTATTGGGAACAAAAACTGATAAAAGTTTTTTGAGGCCTACCTAGTTACAAAACAAAAATCAAAGAGTACATATTATAACTCTTCTTCTGAATTCTAATATGCAATTGTCTTTACATGGAGCGTAGCTACTCAATGCCTGTATTGCCCAGTGATGCACTTTCGTGTGAGGTTGTACACATTTGGTTTGAAATCAGTTTTTATTTCTGCCATTTCTCGTTTTATCAAGTTTTTATTGTTTCTCAATCTGAATTATAATACCATCATTTGAATACACACAATTCAAAAGAACTCAATGTGTTATAGTCTTAAGGGTTCTGCATACATTTAGACATATCTTAACTATCAGCTAAGTTACTGTATTGGAAAGTATATAGTGCTCTCTTTTCAAGGAAGTAAATGTAGAATCTCACAATTTTATAAGGTAACAGTATAATTTAATTAAAAGATGTAACTTTTTATCTCTTAGGCTTGCTTTCTCTGAAGGTTGCCCAGAAGGTTGCCCAAGCCGTAGTTGGATTTCATATACATTACTACAAAAATAATACCGAAGTTGGATACAATCATCCTTTCTGTATTCACATCTTTTGGGGGCTGGCAGCCCTGGTATAGTATAAACCACTTGTGTTTAAGAGTAAAAACTGAATATATGCAAGTTTCATTGAACTTCAAAATGAAAATCACGTTGCCCTATTATAATCTGTCGATGCTTTTTTAGAATGTAGCTTAATCATGACAAACCTTGATGTTTATTTCTAAAGTATTTAAGCCCTCCTCTTTACACTTAGCATTTTTAGAAGGATCAGTCTTCTTATTTAACTTATGTAGAACTAGGTATAGTATAATACCTAGTTCTCATGATATCAAACTAGAATTAATATTTCTATTTTTAATGCTTACAAAGCATTTCATGTGGATTATTGTGCTACTGCAAAGTTTACAGCCATCTGATACTGAAAACCAGGTACAATGTCATACAAAACATAATGTCTTACAAAACAGTTTTACAGAAGATCGAGATAAAGAGTATGTTTTCTTTGCAGAGCTTTGAAAAAAATTCACTTAAATTCTTAGTACTGAATAGAGTAAGCCTAAAATTCTTTTTATTTTCCAGGGGAAAGAAAGTCTGCATTTGTTTCATGGCTTAAAGCATTTGGTTATACCGATATTGAAAAATGGTTTTTTGCCTAGCTTTTTTATTGTACTATGAACAGGAATTAAATTTTAAAGTACTGCTTGAAGGTGGCTGTGCTAACTAATGTCAATGCTTTTACCTGTTTCTAGATGACAATATTACTAAAATTTCAAAAATGGAGACATTTCTTTAGCCTCAGTTGCTTAAGAAAAATATAAAATTCAAGAAAAACTATGAGATAAATCATGAACTCGGAGGATCTTTCAGATCTTTACTGTTTAGAAGCAAATACAAGTGGACTATCAGCTGATCTCTATAAATAATTAGGTTAAAAAGAAAATTTTTTTTTGTAGCATTTGTTGTAGTGGGATTAGAACTGTCAAATATCATTGCAAACTTTTCTATATTTTTATGAACCAGTAGGTGGTCTGAAACGGAAGTGAGGAAATCAATTTTCTAAAAAAAAATTAAGATAGATTCACGTATCGTAAAATTCACTCTTTTAAAGTGTACAATTCATTGGTTTTTAGTATATTTACAGAGTTGTACAACCATTATCACTATTTAATTCCAGGACATTTTCATCACCCCAAAAAGAAACTTTATTCCTGTTAGCAGTCACTTCCCATTCTCCCTTTTCCCCGGCCCCAGGCAACCATTAATCTAGTCTCTGTCTCTATGAATTTGCCTGTTCTGGATATTTCAGAAAAATGGAATCATATAATATGTGGCCTTTTGTATCTGACTTCTTTTACTTAGTTTCAAGATTCATCAGTGTGATAACATGTATTGATATCCTTTCTATGGCTGAATAATATTCTATTGTGTGGCTAGACCACATTTTGCTTATCTGTTCATCAGTCGATGGACACTTGGGTTGATTCCATTTTTTTGGATATTATGAACAATGCTGCTGTGAACTTTTATGTACGAATTTCTTATATGGACATATGTTTTAAATTTTCTTGGGTATATATCTAAGAGTAGAAGTGCTGGATCACATGGTAGCTGTGAAACTGCCGGACTGTTTTTCAAAGTGGCTTCACCATTTTACATTCCCACCGGAATTGTCTGAGGGTTCCAGGTTTCCCACACTCTCAGCAATACTCGTTACTCACCATCTTTTTTATTTTCTCAATCCTCTTGTGCGTGAAGAGGTATCTCATTATGGTTTTGATTTGTATTTCCCTAATGATGTTGAGTATCTTTTCTGTACTTATTGGACATTTGTATATCTTTTTTGGAGAAATGTCTGTTCAGATCCTTTGCCTATTTTTTAACTGGGTTCTTTATCTTTTCATTGTTGAATTGTAAGAGGTTTTTTTTATATAGTCTGGTTAGTAAATCTTTATCAGATATATGATTTGCAAATATTTTCTTCATTTTGTGTGTCCACATTCTTGATAGTGTCCTTTGAAGCACAAAAGCTTTTGATTTTGATTATCTAATTTATCTTTTTTTTTTTTTAACCTTTGGTTCCGTACGCTATTGGTGTCATGTCTTAGAAACCATTACTTCATTCAAGGTCACAAAGATTTATTCCTGTTTTTTCTTAAGAGTTTTAGTTTTAGCTCTAAGTCTTCGATTCATTTTGAGTTAATTTTTATATATGATATGAAGTAGGGGTCCCATTTTATTCTTAAGCTTGTGGATATCTAGTTGTCACGGCATCATTTGTTTAAAAGACTATTTCTTCATCAGATTTTCTTGCCACTTTTGTTGAAGATAAGTTGCCCATAAATGTATAAATTTGTTCTTGGACCCTAAATTCTATATTAGTGGTCTGTATATCTAACTTTATGCTAGTACCACATTGTCTTGATTGCTGTAGCTTTGTATTAAGTTTTGGAGTCAACAAACGTGAGTCCTCCAACTTTGTTCTCTTTCAAGATTGTTTTGGCTATTCTGATTTCCTTGCATTTCTATGTGAATTTCAAATCAGCTTGTGAATTTTAGATCCGCTTATGAATTTCTGCAAAAAAAAAAATGTAGGGAGAAAAAAGTGGTTGAAATTTACAGCTTAAAATCTTAGAATGTTATGGCTGATCGGGACTATTGAATTCATCTAGTACAACACACTTAGTTTAGTTTTGAGTGAATGGGCCTGTAGAAGGGAAGGGATTTGCTTGAGAGCCAAATAGCTGGTCAGAGACAGAGTTGGAATTGGAACCCAGCCTTAGAGAGTACATTCATTCAATACTAAATGAAGAAATCTAGAATCTTTATAGAATCCAGTCATTCAATACTAAAATAAGTATGTTGACTAGATGAATTCTACGGTCCTTTTCAGCCATAACATTCTGAGATTGTAAGCCGTAAATTTCAACTTTTTTCTCCATCGCTGTGCTGCTTTAGTTCCTTAGTTCACATTCACTTTGCTTAGGAATAATATGTTCAGTTTATCTTCTCTAAGAAAGGCACCTGACAAACGGTTACTTCGGACAATAGCATGCTGAGAGAGACTGGTTTTAATTTTATATGATGGCCAGTAGTGGTTGGGGGAGGGTGGGAAAGGGAAATGTCACCTGTACTCTTCTTTGGCTGTAAGGTTCTAGAGTTTTATCAGAAGGTTATTGTCCTTGAAATATTAATAAACTGATTACCACTTAAGTCAAAGGATGTAAATAGTGGTTAGTAATTCAATGACTGAGAGGTCGATTACTTACATGTTTGTCTTGGTGGTGGTTGTTCCCTTTCCTCTCCAACTCCCCTTTTTATTCAGCCATTTGATAACTATAAAACAAATGTATAATTGAAGATACAGTGATAATGAGAGAAGGCATATTCAGATCTGCCTACCTGGGCAAGGATCCTGCTTTTTTCTCACTTTAACCTCCTCAATTGTGTTTATGAAAAAATACCAAAAATTACTAAAATAAATTTTAAAACCCAAGACTTTGCTGGAAGTAAAGATATCTTTGCCTCTCTTCTATTCCTCTTCTCCCCACCACACACACACTTTTCAGGCTCATTTCATTTTAGTTCTTGAAGTCAAAATGAGATTTCAGCTACAAAATACAAGTTTGGAGAGTTTTACATCTCTTCTGTAGTTGAAGAGAACCAAACATGTATGTGCTCCTTTTGTGAAATTGTTAATGGATTCTATGGAGCCTACTTGAATTTTGATAGTGATAATCTCAAGCCAATATGCAAAGGATCCACAAGGACTTCCTATTATTTTCTGAGGTTTTGTTGATTTTCATGTTCAGTATACAATTTATTATATGTATTTTTCCCTGAAATGATTGTTATACTTTTTAAAAAGCTATTACTAAATTGTACATTCAAAACTAGTGAAGTCCTTCAAACAGATCTCTGTGGGAAGCTATTTTTATTCCAAGGGTACTGTAGCTGTCATTCTTTTAAATGTTTTTAGAGCTCTCATTTCTCTTCAGATTCATTTACCAAACTTATGAGAAATATAAATTATTTTAGAAAAACATTGTGGTCTTGGGCCAACATTAACATTACCACTGGACTCTAAATGATATGACAACAAAATTAACCCTTTTTCTACAGACAGAAATTTGCTACTATAGGAGATTTTTAATATTAAAAAATTATTCAGTACAAACTATAATTAAAATAAAACTAATATGTACCAGAAATCATAAAGATACTCTAATTTCCGATATCACCCATAGGTCATGGTTCAGGTTAAATTTCATATTTAAATATCAAAGAATATAAGTCTAATGAGATTATATACATCCTTTATCAGTTATAATAAATTACCCTAAATGGAGAGAGTTCAGATTCTCAAGGTTTTCCAGTATCTTGTATATGTGATTTTTTTCAAGAAGACAAACTTGCAGGCAGAAGTATGGTTAAAATTCAGAACATAGTGCTTTTTTAACTTTTAAGCAGAATTTTATATACACATTATTGCCCATTAAAAACAGTTTTCACATTTATTTCCATTATCCTTTTGAATAGTTTTACCTGAGATAATGAAACCATTAAGGAGAGATTTTTCTAGTAACATAAAAACTAGTGTAATAAATTCCTAATAGGTAAAAGATCACTTCTATGCATCTTATTTTTTAACTTATTTTGAAATAATTTTAAACAGAAAAGTTAACAAGAATAGTTTAAAAGATACTATGTCCTTCCCCTAGATTCCCCTGTTTTAAGAATTTGCTGTTTTTGCCTTATCATTCTATCTATATGCCTATTATTTTTTTAACTATTAGATACTAAGTTGCAGTTATGATGTCCCATTAACCTGAAACACGTGCATGTGTATTTTTTAAAAACAAGGACTCTTGCATAACTACAGTACTTTCATCAAAATCAGAAAACCGACATTGATGAAACTCTACCATTTAATCCACAAACGACATTAAAATGTTACCAATTACTCCAAAAATGTCCTTATAATAATCCCTTTTGTTCTAGGATCCAATCCAGGACGCTGTATATGTTTAGCTATGTGTTCTCTTCAATCTTCCTTCATCTGGAGCACTTCTTCAGTTTTTCCTTGTTTTTGTTTGTTTTGTTTTTTATGACAGTTTCGAAGAGTGCAGGCCGGTTACTTTGTATTATGACCCCTACTTTGGGTTTGTCTGATGTTTCTTCATGATTAAATTAAGGCTATGAATTTTTGACAAATACCAGAGAAGTGATGTTGTGTTCTTTATATTATAGCAGGAAGCACATGGTCAATTTTGACATTACTGATAATTTTTAAGTTGGTTATGTGTACTAGGTTTCTCCACTGTAAAGTTAATAGGTATTTTGTACTTATTAATTAATGAGGGATAAGTATTTTGTGGGGAGCTATTTTGAGACTCAATATCTTATTCTTTATAAATTCTTATCTTCTAGTTTTAGCATCCATTTGCGATTCTCACCAGAAGCAGTTATTGCCAGATGGTGATTTTCTAATGACACTGTTGTTTCTACATTTAATTGGCATTCTAGTGTAAATACTGTCCCTTCTCCATATTGATATTGATTATATTAGTGTGGAACATGGATTCTGTTTTATAATCTACCTACTACAATGATTTGATGCTCCAGTTGTCCTGAGTTTGGCTAGTTGGAGCACTTTCAAGCTGGCTTCTGTATACTTTTGACACGTCCTTGGGTATTTTGTTTTTAATTGTAAAAAACACATAACATTAAATTTGTCATCGTAACTTTTTAAATTTACAGTTCAGTAGTGTTACGTGTATTCACGTTGTTGTGCAACAGATCTCTAGAATTTTTCATCTTGCAAAATTGAAACTCTCTATTACTAAACACACATTTTCCCTCCCACCCCACCTCCCAGCCCTTGTAACCACCTTTCTACTTTCTGCTCCTATGGTTTTGACAGCTTTAGATAGATAGTTCATGAGTGGAATTATACAGTATTTGTCTTTTTGTGACTCTTTATTTCACTTAGCGTGATGTTCTGGAGGTTCATCTATGTTGTAGCATATGAAAGAATTTCCTTATTTTAAGACTGCATAATATCGTATGGATGTACCACATCTTTATCCATCCATTCATTTATCAGTGGACATTTGGGTTGCTCCCACTGCTTGGCTATTGTGAATCGTGCTGTGATGAATATGGGTGTGCAAATATCTGAGATCCTGCTTTCAGTTCTTTTGGATATCCAGTGGGATTGGTGAGTCATATGGTAATTCTCACTTTCAGGAACCACAAGATATTCCAGGTTCTGTCTTGTTTTTCTCCCTGCCAATCCTGGGACCAGCCATTGTGCCAGACAGTCCTGGTTTGCTGTAATGGAGAACTGTGTTTAGAACCAAGATCTGGGTGCTAGGTTGTGCTCATTGCCACTGTGCTATCAGTGCTACCAGGTCTTTTCAGTGGACAATTAGGAAATATGTACATCTATGCTTGTTTCCTCGTCCACCCATCTATATGTATATTAAAAGCCATGACTTCACTCTGATCTCTGATTCCATTTCTTGTCCACAAAGTTTATTCTAGACCCCCCTTTCCATATTTTTACTTCCTTTATCCTATAGTGAAAAATGGGGCTCCTATATAACCCTCAATATTTTCACTTATTTGTTCACTTCCTGTGATTAACCAATCTGACCATAAGGCTGGCTCCTTTGCTCTCAGCCCCCTGCACGTGGCTGCTGCAAGGACTGAGTTTCCTCCCACCCCCCAATTCATAGCAACACCTGCCAACTGAACCCTATAGCGGCCATTTTAAAGAAGGCACCTTTGGTTCAGAGGGCAATGCCACAAGAGAGATTTTGTTCCAGTTTACATGGTGGCCGTCAATGGAGAAATAAGCACAGATTCCAAAGGTTTCTACTTTAAATGGAACTGTATCGTATCTGGGTATCTGTCTTGGTTATTCTGTTACAATACCTTCCTCATTCCTTTCTACTTTATAGCTAAGCCAGATAAAGATCACTGTGGAGCGGGGTTAGAGGAGGAGAGTAGAAAAAGAAGGAGGTGGAAGCCCAGTCCTGAGGGGAGCAATGGGTATGGCGGGAGGGTACCACACGGTAGCACTCGCAACCTAAAATGCTCTCTGAGCTAAAACACTTAAGCAGTTAAAGATCTTGAGTTCTGTGTTTATATTATTTTATAACTGTCCTTGCAAAAACCTTTGCCTGTCAGTTCATCATTTGGATCATCCACCCCCTTAACTCTTAAGTCTTAGGAGTGTCAGGACCAAGTTCACTATATTGAGTGCTGAGGTGTTCTTTTATTAAACAGTTATTATTCAATCTTAACAATTTTTAGTGGGAGGAATAATATCATCTGCCTCTGGACAAAGGATTCCTTAGTAAGCTCAGGATGGAGTCCAGTTATGTAACACATGTGGGAACTTTATAATAATTAATAGAACTTATTCCTACTTGTGAGAAAATGGAGCCTATGGCCACAATTTTTTCCATTTGAGATTTGGTTTACCTAATGGGAATTGCTCAGGTGCTTTTTTACTGAAAAATAACTGAGCCCCTAGCAAAAGAAGCTGACACTAAGTATTTTCTATGCACTAAATACTGTGACGAGTACGTTACATGCATTATCTCATTTAACCATGATCGTGGGCGGAATGGGCCCTGTTATCACCCCATTTTACTGATGAGGAAACTGAAGCTTGTGGTCTCTTGTTAGTCCTGCCATTCTCACACATAATAGCCTTATAGTCTATACTGGCTTTGATATATTATTGGTAAGAGTTCTTTAGTTCTGAAGAAAAGAAACCGTCTGTGGCTAACTTAGGAAAAAAGGGAGCGTATTGGGACAATAATGCCAGGTAGCTCTGGGGATCCAGGCAGCAGGCCCAACTCCCAAGGCTCCACAAAGAAAATGCATCAACTACAATGTGGGTCCCTCAACATAGAAAGCCATGAGGGAAATCCATTGTTGGCCTGGCTTTTGTTAAATGCTGACTCTCTGGCTAGAGAGAAGAGCACCTTGATTATCAGTTTTGCTAAGATTAGACACAGATAGGAAGATGTCACAAGAATTTGAGGGCCCGTCACCACAAGGTGGAAGGCAGAGACACACCCAATAGAAGATGTAGTAGACAAGAGCACAGGCTCTAGAGTTAAGGGCTTCAGATGTCAAGGCCACCACTCTGTGCAGGACTCAGTTACTTTATATTCACACTTCAAATACATGGGGACAGTAATGGTACCGTTTCTAGAGTCTCATGAAGATTAAATGATGTGAACCATGCAAAGCACTTGGAGTGTCTGGCACATAGTAAGCACTTCAGTACACGTTAACAGGGCTCCTTCACATACATCACCTCGTTTATTATAATCCTAAAGGCTAGGTATCACTTCCATTTTCTTCTTTTTTTTTTTTTGAGGCAAACCTCTTTGACCTCACTAGATGTGCAAGGACCTTGTCAGTTTATAACCCTTATTTTTTTTTTATTTTTTACACCTACAGCACCTGGTCTTCCTAGGTGGTCTCCCATCCAAGTACTAACTAGGCCCGCCCCTGTTTAGCTTCCGAGATCAGACGGAATCGGGCTTGGTCAGGGTGACATGGCCGTAGACTCACCTCCATTTTCATAAAGAGAAACTGACTGGGGAGGACTAAGTGTCTTGTTCAAAGCCACACAGCTAATCAATAGTGAATCGGGGGCTTTTACTCTGCCACTTGACCTACAAATAGGTGCTCTAACTTTATCCTTTTAGCTTCTAGATATGAATTATTTAATATAACTTTTAATGTATTACTCATAATTTCTTCTAAATAACAGTGGGATTTATACCATATGACCTAATATAGAACTAAGACATTTTTATCTTAAAACATTTTCTAGGACAATTTAAATGCAGCAAACTTTCTGGTTTGGTCGAAGTGATAATGCATTAATTTAGAGACACTGAATCTTTTCTCATCGTTACTGCTAATTTTATGCTATTCCCCTGACTTACAGAAAACAGGCAGCCTTTGGTCAAAAATGAGAAAATCCACAGTCTGCATAAAAATCTTGGGACATATTTATCCAGGAATACTTACATATTGATTCCAAAAAGCCGTCTTAACGCATTTGCGTAAAATCTTTATCGATAAGAGGTAGAGGTAAGGGTTGGGTTAGGATTTAGTCAAGTGGGTTTCTAATCTCTCTAAAGCTATTTCCAAGGGCCGCTCGTTGATGAACATGTGTTAGTCTGAATTAGTAGGCTCTGGCCCCATCTTACTCTACTTGACATTTTTATAAGTTTTCTAGTTGAGGATGTTGGTGGCAGGTTAAGAAAATTTGCAAATGAGGTGCCGCTGAAAGAAGTAGCTCTTGTATGAAAAGACAGAATTGGGACCTACAGAGATCCTGACAAGTTTGGACAATGGGCAAAATCTAAGAAAATGAAATTTCACCTTTCTTTCTAAACCAATGACACAAATACATGGTGGAGAGACAAGGCCTAGAATTCTTGGTTTAAAAAAAAAAAAAGCATTTACTGGACTATAAAGATGGCTGCCAAAAAAGTTAATGACTTTGGGTCACATTCCTAATAGACTAATAGACTCTAATTACTAATAGATTGTTTATGATAAAGATGGTGTTGGTCCTACTTCATTCCACTGTTAGGACTCCTCTTAGAGCTCTTCAATCAGTAAACATTTTTCTACCCCCCTTTTTTACTTTCCCCTTTAATAATTAATACACATTGAAAATTTAGAGGGTATAGAAAAGCATAAAGACAAGAAAAAGTTCTATACTAAGTGCAGTACTTTTATCATTTTGGCCTATTTCCAGCTTTATTCAATGAAATGTTTATGTAAATCATATGTATACAATTTGTCATTGTGCCTTTAGAGAAAATTTTCCCATGTTTATAACCATCTTTTAAGCTCTACAAATATTCCATCATATGGGTGTATCATTATTTAGCTCTTCCCAATTGTTGGATGTTTTCCAACTTTTCTCAATAATCTGAAATACAGACAGATTTTATTCATAGTCATGCATCATGGTTGTTTTAATGCTAGCACACAATTGCAAATAGGTTAAATACTACTTTTTAAGGACATTAGTATCTGAGTAAGGTCCAGGAGAGAGGACCAGCCTGTTGAATGACTTGGAAACCACAGAAAACAGGAAGCAGGGACATAGTTTGGAGTATGCAGTAGGGCTTATTTTTGGAAAAGAGGGTACCTTACAACGAAACGAGCTAAGAATTACAAAGCATCCGAGATGCTGACTCTCAGGTAAGCTGCTGTGTTTTTCAGATTCCCAGTAGTGACCTGGCTTTATGTACTCGATGTGCAGTAAACCATCTTTCTTTGGAAGAGTAAAGTCTTCGACATTCGACTGAATGAGAGTGTCAGTAATCTACCTACCACTAACCCCCAAACGTAACCATTCCAAGAATTTGCTTCCATTGCCAGCATCTTATATGTGAATTCTCTGTATTTATCTTTCCTTCTCTTGCTGCCTTTTTTTTTTTTTTCAAGGTTTCTCTCAAAACTCGAGACCACGTTTGACCCTGACCATTACAGTGGAGGCAGAACAAATTTTAAAGAAGCTTTGTTACAACTGTTACTCTTTTCCTTACTTTATTGCTAACAATTATTAAAAATATGTGTCACAGTGGGAATAAGCAAGGCTGTTGTGGCATCTGTACAAAAGTCACCCACAAACATCAGCCTTCAGCAGCCATCCCAAGAGGTACCAATGCTTAAGTTCTTCATTCCATGACTTTGGTTTCCTGAAAAGTGAGGCCAATGTTAGCATATTTAGCTCCCAAGTACCCAGACAGGATTAACTTCCATTGGCAATCTGTGGAAATGAAGGAAAAAATAAATGTATGCCATAACAACAGAGTACGTTACCCACTATTTAGTACACTACAGAGGGAAATGATCTGTGTTGCCCTTTGGTTGCTGACCCAAAATGAAAACGACTCTTGTTGGACACTTACTATTTATCACGCGCTTGCTGTGAATTACTTTATTTAAACCTCATGGCAGCCTATGCCAGATCTAACAAGTTATCCCCACTTTATATAAATGAGGAAGTGAAGACTCAGAGGCTAGGAATTTCTCTGTCAATCACCAGTAAATACTGTAGCTAGAATATGAATTTCTGAGTATTCCAAAGTCCACACTTGGAGTAGGAGAGATTAAAGATTTCAGAAGAGTGACTATGGCTGTAGACCTATCCCAGTGTGGCAGCAAATCAGTAATCAGGAAATGGAAGGGTCGGTCGTATGGATTGAAATGTCATGTAGACGCTCATAAAACAAGACGAGCGTATTTTCTTTCAGAGAAGGAAGCCGCCAACGTTTTTCCATTGCATTGAAACTTCAGAATCTGTATATTTCCAGGGCTTTAACTTGCTTTCCTCATTGCCATTTCAAAATAGAAACCATGGTCGTCTTAGTTAAAGCTGGTGTCTAATCTGGAGTCACGTGATGTCCCCTCTGTTCTAACTGGTTTTGGAGCAAGACTGCTTCACCTGTCTCGCTTCTGGGGCATCCTGCTGCTGGCAGAGCTACTCTCGACAGATTTAACATCTTGAGGTCTCTGCCTTTGAAATAAAGTAGGGAAAGGACTAATGTCAAATGCAAATTCAGAAACTAAGGAAATCTGTGAACTTGTCAGGGAGAGATGCACAAAATGATCAGCGGGCCTTTGGAATTGCTAACTTCAGCTTCTGTTTCCCTTTCTGGCTGAATAGCTGTGAAGGCACCGATAGCTAAGGAAGATAGGGGACCTGGCATTCGGTTTTACTATACCACAATAGCAAATTTAATTAACACTAAACACCCATGAATAAGGAGAAATGAGTTGATTATGGTATATCCAGACTGGAATATTTAGCATCTATTTTTAAAAATAACTTTGATACGTACTGACCATATTATATTTAAATGACAAAAAATAAGTTATAGAGTATAAGTTATGATTACATTTCTGTAAAACCATATATGCAAATGGCTGATGAGAGATTTTAACCCAGGTCTGCATTAAAAATGAAAATGTTCCAGTTTTTGGTTTATGAATTTTACTAGTTTTTTTCCTTTTGCTTCAATGAGTAGCATGAAAGGACAATGTTATGGATGCCACCTGAAAATTTCCACCTCCCCTTTCCTCAGATGACCATCGTACAATGGGGGACAGAGAAGAGTAGGGGAAGATGGGGAGAGAAGGGAGGAGGGAGACAGAGCTGGGAGTTAGAAGATCATAATGTAGAAAAGGGTCTTATAAATTACCCAGACTAAGCCCACCCCGGGTCCATTTTAAGGACACACTGAGGCTGCGTGGAAGCATTACCCCAAGAGCATCACTACATTATGATTCTATCATCCAAATTAAGTATATTGTGGAACTTAGGGCCCGGCGTTCCATTTTTTAGATCCCAGATATTGTAGGGAATAGGTAATAAAAGCAAGACCTGGCAAATGAATGCCTTTGGGTTGCCCACAGCTCTCGTCCCGCCCACGGCCCTCCCCTCCCTCATTACCATTATGACCCAGTGAGCAGAAAACAAACGTTACATTAATTCAGCCCACCATTCTCAGCAAAGGGGAAAACTGCTCACATAATTTTTGCATTTGCAACCAACATTCCTTTGTTGGATGGATTTACTATAGATCCCAAACCTGAACTGGGGAAAAATCTTTCTTGTACAAATGGCTGTTCCCTGGAGGTATCTTCATACAGAAACCACATTTTGATCATAATAAATTGGTTTTATTAATTTTCAATGGTGGGTTCACCTAATGGCTTCAATCTAACATCTAGTCTTAAAAAGGGTAATTAGTGAGAGTTATTAAAAACTGACCATCTTACCAATTTTTGAAAATTCATGCAGGGCTTCAGAAAACATTAATTTCCCTTTCTTCCATGAAATAACCTAAGCAAATGAAATATTCCTTAGAAATAATAGAAGTCCTATAAAGAGAGATGGAGGTGATAAATCTTTAGTGCTCCGGGTAATCTAGCTTCCTATTCTCAGCCCGAAGTTGGGCCTAGAATCTAAAGAAGACATATAAGAATTTGAAGGATATAAAAAATATATCTATATAGTCTTCTATATCTATAGATCTCTTATACAAATCTCTATGTATAGAAAAAATAAGTATTCCAAATGTAAAAGAGGGGCTTTTTTACTGTGAGGAACTTAGCTAAGAAAAGACACCATTTGGAGAAATGATTTTCTAAAAAGTACACCGTGAAGCAACTGGAAGATGCTCTGATTAGGAAAATAACCCGAAAACCAATTCATATCCTATGTAATACTTAGGGAATTGCTCCCATCCACTCTGGAACAATCTGTGGCTTCTGGAATAATCTGTGATAAGGAAATTTAGAATTAGAAATAGAATTGAGTTAAGTCTATTGAATATTAAGCCTCAAGTCACCCCAACAGTAGGCTGAGTGCAAGTCAGCATCATCTATTGAAGGCTGTCTATGTGCCGGGTGCTGGACTAGTTGTTCTGGGAGAGAAAAGATACGGCACGGTCCCTGGCACTGGGCAGTTATGTTTAAGAACACGGGCATGGCAGTTTCCTAAATTGATCAAAACTGTTGATTAGATAGGTGCCCAAAAGTAGGGTGATGGAGGGAGATGGGGATGTGGGGGACCATCACTGAGCATCTCATGCTGGCCAGGTAGCTGGAGTCGGGCAGAGCCAACCTAGGAAAGAAATGGAGGCTGGGGTCTGCATGGCTTTGCCTTTGTCTCCAGCAAATGTAGAGGAAGAACATGAGGGAGCTTGACTGCTGACCTACTGTGTGCCTGAGAAAACGCTCTTTCTAAATGAAAGGCGTTGCTTTACAGGGTGGCGGTGGGAGGTTCGCTCACAATGTGAAGTGTGGTAGGATGGGTGCGAGCTGGGGTTTCTGACAATGAGTATGAGTTTAGAGCCGAACAGTAGATGGGCCGAGTTCTGGTATAAATCACACCACTTCAAGGCATGGCAATGAATTTCCACCAGTGCGCAAAGACGCCACGGGGTCTGGAGTCTGAGATCTGGCTGTGGGACCCAGGCCCGTGCCCCTCTACTTCGGTTTTCTCAACTGAATAATGAGAATGATGAATGAAAGAGACTTCTGAGTGTAGTTTTGCCCACCCAGCAACCATTTCTCCTTCTACTAATAGCACCTGGCTTGGTCTCTCAGCGATCCATCCTTTCTTGGCTCTCATGTCATTTGACTAGAAAAGGGTGACCACACCTGCAGCTATAGTGATTGGTTCAGGGTTGGGAATGTGACTCAGGCCAGGCCAAAGAGACCCAGCCTCGGACTTTTATTGAAACTGGTGGTAAAGGACCTTGCTTTCCACCAGGCTGCTAAACTGGTAGGATCTAATCTGGGGCAGGGTTGGGGAGGGAGGTTCTGTGGTCATCTTTGATCCTTTGCAACTTCTTGGGAATAGCCTGCCTGAGAATGAAGCCAACACAGAAGAAAGCTAAAGATGGAGAGAGAGAGAGAGAGAGATAGAGAGAGAGAGAGAGAGAGAGAGAGAGAGAGAGAGCCAGTTAGCAAGAAGGCACAAGCGAGCGCACATGTGCACATGCTAGCATGGTGATGATATCGTTTGAGGTCCTCTGAACCCTGCTTCCCCTCAAACTTCTTACATGAACCAATGACTTCTCTCTCTCTCTCTCTCTCTCTTTTTTTTGTTTAAGTGAGTTTGAGCTGGTTTTTCTGAAACTTGCAACAGAAGGGTTCTAACTAAAGAGTACCAACCCCACAAGGCCAAACAATTGTGACAGCCATGCAAATGTTTGTTAGTTTTCATTTTTCTCTAAACCTCAGCTTCTCTGATTTGCAAACTGGAGATGATACTTGCCCTGCTTACCTCACAGGGTAACTGGGGAAGGGTGGGGGGGATCTAATAGGATGGAGAGGCGAGCCCTTTGAAAATCAAAACGCCCCACAATGGTATCACTAACTGACTTTCTCTTAAATCAAGGTTCTTTGGGAAATTCTGAGTGGAAATATTGCCAAATCAGAGTTGTTGTTTGTTGTTTTTTGTTTTCTTTTCCTTTTCTTATCATCAAGAGAAGCACTAGCCAGGCCCTGTGAAGAGGAGAGCAGGCTGAGTTTCTGATTTCTAAAGGTTTCCTAACGATAGGGAAAAGGAGGAATTATTGGAAAGGGGCAGGACTGAGGTTGAATTAAAATTTGCTGATGCTTGATCTGGAAAATTCTTTAGACTTTGAATCCAGGAAATATAATATCATTGGTTACATATGGGAAGGCAGGGGACAGGCAGGACATGGGGAGCTTGGTTAGACACCCATTGGGGCCACCTGGGCTGCTGCTCTCTCCCCATCTCCCTCTCTGCCTCATTCCTCTCTGCTCTTGTCCCTCCATTTGTGAAAGACCCTGGTGGAAGGCAGGGCTTTTATGTCACAGCGAGGGCATTTTCTCTTTAGGGTAAATCTCTGAAGGAAAAGTGACAATACAAGTGAGCTCACCCCTCCCACCCCTCCCACAGTCTCCTACAGATCCTGCAAAGTGAAGGCGTTCCCAAGCTCATGCTTCCAACGGCAGTGTTAGGGGGCTTACCTGGCCTTTGTCTGTCTTTAATGTCCCAACTACTGCTCTTCAAGTCACAGCCCAAGAAACAAATATGCATCCACCCAAATATGGAGCCGTCATCCTGAAGTTGCAAGTAAGTGCAGATTTTATTTCCCTTTGGACTAAAACGAACTCAAGTTTCATTAATTCTGTTCCTACTCTGTCCGTACATGCTGAATTCATATACGCAACTCTAAGTATAAAGCAATTTCCCATTTTCCCAATGAAAAGATTTAAAACATCCCTAAACTAAACTAACCAACCAATCAACCAAACAAAAGCTAATGTTTTGGGCCAACTTAAATATATACATTTTTAGGGAAATAAAGTAATCGTTTATAATAATTAATTTTTTAAATGTACATTTGTATGTCTAAAAGTCACATGTCATATAAAAGAATATATTAGGTTAGAAATTTGCCTTTTTCTACGTTCGTGTTTCATGGAGTGATTTCATTCAGGCTCTGCTTGTGGTTCAGTGACATCTGTACCTTCGTCCTCTGTGCTTTGAGTCCTCTAGTAGTTACCACCCGACTACCTTGCTACCAGAGATGCAGCATCTTTTGGAACAGTGACTGATGCTGTCATTGGAAACAGTTCCTCCTGTGGACATATATTCATGATCGCTGCATCACGAGTACTAAATGCATTGCCTTATTGGGGGGGGGTGTGTGCTTAAAATAACACAAATTTATTATTTTAGAGTTCTAGGGCTCAGAAGCTGACAGGGTCTCACTGGGCTAAAATCAAGGTGTAGGCAGGGCTGTGTTCCTTCTGGAGCTTCGAAGGGAAAATCCATTTTCTTGCCTGTTCCAGCTTCTGGAAGCTGCTGCATTCTTGGGCCCCGGGGCCCCAGCCATGCTGCATCGCTGTCACCTCTGCTTTTGTTGTTACATCTTCTCTACCCTCTGCCTTTCTCTTAGAAGGACCCTTGTGATGACAGTGGGTCCACTTGGATATCCAGGATAATCTCCTTATACTCAGGATCTTTAATTACACCTGCCATGTCCCTTTTGCCATGTAAGAGACCATAGTCACAGGTTCCGGGAATTAAGAAGTGGACATGGAGTGGGGCACTGTTTTGCTCACCATGGAGAGGGAGCGTATGGGCTCCAGGACCGCAGTGTAGACTCTCTGGGCTGGGTGGAACTGGGTCTGAAAGCCTAAGACGGGTGGAGACAGGCACCCAGGATGCTTGGACTTAGTGGGGGCTGAGAACGTTTTAGTGGTCTTTAAAAAGTTACTTTTTTAAAAAACAACATCTCACATGAGTCTAAAGCCCTTCCCCTTAAGGACTAAATCTGTATTAAATGTCTGTCCACCTTTTAGAATTGTTTCTATCAACTGATTATCAGGATCTTGATAGGCATCTCAAATTAGCTTTGACTGATTTTTTTTCAGATTGATTTATCTTCTCAAAACAGTATTTTAATTTTCAACATAACAAGAAAGCTTCCTATAATATGCTAGATTTTGGAGGATCTGGATATAAGGCAACTCCTGAAGGATAACATGGGAGGAATCTTGATATATGCTTGTACGTATATAGTAGTAGCTGCGTCAACAGGAGAACTTATACTTTACATTATATTTACCTGCCAATTATGAATCTAACAGCTGCTATGTGATAGGTCAAGAGGTCATTGATGATTATTTACATGCTAGAAACAAAAAGTATTAACGAGTTCCCCACACCCTGCCCACATAAGACAGGATATTTTACTATGTGGGCAGCTCTGGGCCTGGGGGGTCAGCATGGTAATTATGATGGGGATAGAACTGCAGGACTTTTAAGGGTGAAGAAAATGTAGATTGAGTTATTTCCAAAAGGGCAGAGATCTGTGTGCAAGAGAAAAAGGGTAGATCGTGAAATGGGGGGAACTGAGAAAAAAAGACGCACCGTGGAAGGGGCTGAGGGTGGGCACCACCTAGTCGATAAGTAAGAGGGCTGAGGGTTGGGGATCTCCACTCTCCTCTCCTTTCCCTGGGGCTCATTCCTGCTTTTCATCTCTGCCTTTCCAGCATCCCTGCCTCACCACGCCTACTGCACAGCGACAAGCCCTCCTGTCTGCTCTCTGAGTTGACTGCCACTGGAGCATCCCCAAGGGGCACCAGGCAACGTCTGACCCACCGGAAGCACTGACCGACTGGTGTCTCTGTCTGCCAGGCTGGCCTGCCCACTCCCTCTCCTTACACACCCCTTAGGGGGTGCTGCGCAGTGGAAAACATGTTGGGTTTGTCGTCAGATCATGTCTCGAAAACCACTTGTCCATATTTGCCACGTGACCTTGAATACGTAACCTACACTAAGCTCATGGTTTCCTAATCTATAAAATGGAGATCATATCACATTTCGTTGATTCCAAGAAGCGCATTTCCCCACATTTTAGCACCTCTGAAATTGGGATGAGTCTTAGGTTAGCCTAGGCATTTCGTGACTCAATTTTCCCATCTGTAAAATGTGGGGTTATAATATTATCTATTTTATGTTATTGGGAGCATTAAAAGAGGTTATAGTTGTAAAACTCGAAGAACAATGTCTGGTGAATAAGGGCTCAATAATGCTACTATTCTTGTTATTTACATTACCTGAATGATTCTGATTTTATGCAGATTACATAATTTACCCTCAGAAGGATGTTTAGTTATATCATCTCCACACCCTCTGTTACCCTTTCACAGTCCTAGGTACCACCCACATCTACCGTCTCCTTCATTCATCCATTCATCCACTCACCGCTTATTCATTCATTGAATTCTGTCTATTTTAGGAGACGGTTTGGTCTCCTTCTGTGCTGTCGTCGCCTTCGAACTCAGTAAAAATCCCAAATCAATCTTTCTTCCTCGACCTCCTCCCTTCCAATTCAATGGTATCTCAAGAATATTAAAGTGAAGTTAGGCTGGCAGGTGAGGGAACAGAGGCCCAGAAAGGGAGATCATACAGTGAGTGTGACATAGATCCCCTCATTCTCATCTGCCACCTGCCCGTCCTCTGCAAAATCAGTGCAGCTGGTCAGAGGTCCCCAGCAGGGAAGGCGGGGAGCAGGGCAATATCCACCCTAAGGTCGTGAGGTGTCTTCTCAAGTGGCTTCTCCAGCTCATGACAGACCCTCCCTCCTGTGAGTGCTGTCAGCTAAAGGTGGCACCAGTCTTTTGCAGATGGCAGCTACAGATGAGCCACCGGTTGGAAGGTTGCCCTAATCCTGCTCTCCCCTGCTCTAATTCCCTGCAAATAATCTCCCCAGGCCGGCCTTAGCCTACTTATCCGAGGCTGGAAGGCACATGAGTTAAGCCACTCGGCTTAATGACAGAGCGGCCAGGCTCTGAACCCACAGCATGTCACTAGCATTCACCACCTAGAAGGGTGGGTGCTGATACTCCCGTTCCACAGGCCAGGAGGTCCCAGGCCACGAGGTCCCAGGCCACACATGGGGTTTGAATTTTGACACTGCACCTGTGAAGGTGGACGTGAGAAGATTAGGCCTACATTGTGAGATGTTAATTATTTATGAGGTCCTTCCTGAGCTCCTGGAGCCTGTCTGCCTTCCTGAGGTTTGTGCTAATGAGTGAGTGAGTCGCCTGCCTGGCTGCAGCCCCTGAGGGGAATGCCTGGTGAGTTTTCCTGAAGTGACAGTTGGAGTGTGCCTGCTCATAAGCACCACTAAAAGATTATTTGCAGAAAAGCACACGGGAGCCCACCTGAGCTTGGCTCCCGCACACACTCGCGCAGGCCAGCTTGTGGGTAGGTGGGTGGCTGGACCATCTGCGGTGGCAGAAGAGCTGACTCAGAGGCATGAGATGTCCATTTGTTCAACAGACACTGACAAAGCACCTACTATGTGGTAGACACCATTACAAGAAGCTCACCAATGTTAGTTCTCACAGCGATTCACACTATCTGGCTCTCCTGTTCTTAACTGATGCACTGAACAGCCACCATTGAATGTTTTTCCACACACAGCCCTTAGAAATGGACATGGCCTCTCCCCCGAAGATGCCAACTGCACTATCAACCCCTGAAGTGTAAGGCACAGAAACAAGAGCATTAAAAGCAAAGTACTGATAAAGCTCCCAGGACCTCAGAGAAAGAGGGATATCATTGATTGATTATATATATATATATATTTTGTTCAGTTTTATTTATTTGCTTGCCCATCTATTGTCTGTATACTCACACTAGAAGGTAAGTTCCATAGAAAGTGACCCCCTGGCATAGAGTAGGTGCTCAATATGTTGTTTAAAAAATGTGGTAAATTAAAGATGGCCGTAAAGTCTTTACTAATTTTCCCTTTGAAAGGTGGCCAAATTCTCCTCACTTGGGATCCAGGCTTGTCTCAATGACTTGCCTGACGAATGCCCAGAGGCAGAGTGGTGCTCTGGGACTTCTGAAGCCAAGTCTAAGAAGCTTCGCAGGTTCCACCTGCGTTTTTTTTAAACTCCTCCTTCTGGGATGCTCCTCAGAACCTTGTCTCCTTGCTTTGCACGGTCCAAGGTACATGAAGAGGCCACGTGTGGGTACTGCGGTCAACAGCTCCCACTGAGCTCCCAGCTGACAGGCAGCGTCAACTGCTGGCCACAGCAGTGAGCCAGTTTGGCGATCCCACCCAGGTGAGCAGTCGGATGACCTCAGCTCCAGCCAATATGTGATCACGATTACATGAGAGACTGTGAGAACTGCCCAGCTGAGCCCGGTCAATCTTAAGAACCAAGAGAGGAGTGTGTGTATGTGGCAGGGGTGGGGTGGGGAGCATCTGATAAGAAGGGAGGTGGCAGCATGCTCATGATAAAACAGCATGTATGTTCTAGTCTCATTTACGAAAGATCATGTGTGTATGTGTGAGCAGGCATAAAGAGGGGCTTGAAGGCTGATTACCAAATTGTTCATGGTGGTTATCTCGCGATGGTGACACCCTTGTGACCTTTACTCCCTTCTTTATATTTTAATGGATTGTTCAGGTTCTTTACAATGAGTATATATTACTTATATAATTACGTATAATAAGCAAGGTTATTTGAGGGTGGAGTGGGAGGAAAATAATAAATTAAGCACAAGGTTTTTCTACAACACAGTAGATAGCCTTGAAGATGATCATGGCTATTTCCTTTCAGTGGTAGAATTAAAAAGATTTCAGTTTTCATCACTGGGCTTCTATTCAGATCCAGGTTCAGGTGAGATTAAGGAACTTGCCCAATGTTATAAGGGTAGGACATCAGTCAGGGCTCCTATTTGCAACATAAACCAGCTCTGGCTGATTTAAGCAGAAAAGAAATGTATTAAGAGGCCATTGGGCATTTATTCATGATAAGAATTCTCAGTGAACTAGGAATAAATGGGAACTTATTCATCTTAACAAAGAGCATCTAT
This sequence comes from Pteropus medius, assembly GCF_902729225.1. Lineage (NCBI taxonomy): Eukaryota > Metazoa > Chordata > Mammalia > Chiroptera > Pteropodidae > Pteropus > Pteropus medius. Next base: position 15,503,491 of record NW_024349797.1, read on the forward strand.
AAAAACCTATAGCTGATGTATCTAATGGTGAGAGACTGGCCACTTCCCACTGAAAACTGGGGAAAAGGTAAGGATGTCTCTCTCCCCACTCCTAGTGAACATCCTACTTAGTGTGACAAGAAAAAGAAATAAAAGGCATAAACACAGGGAAGAAAACTGTAGGCAATGATTATCTACACAGAAAATCTCAAAGAGTTTATAAAGACACTATTAGATCTAGCAAGTGAGTTTAGCAAGAATGCAAGATGTAAAGTCAATATACAATTTATTTTTGAATATTTATATGCTAGCAATACACGAATGGAAATGGAAAATTTTTAAATGGTACCATTTATAGTAGCACCAAAAACCTGAAATACTTAAGGATAATGTGTTAAGATTTGTAAGCTGACAACTATGAAATATTGATGAGAGAAAGTAAAGAAGATGTAAGTAAATGAGATTTACTATGTCCCTGGATCAAAAGACAAAATATTATCTAGATGCCAATTCTTCCTAAATTGATCTTCAGATTCAACACAATCTCAATGAAAATCTCATCAGGCTTCTTTGGAAAAAATGACAAGCTGATTCTAATATTTATGTGGAAAAGCAAAGAATTTAAATTTGGCCAAAATGATTAAAAAAAAAAAGCATATTGTAGTACTCATAAACCTGATTTCAAGACTTACTATGGTAATCAATACAGTATAGTATTGGTAAAAGGATAGACATAGATCAAGAAAACAGAAAATAAAACTCAGATATAGGCCCATACATAAATCAATTGATTTTTCACATAAGCGCCATAGTAATTCAATGGAGAAAGGATAGTCTTTTCAACAACTGGTGCTGTTGGGCATCCATATGCAAAAACAAAACAAAAAACAAAAAAGAAACACAGAACTCTTCAACCCATACTATATACAGAAATTAACTTCCTAATGTATCATAGACCTAAATGTAAAAGCTAAAATTATAAAACTTCTAGAACAGGAGAAAGTCTTTGATTCTTTGGGTTAGGCAAATATTTCTTAAGACACAAAAAGAGTAAATAGTTAAAAAAAATGATAAAATGAATTTCATCCAAATTTAAAACTTCTGCTCTTTGAAAGAAACTTATGTGAAAATAAAAAAGACAAGCCCAGACTGGGAGAAAATATTTGCAAAACACAAATCTGAGAAAGGACTGGTAACCAGAATATATAAAGAACTCTAAAACTTTAACAAGAAAATAAAAAACCCAAGTAAAACTTAGCAAAAGAATTGAACAGATACTTCAGCAAAGAAGATATATGGATGATAAATAATCACATGAAAATACGCTCAACAACATAATTAGGCAAATGGAAATTAAAACGATAATGAGATACCAATACCCCTACTGAAATGGCTCACATTTTAAAAACTTTACAATATCAAACGCCGGTGAGGATATGGAGCAACTGGAACTCTCATACCTTGCTGGTGGAAATGCCAATTGGTATAGCCACTTTGGAAAACAGTTTGGCAGTCTCTTAAAATTATACATATATTTACCATATGACTCAGCAATTCAACTCCTTTGTATTTACCCAAAGGAAATGAAGACAGAGTCCATATGAAAACCTACATCTGAAAGTTTATAGCAACTTTATTCATAATCTCCCCAAACAGGAAACAACCTAAATGTCCATCAATTGGTGAATTGATTAACAAATTCTGATGCATTCATAAAATAGAATATGACTCAGCAGTATTAAGCTAAGTAAAAAGAAGCCAGACTCAAAAGGCAGCATACTCGATGATTCCATTTATATGACAAAAAAAGGCTAAACGACAGAGAAAAAAATCATGTCAATCATTGCAAGAGTTTGTAGGGGATTGGCCACAAAGAGGCACATGGAAATTTTTTTGGCATGAAAAGAAATATTCTATACTTTGATTGTCAGGTAGTTATGCAACTAAATAATTTTGCCAAAATTCATAAAACTGTACACTTAGAAAGGGTGAATATCACTGCATGTAAGATGTATAACAATACAAATGGTCAATGAGTACCTGAAAAGGTACTCAGCATCACTAATAATTAAGGAAATGCAAATTAAAATCACGTGAGATACCACCTCACACTTGTTAGAATGATTATTATTAAAAAGTGATAGAAAATGCTGGTGAGGGTGTGGAGCAAAGGGAACCCCTGGGCACTGTTGGTAGGAATGTAAATTGGTACAGCCACTACGGAAAACAGTTTTAAAGTTCCTCAATAAAATGAAAAATAGAACTATTATAGGAGTTAGCAATCCCACTTCTGGGTATATATCTGAAGGAAATGAAAAAACGAACTTGAAAACATATCTGGCCCCTCACCCATGCTCATTGCAGCATTATTCACAATAGCCAAGACATGGAAACAACCTAAGTGTCCATCAATGGATGAATAAAGAAAATCTTATATATATGTATACATTTATACGATGGTTTATTGTTCAGTCGTGATAAAAAAAGAAAAGCCTGCCATTTATGACAACATGGATGGACCTCGAGGGCATTATGCTAAGTAAGTCAAACAGAGGAAGACAAACACTGTATGATCTCACTCGTATATTGTATCTAAAAATATTGGACTCATAGAAACAGAGTAGAATGGTGGCTGCCGGGGACAATGGGGTGGGGGAAATGGGGAGATAAGTCAAAGGGTACAAACTTTCAGGCATAAGGACCAGAGATCTAATGCACAGCATGGTGACTACCATTCGCAACACTGTATTGTATACTTCGAAGTTGTTGTCCGAGTAGCCATAACAACACCAAAATGGTAATTAGGTGAGGCGAAGGATGTGTTAACTAACTGAATTGTGGTCAACATTTCGCAATCTATCTATACATTCATCAAATCACCACAATGTATCCCTTAAACTTAGACAATAACATGTGTCAACTATATTTCAATAAAGCTGGAAAAAATATATCTTGATAAATCTGAAAGAAGGGGGTCATTAGTAGGGCCAGAGAACCTGGATTTAAGACTACATGGCCAGAGTCGTACCGGACACTGGACTTCACGATTGTCAGTGGATTTCCAATCAGGGAAACAGAAGGCACCCCAGGTTTTCAAGCAGAGAGGAACTTAACCCATTGGCTGAATTGATGGGTATGTGGGGCTGGGCCATGTGCCTGTGCCTTAATTAGCAAGGGAGATGGGCGGTGGAAGCATCAGGTATTTTCAATTCTATAGTGGGAGGCAGGTTCCACCTTTTCAGGTGAGGGATCCACCACAAAATAAAGGAATTCAATGCTAGAGGCCAAAATAAAATGACAAATGTCCACTCTAGCTATGAAAGTTGGGTTTCCAACCCTTATCTTTCCAGACCTTACAAACCAAAGCCAAGCTCTTAATCACTACATGGCAAGTCTTGAGTTGATGCCCACACTTTGCTCCTAAGACTCAGAACCACTTAGTCCAGAATGGGTTAAAAACTGTGGCCCCACAATGACAAGCTGTACACACTCCTTCTGTCCATCGTCACACGCATCCTCTCCATCATCATCCGTTCTCTCCATCATGAGCGTGGAGAGCTCTGGGCTTCCCAGTGGCTTCAGCTGCTCCTCTGAGCCCTGCCCACACTGAGATCACATCTGGGCCCTTCGGCACCATGTGTGTCGTTAGTCAGGAATGTCCCCTTTTCGCTTGGGAGCAGTGAGGTCCCCAGAGAACAGGAGGAGGAGCTGGAGGGGTGCCCCTTGGCTGGGCGCAGGTATCTGGAGGCTGGAGCTTTGAGCAGCATCGGTGTCCGAATGGAACAAGAAGGAGAAGGAGGTCAGGGTGGGTTGAGGAAGGGTCGAGGTCAAGTTGAGATTTTGAAATAAAAACCTTTTATTGCCCTCTGTCCACTTCCCCTGTTCCCAGAGAAGAGCTGCCTCAAGGTGGCCCAGGCGTTTGCCTACCTCTAATCTCAGCCTCTGTTGAGCCTCCCAGGCTGTTCAAGGCTGTCTTCTACCTGCCTCCAGCAATATCTGGATCTCCTCCTACCTAGTTCTTATTAACTCCCAGCACATCCAGCCTCCAAACACCCACACACCTACCAAACGACACCTGCAGGCCTTCTTTTCAAACAGAATAACACAGCTGGTAGAAAGGCATGAACTCCCTAATTCAAAACCAACAAACCCTGGGAGAAAGCTTAAGGTAAAAAGAAACTGGAGAAGAGCTGAGAAGAAAAAGGAAGATGCAAGGAACCTCTTGGATGCACACCCACCAGCCATTCTCCACCCCTGCTGCCTCTCCTCATATAAAGAGGCTGAAATGGCCAGAGACACACCTCGCCAACCTCCTAGGCGACAAATCATATGATCCAGTCTTGGTCAATGAGAGGAGTTTGTTGGTATCTTCTGGGTAAAGTATTCTTTCCCAATAACGGGAGACACGTTCTCCAGGCAGACGATATTTTGTGATGGTGGACCTCTGGCAGCCATCTTGTGACTATAAGGGCAAGCCTAGGACTAAGCTATTATGCTTGAGGAGGGCTGAACAGAAAGATGAAAAAGAGTCTGGGTCCCTGATGACATTGCTGAGAATCAAGCCTGGGCCTTGACTGATGCAGATGTTCTAATTATGTCAGATAATGAAGCCACTGTTGATTAATCCTCTTGTAGTTGGGTGTTTTGGTCTGTACAGCTGAAAGCATTCTGACGAACACATAAATAAGCCAGCATTTGCCAAATTCTCCAGTGTGTTAGGAGCTTTACAAGGCAATTACATTATCCCGTTTTACATTTGAGGATACGGAGGCCGTGTGCACAAGGTCACATATTAAATGTCAGCGGCAGGCCTCTAAGCTAGTGTGACTTAAAAAGAAGACTTATTGAGTGCTTACTACATGTCAGGCACTCTGCAGGGGCTGGGGTGCAGCGCAGAGGGGCACAGGTCAGTTCGGTTTTCACAGACGTCCCGTTCCAGTACAGGAGGCTGGCAACAAACAAGTGAACAAATAAGCAAGGTAATTGTAGATTAGTGATAATTGCTAAAAAGGTAATTAATAGGGCGATAAGACAAGAAGCAGTTGGGGGAAGGCTTTGTCGAGCAGTCACAGCTGAACTAAGTTTTGGAAGACATGAAGGAGCTGCCACTGTCAGGTGAAGCCCCAGGGGACGGCCTTCCAGGCACTGAACAACAAGTGCAAGGTCTCTGAGGAAGCAGATAGCCGGGCATGTTGAGGAGCTGAAAAAATGCCACTGTGACCGGAGCCTGGGAAGCAACGGGGAGAGCAGAGATGGCTAAGGTCGGGGAGAGACCGGAGCGAGATGCTCTAGGGTCTCGAGGCCATGATAAAGGGTCTGGATATTATTCTGACTGAGGTGAGGAGTCTCTGAAAGGTTTTACACAGGGAAGAGACATCTGATTTATGATTTTGACAGGTCTGTCTAGATGATGTGCAGCCATCGGATTGTAAGGAGTGAGAGTAGAGGCAGCAAGACCAGCCTGGAGGCTGTTGGGAGTGGCCTGGGGAGAGGTTAATCGTGGCTTAGAATTGGGAGGGGTTTCAGAGAGGGGTAAACAGATTCCAACCAGGTTCCCAAGGCAGAAGCAATGAGACTTGCCAGAGGTGGATGCGGGAGAAATGGGAAACGGAGGAAGGTGAGTGGAGGCTTGGGTGTCTGGGTGGGTGGCGATGCCTCATGGGAGAGGAAGGGATTTGGGGCAAATTCAAGGGCTCCGTTCTGGAGTCCGGAGCTGGTGTTCTCGTCTCACTCTACTCCGTTACCTCCCTAAAGTTAATAAAATACGAACCTTATATTTGGAGTTATTGCTGCCGTTGGGCAAATTCGAGCGGGCAGTGATGGGTGGTAATGGGAAGCACGGAAGGGCTTCGGGGGTAGCGAAAGCTCTCAGAGGCTTTCTCATCACCGCTACAGGGCTGCCCAAGCGCGGCTTCCAGGATGCGATTGGTGGGTTCGTTAAATGAGCGCAGTGTGAGCGCAGTGTCTTAGACGGGGCTCCCCCAGGAGCGGATCCCGAGACAAGAGTCTGAGTGCGCGTCGTCTGGACGCTGGGAGGCGATCTCGGGAAGCGCTGATGGGAGCGTGAGGACGCGAGAGGGGAAAGGGGCACAGGCAAGACAGAGCTGGCTGATGGACACGGTACTACTGCGGGCCGCCGGGCGGGGTCCTGCTGGGACACTCTGGGAGACAGCGCAGAACATGCATCGGAACCGTCCCAGCCGAGGGGCAAAAAGCTGGGCTGTTTATCTTCTACATCCTGTTCACTGGCTGAGGGGTGGTGCTCCTAGGGGTGTCAACTCCAACGTCTTCCCCTCACACTGGCCCTCAGGGAAAGCCCTCAGGTGGGACACGCAGGTGCTGGCGGGAGGAAGCTGTCGCTGTGCTAGAATGGGGAGCGTTGAGGAGATACGGTGAGGGAGCCCAAGAGCTTCTGCTATAGCTGTATCAGCAAAATGTTTTCACTTCTGTTAACCCTTTAGAGTAAGTCTCAAAATTACTAGACAGTACTGTTCAAAGGTTAGTCGATAGATGAGTGCCACAAACTTACTTTTCACAATAAAGAATTCGTAAATCAACCCATTGCTTCTTCCATTGAGAAAGTCTTGCTATAGAAAAGTCAGCTGATCTAGACAGTGTGTCTAGTGATGGAAATTGATTGACATTTGGGCTCAAGCTTCTTATCTCATTGCATTCTGGTAACGAACATTTCTCAGAGCAGCATTTTCTGTAGCACTGTGCCAGACTGTGAGCTCTTTGAGGACAGACGCGGTGACATATTCATCTACGTCTCCCCAGGGCCTGGCCCGGAGTCTAGTACAGAGGAGGCTCTTGGTGAATCTGTACTGTGCTACTTTACAGGGACATAGAGAAGTGGCCTCTCAGTTCTGCTGTCTGATCCCTCTAAACCTCAGAGCTGCCTCCTGGCCTGACATCCATTTGGGAGGAGCTCTCTCCTAGGACAGTGGCCCTGATTGCAATCAAGCACAGGGTCATTCGTCCCTCCCCCGCCCCACACACACTTTAAAAATTGTGTATTGGGCTATGTCCGTCCCTGGGGACCAGTCATGTAGCCAAAGCTCTTCCCCAACCTGCTTCTGCCTGGACCTGGGCTGCTTCCCGTTCCTAGGGCCACGATGAGTAACTAGGTGGTCACCACTGAATGCTCAGTTCCTCCCCTCTCGCTAGTGCCCAGATCGCTAGGTTTAAGAATGTTTTCTATTCCTACTTGTGGTGCACAGCCTGAGCACCACCCACAGCAGGGTGGAGAGTGGAGGGGAGGCACATTTCCAGATTAAGAAGGTGTCAGGAACAGGTTGAGCTAGGAAGAACATCTGCTAAAGATGGCATTACCCAGGGTGTGTCAGGTGTAAGGGGAAGACAAGGTCAAGGCCAGAAAGGCAGTGTCAAGTACAAGAGGCAAAGAGGATGGGAGCCAAGGGCTTAAACCACAGTGCCTTAGCCGGGAGGATCAAGAATAGGACAGTGGGGTACAGAGGGACAGACCAAGGTTATAAACAGCCCAAGAGCTCCGGGCCTCTTCCTCGCCTCCCTGTTCTCCACACTTTGCAAGCACTTCTGATTCAGTGTCAAAAACACTGGCTTAAGAAGCCAAGAGACAAGAAGCTGAAAATCTGGGTGCCTGCGGCTGTGATTTAACCCCCTCTCAGCAAATGCAGTGAATCAATGGGCGGACCTGGGAATGACTGATACTAGGCTTTTCCAGTGGAGGAGTTTTTCAAGACGCTCCTGAGAGGAAAAGGAAATAGGCCTTGAGTCTCAGGTACCCCTTGCCCTGGCTTCACATGGCTGAAACTGTGGAGGGGCAGCATCCTAAAGGGGCGGGGCAACAGTGGTGCTACTTGGGTGCCCAATGTGAGCCTAGGTGACGTGCAGCACCCTGTCCCCTGCAGTGGATCCCAGAGGGGATTTGCACAGTGGGGTCACTCCAGAAGGCATCAGGCTCTTCGCTCCCTCTGACTGGCAGTCAGGGAGCACTGTGGGCGGCACCCCCAGTGGCACCCCCGCCGAGTGTGCCAGCTCGAATGGCTTCACAGACAGCAGGCCCCAGGAGGACCCAGGACTAAGGAATCCAAGAAGACCACTTATGAGTATGCAGGGGCCACCTGGGCTGGGGGAGCTGTGCAAGGTGAAGGTGGGGTGCAGTGCTGGGGCTTGCGGGGAGGGAGGTCCGCCCCGCCCCCGCACATGGGGCCGTGTTCTGATTGGCTGAGGAAATCTCAGGGACCACTGGGGTCAAACCCCCGGAGTCGCAACTTCCCTAAGGAAATGAGGACCTCTAACTGGCACACCTCAGCCTCGAGAGAGTCCTTCTGCATTGTTTTTGTGGCCATCGGGGTTGGGGGGCATTAGGGGGGATTTCTTTCTAAAGGATCAGAACGGTTGTGTTACGCTCAATATTGGGGGCTACGCTCCCAGATCTCGGATCTGCCAGGAATCCCCCCGGGCCCTGTTTGGTGTTCTCTGAGGTCATACGGGGACATCACCAGCCCCGGGCGCTTCCTGCCCTCTGTACAGTCCCCTGGTTTTAGAAGAGGGATGAGTGAGGGCTCCTCAGGTCCACCCCTGTGTTCGGCCATTTTTCCTTCTGTTTCCTTCAGCAACATCTTTTCCTTCTTTCTGTCTTCTTAAGAACCTCCACCAAAGAGAACACAAATCGAAGCAATGTCTTTTAGCAAGAGACCCAATGGAACCCCCCCAAATACTCTGGGCTTTCTTCTCTCTATCTCTTGAAACCAAAGAGTGAAGAAGGCATATCTTGGGTGTCCTGTCCCACCTATGGAAGGCCCCAGAAACAACCACCACCCACCCCATTTGACACCTGTGCTGCTCTGACCCACTGAGTTTCCAACTCATTTTGGTGAAGCTTGAGACCAGACCAGGCCTAGAACCCATCGTCTCAATCCCCTTTGAAAGCGCTCGCTGCCTTCAAGGCTTCGGCAAGTACAACACCCCAGTCTCCATCAGCTTTTATGAAACGTCAGACGCAACATGTCTGCTAAAACAAGGTTATTTTGCATGCATAGGTTTTCCTCTTGCCTTATTGTCTTGCTACATTTCCAGAACCCTGAGGGAAAGTGGCGAGATGATCTCTGGTCCGTGACTCCATAAACATGAGGCCTGAGAGATAATGCAGAGAAACTCCTTCACACTCCTGCAGATGTGGTCTTGTCAGGTTCTGATGAAGTGACTTCCAAGGTGAGAGACTCTGCTAAGCTAGTACTGAACTGAAAGAAGTTGACTCAGAAGCGGATTTATCAGAGCTGGAAGGAAGCTGGCCTCCCGGCAGTTGCCAGGGGCCCCCCGGGCAGAAGTGCTGAATGTGTAAATTGTATCATTGTTTAAAAATGAGCCAACTCAGAAACTCTGGCTTCAAAGAGCTCAGCCTCAAAACAGCAGCGGGAAGCCGTCAGGGGAGGCTCACCTGTGATCGTGCCTCACGGGAGAGGTTCGCTTGCTCTCTCTGTCATTCCAGCCATGGGAAACAGCAGATCGGAGGCACAGCTCCTGCTGGGTCCTGGAAGGCTGGCACTTGGATGGCAATGCAGGGTGTACAGAGGCCAGAGGGTATGAGCAGTAATGAACCGGAGGCCAGGTAAAGAAGGGAAAATAAAGGTAAGGAATGAGGGTGAGGATCGTGTTTGCATGCCTCGAGAGAGACTGACACATTGTAAACACACATAAATCTTCATTGAATGAATGAATGAAAGAATCAATCAATGAATGCCTAATATATGCCGAGAACTGTTCGAAGTACTGGAGGTACAGCCATGAACAAACAAAACAGACTTTCCCTATGGTATCTCCATTCTAGAGGCAGGGGAAACGAGAAACATACCAAAAACAGACATCGTTGTCGCATGCATTTGATTGCGTGTTCCCCTTAAATATATGGTTGTGTCCCCTCAAAATATATACTGAAGCCCCAACCCCTAGTACTTTAGAAAGTGACCTATTTTGGAATAGGACTGTTGCAGATGTAATTAGTTGAGATGGGGGGGAGTAGGGTGGGCTCTTAATCCAGAATGACTGGTGTCCTTATAAGAAGAGGGACGATGACGTGAGACAGACACAGAGGCAGAGACTGAGGGGATGCTGCGGCAAGCTAAGGAAGGCCACGGATCAATGGCCACCACCAGAAACTAGGAACAGGCAAGGGAGGATTCTAGTCAGTCTCAGAGGGAGCCTGGCCCTGCTGACACCTTAAATTTCAGACTTTTAGCCTCCAGAACTATGAGAGAATATATTTCTATTAAGTTACCCAGTTTGTGGTACTTCGTTATGGCAGCGCTAGCCCGGCCCCTCCCAGTCAAATGCCTGAGTTGGCGTTTTCAGGTGGCCGTGCTGTGCAGGCTGCGTCATGCTGGCTTCCTGATGGGGTTCTTTTCCTAGGTGCTCATGATAATTTCACAGCCAGACTGACCAAGAAGAAGTGACCTCTCTCTTGGCAAGCCCTGGCCCTCCCTGGCTTGCTGGGACAACTCTCAATGGCTGGCTAGCCAGGCACTGTGAGACGAAGAAGGAATAATTCCCTGAAACCCCACTATGCCTCTGGTGAGGGGCATTGCAAAGGAGACCCAGCCTCTCACAAGCCTGGCATAGAGTCATAGAGTTGGCAGTCAATAAATACTTCACAAACAAACTTTTTAGACTTCAATTAGTTGGTGTAGTGGGTTGAATAGTGACCTCCAAACAGATATGTCTAGGTACAAATTCTCGGAGCCCGTGACCTTATTTGGAAAGAAGGTCTTCGTAGATGTGATTAAGGATCGTGACATGACATTCTTCTGGACTCACGGGGTGGGGCTCTAAATCCAACGACAAGTGTCCTTATAAGAGACAGAGGAGGAGAAGTGATAGACACACAGAAGAGAAGGAGACGTGAAGTGGAGGCAGAGAGTGGCCTACGTGGCCACGAGCCAGTGAAGCTGAGTGTTGACATCGGCCTGAAGCTGGAAGAGCAAGGGACAGATGCGCCCCTGGAGCTGCTGGAGGGAGTGTGGCCCTGCCGACACCTTGACTTTGGACTTCTGGCCTCTAGAACTCTGAGGGAATGAATTCCTGTTGTTTTAAGCCACTCAGTTTGTGGTAATTCATTACGGCAGTCTCGGGAAAACAGTAGAGTTGGTAGCCCTAACGAAAGGAAAAGTCAGTTCTCATGGTGACTGAAGCCACGAACGACTGAAGAAAGCCTCTGGGGGGCATGGAGTTGTTGGCTGGACTGCGGAGGGTTCAACTCTCAGAAGGGCCAGGGCGTGTTAGAGCTACTGGACATGGAAATAGAACCCAGACAGAAAAAGTTATTAGTCAAGCCTCGGTGTTTGTATTCCTTTGGTCTAGCTCTTATTTGTTTATCCTATTTTGTTATTTGTCCAATACTAGTTAGCATTTCTGATGAAAACTTTTTTTCTTCCATGAGGAGGTCCCCATTGAGAGAAGTGGCTTAGTTATGGGTCCATCTCAGGGGGACGTTCTCTTTACAGACAGTTCCCTGGCCTTCCTGGGGTCCCATTGGCGGTGGCACAGCCCCTCTCAGCTGCCAGCAGCATAGTTCACTTTAGTTTCCTGGACAGCTGGCTCGGCGTGGGTGGCCCAGGGCAGGTTCCTCGCCTCCCTGCCGAGCGGCTCCTCCTGCAGACAGCAGGGTGCAGCACCATCTGGCTTCTGAGACATTTGGAACAAGATGGTCCAGACCAAGGCCAGGCCTTCTGCCCCACGGTTCCTTACCAGCTGGCCTTGCCGGCCATCCCACACTCGCACGGCCCAAGTTCGAACATGAGAGTTTAGCTTCCCGCCTCTGCCTTCCTCACTCACATCTGCTTTCCTGGACCCAGTATTCTTCTGATTGAATGAAAATACAAGCATGCTATAAAGAAGAGATGAAGAGATGGAAAATGTTGATTTAGCCTAGAAAAGAGAAGACATAAGGCCCATGAATGCAGCCTTGACTGTGATAAAGAATTGCATAGAATATTGACTGACCCAGAGGGGGCAGATTCAAGAGACAGATTTTAGCTTTGTATGTAAACACAAACGTGATTAACTATCGGAATGCGGTGCATGTGCACGGGATGCTTTCCACACACTCTGCCGAAGGAGCAGGTCATGACTCTTTCCCAGACTCTGACCACCTAGCCTTGGATGCCAGCCAGCCCTGTGGCTGAACAGTGACCAATCAGGTGCTCTCCCTTCAGAATTTGAACTAAGAGACAGAGATTCCTCAGCTGGAGCGGGAGCTTGCAGGAGGCGCTGCCAGTGCCCCATGCCTGTCCCCTCCACCCTCATCTCCACACACCCACACAGCTACTGAGCACACCTGCACACGCCATCTGAGGATGTTGGTCTGGCCGTGGAAACTTAGCCCATACATAAGACAAGCCAGAAGTGCCTGAGACTCTGCGGCCCCAGGAGCAGCACTCGATGTGAGCAGACCTGTTGGGTGAATACCCAGCCTCCTCGGCCCTCTGTTGGGATAACTCTGTTTTCCAGTTTACCCATAGGAGGGAGGTTCAGTTGCCCATGGTGGTAACTTGCTTGATAATGGCGCCTCTATTGACTTCCTTTTTTTCTGTCTTTCTCATCCCCATAGTGCTTGGGGGTAACTCCCAAATCAACTACTTACCCAGAATTCTTTTGTCAGGTTCTGCTCCTGGAACAAACCAAACTAACACGGCTAGACCTACTAGGTCATATAGACTTGAAGCTGGAGTCCATCTTCAGTCAGACATTAGCATGAAGCCAAGTTAACAGAAAGATGGGTCCCAGAGAAGACAATTGTGAGGGTCCATGCGGCCTCTTAGAGACAAAGAAATAGGAGTCACAAGGCACCTGAGAAATAGAGGGAACAGCTCTGCCCTCACACACCCACAGTCTCCCTTCCCTACACTGTAAGTTTGCTGTTCGTTACAGCCCAAAGCTTAACCACAACAATTAACTCTATGTACCTGAACAATATGCTCGGCACTACCATAACAGCTACGTTGACAGGGTTGCCACGTTTAGAAACGAGAAATCCAGGATGCCCAGTTAAATTGGGGACATACTCTTACCAAATAGTCACTTCTCTGAAATTTAAATTTAACTGCATGCCCTGCATTTTATCTGACAACCTGATATACTCTGCATTAGACAAGCACTCTTATTAGCATTTTACAGATGAAGAAGAACCAGAACGATTAAATAACTTATCCAGGGTCACACTGCTGCTCAGTAGTAGGGCTGGGCTGACTCCAGAACGTTCCCTCTCAGCTGTCTTGGTCGAGCCTTGACTGGTTTCATACCACTCAACAGTGAAGTACACTGCATCTCAAAGGAGTGAGTTCTCTGTCATGTATTTATTTTTGAGGTCAAGCAGCTGGGGACATAGTAGATTTGACATTTGATTCCTGCCTGGGAAATCATTAAGGCAAGAAAGGTGAGCTCATGAGCTGCCTCAGTGGAGAAGCAAATGGAAGTTCCTGCTGTGTGGGGACCAGAGCTGGTCCCAGCAAGGATGTGTGGGTTTTCCCATGGACCCATCGTGGGACCCATCGTAAATGACCATCTGCCCTGGTTTGTCTGGACAAGGCCAGTTTAGGCCTGTTGTTTTAGGGTCTCATCCTGTTCAGCATTTCATTTTTCCAGAATAGATGAATAGTTCCATTCAAACAGACTGGATGAGTTTGGGAGATCTCTATTTGGTATTCGTAGCTTCCACTGTGGTCTCATCTGGTCGTCTGAGACACATGTAAACATTTTAAATTATGGTTAAATCTGGAAGTTTCCTAGTCTGTCTTTCATCGTTGCACAATTAGACCAACACCTTTCTTTCTAGACAGCACACGGGGCACTCACAAATAAATAAAGTGCATTATGACGCGAGTGACTAGGGAAAGCTAATTGCCGTCAGCTTTGTCTGGTGGTAGGAGAAAGTCTTCGATGCTGCCGATCCGGTGGCCACTTGGTGTGCCAGCCAGTTGTGCCAATGACCTGTATCAACAGGCTGTGTTGTGGCCTGCAAAATGCTTGAAGCCACTGGGCTGCCAAGTTGGTGTCAGTGGAAAATATCGGAAATGGTAGATTAGGTGTGTGGGAAATACACAGTAAGCAGTCCTGTACTGGAGCATACAGAGGGAAGCCTGAGCGCTCCTGCTGGAGGTGTTGTCACTTATTATACAGTGTAACTCTACGTATTCACTGTATTGTTCGGTAATGCCTTTCATGTTTTTCAACAAACCCTTCCAGCCAAAATGAGCTCAAAAGCATTTGCATGCATATTTAATGAAAACCTAAGCACCACATTTCCGCGTCTCTAAGAAGTTGATGACGAACATGTACCTAGCACAAAATGTTGATGTGTACCGAGACTCCCCAGGGGCCATCATCACTGACCACACAAAAACTTGTTGAAGAAGCAGCGACATCCACTGTGAGAGGTGGTGATTATTTTTAGGAGATGGTGCCCTGAGAGGAAGACTTAATATGCACAGCTACAGCAAAGCCCCCTTATACATCAGGCAGGGAACCAGGACTTGTTTCTATCAAACGATTGTTCTTTAAAATTAATCTAACCCATTCGGCGGGCAAAGGGCTTAAACAGACATTTCTTCAAAGAAGATACACAAATAGCCAAAACGTTCATGTAAAGATTCTGAATGTCACTTTGGTGCGAATCAAAACCACAATGAGATGCCACCTCATATCCATCGGGGTGGCTGTTATCAACAACCAAAAGATGGCAAGTGTTTGGTAAGGTCGTGGAGGAATTGGAACACTTGCATACTGCCGATGGGAATGTAAAATGGTGCAGCCACTGCAGAAAATGGTATGACAGCTCCTCGAGAAGTTAAACGTAGAATTACCATATGCTCCAGCAATTCTACTTCTAGATATAAACCCCAACGTTTCGAAATCAGGGACCCAAACAGATAATTGTATAGCCAGGCTCACAATAGCATTATTCATAATAACCAAAAGGTGGAAACAACCCATACGTCCATCAACAGAAGACCAGATAAACAAAATGTGGTGTATACATACGAAGGACTATTATTAGAGAAGAATGAAATTCTGATAACACGCTACAACGTGGATGAACCTTGAGGACGTATGGCTAAGTGAAATTAGCCAGACAGAAAAAGACAGATATGGTATGATTCTACTTCCATGAAGTATCTAGAAAACAGAAAGAAAGTAGAACAGTGGTTACCAGAAGCTGGAGGAAGAGAGAAATGGGGAGTTAGTGTTTAATGGGTACAGAGTTTTAGTTTGAGATAATGAAGAAGTGCTGGAGATAGACTGTGCCGATGGTCACATAACAGTATGAAAGTCCTTAACACCACTGAACTGTGCGCTCAGAAATGGTTGAAATGGTAAATTTTACGTTACGTATATTTTACCACGATAAAAATTAATCTTGCTCATTTTTATTCTAAGTTTTCTTGTACATGTACGAAGAGAAGTGCTAACTGTTCATGTGTGGGCTGCGTTGACAACAACTTTGCAAACAGTTAAATGATGCCCATTTGCTATCAGTGCCATCTGATGTTTTAAGTAGATCAGTTAACTTTAATGAGGATTTGTTTTTTATGTTTTACCAATTCATGGACTCGAAACAAAGCCTTAGGAAGTCTGCTCTGCCAAAGTTTAAAACATCCAAAATTAACGTAAACACTATTGTAACTTTAGTTAAAATATCCAGCAGTGAAGATAAAATTGTCCTTGTGGTCTCAATACGAATACATATTTTGGTGAAACACAGCTTCATAATAAAAATGGTATGTTTACTAAATTAAATGATCAACCAGCAATGACCTTGGAGTTGGCTGTGATGCATGTGTAATTTCGAATTCATTCAAACCAGCTGTGATGTTCCACCAACTGAAATAGAAGCTGAAGTTGTAAAACGTTACAAACATTTTTATTTATACTCAGAGTAACTGTGATGAAGCCAACGTAGTATTAAAAAAATACTTCAGCCTGGGAGTACAAGCTTTCTTTCTTTGCTGCAAGTCATCTTTGCTGCAAATCGGATGTTAGAAATACTTGCGCTTTTGTGGAAAGATTTTCACTGGGCAAATCAGCTCAAGAGTCTGGTACCTGAGTGACGGTACCAGACAGAAATTAAGTTTTTGTAAAGATTATCCCATGCATTCTGCATGTAACACACATTGCTACGTAGGCCTGTATGCATGAAACCAAATTGACTGTACTCTCTGGAGGATTTTAAAAAATTATCAAGGGCAAATTTTGACTCCACTGGGACTTCAATATGTTGGTTTCAGAGCACTGGCCCCACGTTCTCTGAGCAGCAGTAACACGTTAGGCAGGCGAAAGCAAGACAGAAAGCAACACCCGAGAGCTGAGTCTCATTAATAGAGAGTTCTAGGCTGGAGAGAAGTTCTGGAAACTTCTGCTGCTGCAGACTCTAAGCCACCTTGGACCCAGAACCAGCTTTCACACCCTGTTATTCCTGAGGTCTAGCTCTTCTGCGTGTCCTGAGTTCTCCCGCCTCTGAATTCTGACCCCAAGTCCCCCGAACTCCTGAAATAGAATCTGTGCCTAGCAACCAAAGAGCTGGACAGCATGGAGTCTACGAAGCCCACTACTAACTCAGAGAAAGGCTCTTGTCCCAGAAGAGAAGCCACTGGTGCTAGCTGGTGTCCTGGGTGTGTGCGGTGGCTGTTGTGTACCCAAGGAAGGTGGGCAGACCGTTTACAAAACTGGCAAGGCCCTACTAAGTTTTAAACTTATCAGTGTGCATTAAAATAGACAATCGTTAAACCAGAGAGTAGGGAAGTAATTAGGATCTAAACTATGCTATCAGCTCGAGAGAGAGCACTTGACCTCTGCATGCCTCGGTCTTCTCCTCTGCAGAATGAGAATCGTTTTGATTTAAGTGGGCGGTTGTGAGAATAAGATCGTATAGACACAATCAAAATGTTTTGAAAAGTACAAAGTGTACTACAAAATGCAAGGGTTTTACCCAAGTTGATTTACATAGGAGCTTACTCAGAAATACACGTACCAGGAGCCTTCAGCATTTAGGGATAAGGTGGTCCAGTGGGAGGAGTTACAGCCAGGCCTTACCGTCTCACACAGGGTTGGCAGATCTGTTTGGGCTGCATATAGACCCCCTGTTTTGAATTTGTCATTTATTAGAAAGAGGAAACTAGGTAGAAGAGGTAACCCCAAGTGAGAAAAATTAATTGCCGATCTCTTATTATAATTGCCTTTGTTGCTCAAGATTAATAAATCCTAGGTCATAAAAATGATATGATGATTTCAGAGTTTAAAATTTGGGTATCAATAAGTGCAAAAACAAATCTTGAGTGTTTTTTATTTGTTCACCTAGCAGGATTTGTGTTTGAATTGGCTTATTTGAGATTGAATTTGATTTGTATGCTCCATTATCAACCACCCAAGATGACATTCAATTCAACTCAGTCGATTTTGACTGAGTTTCTATCTTGCTCCCAAGCTGGGGATATACAGGTGCACGAGACAGGTTTCCTCACCCTTAGGTTGCAAAGAGGCTGTTGGAGATCAGCCCCAGCCTTGGCCCTGGGATCTGAAAGAGACGGGTGGCCAAAACCCGCAGACATACACAGCCAACATGCTTCAAAATGGATTCTGGCCAAGGATTTCCATGGAACTGGCATCAGCAGAAGTGGGCACCCAGGGTTGAAACCATTCCTTTGAATAGCTACAGAACTCTCTAGATCCTTAAGGACATCCTTAATCAAGAGTCTGATATTTAAAATAACAGCCACTCATCACGTTTGAAGGGCAGACGTCTGAATTTAGAAAACCCAAAGATCAAGAAAGCAGAAGATGATATTTGGTGTGTTTTCACAAGGCAATATGTTTTAAGATATTATGCTCATCTGCATAATGGTCGAAGAAATTTTTTTTAGACATCCACCAAAACCCCAAACCAATGTTCAGCCTGAACACTCTCTGCGATTTTGCTCCAGATACTGAACAGATGGGTTCTGAGTAGAGTTTTCCTCACTCTGAGCATCAAAATCTGGTCCAGCTCAGAAATACAATAAGTAGGACTCACAGCGAAGTACAAAAACACTGATTTTTAAAGAACTTTATCTCTCCAAAGATCACAAAATACTCACCCTAAGCTGCCTGCAAGTGTGAGTTTCTTTAGGGACTCCCAGTCTCCTTTTGGCCAGATGACAGACTGGCCGAACCCATAGAATCTCATCAAGTGTTTGTTTGTTTCTCAAACAGGTGTTAGAAGTGCAGGCTGGAAAGAGGCTGAGGATTTGATTTTGCCTTTTGGGGGAGGAAAGAATCTCATTTTAAGCCATTAGCACCAAGAGGCATAGAATTTCAGAGCTGGATGACACTTTAGACTCGGTCCAATGTCCTCTCTTTATTTTCCATTTCCAGAACTTTTCCTACTTTCCCGAACTGAGATTCTGTACCCGTTAAACAGTATCTCTCCATTCTACCCTCTACCCCAGCCCCTGGCAACCGCCATTCTACTTTCTGTCTCTATGAATCTGACTACTCTACCTATCTCATATAAGTAGAATTATACAGTATTTGTCCTTTTTCTGTGGCTTATTTCACTTCGCAGCATAAGGTCCTCAAGTTTCATCCATATTGTAGCATGTGATCAGATTTCCCTCCTTTTTAAGGTTGCATAATATTCCATTGTATGGATAGACCACATTTATTTATCCATTCTTCAGTCGATGAATGGATAACATTTGGGTTGTTTCCACTTTTTGGCAAATGCTTCTATGAAAATTAGTGTACGAATATCTATGTAAGTTCCTGCTTTCAATTAATTTGGGTATATACCCAGAAGTGGAAATACTGGATATGGTTTAATTTTTTGGATGTGTTTAATATTTTTTCAGAAACTGCTATAATGTTTTCTGCACTGGCTGCACCATTTTACATTCCCACCAGCAGTGCACAAGGGTTCTAATTTCTCCACCTTGTCACAAACACTTGTTATTTTCTGGGTTTTTGTTTGTTTGTTTGTTTGTTTTAAAGTAGCCATCCTAATGTGTATGAAGTTGTATCTCACCGTAGTTTTGATTTGCATTTCCCTCATGATTAGTGATGCTGAGCATCTCTTCAGGTACTCGTCAGCCATCTGTAAATCTTTGGAGAAATGTCTATTCTAGTTCTTTGCCTGTTTTCAAATTGGGTTGTTTATTTTGTTGTTTGTTTTGTTGTTGCTGTCTATGCAGCCATAGAAAGGTTGCACTCATCCCAAGACACTCTGGATAGTGGTAGAGCCAGAATCAAAATTTAGGGGTTCCAGTACCACGACGGGGCTTTGTCCCACTTCATTCTTATAGGGAAGAAGTTGAGGTGCAGAGGTGAGGAGACTCACATCTACTAATTAGAGCTATATAGCCTTTGGGGCACAATCTATCAGTGATAATCTCCACCAGCTGCATCTTGCCGAGTGGAGCCTAGTTTCTCGAGCTTGGTTTTATGAACTAAATTGTGTGTCCCTTCCTCAAGTCCACATGTTGAAGTCCTAACCCCCTAGGTGACTGTATTTGGAGACTGGGCCTTTAAGGAGATAATTAAGGTAAAATGAAGTCACATGGGTGGGCCCTAATCCAATAGAACTAGTGTCCTTATAAGAAGGGAAGAAACACCAGCACCCTCTCTCTGTCTCTCCGTGTATGCACAGAGGAAAGGCTATGTGAGGACACAGCGAGAAGGTGGCTGTCTGCAAGCCAGGAAGCAAGGCCTCACTGGAAACCAGCCCTGCCAGGACCTTGATTTTGGACTTCCTGCCTCCAGAACTGTGAGAAAATAAATTTTTGTTGTTGAAACCACAGTCTGTGGTCTCCTGCGATGGTAGCCTGAGCCGACTAATACACCTGGATTCACAGAGTTCTCAGATGGAGAAGAACCCAGAGAGAAGCGCCAGGGTGGGTATAGGGTCAAGGTGGCCACAGGTGATCAAGGTGGTCAGCTGGGTCTCACAGTGGGGGTGGCCATGTTAAATTTTTCTGGAACCTTGTAGGCTTCAATCTGATGTCCAAGTAATCTCCTCTTGGCAGACCATAATTTCCTGATGTTGAAAATAAACAGCCTCACAAAGCCTACGAAAGGAATCCCAAAGACTTCCTGGATATTGAATGGCTCTCACCAAAAAGTATTCTGATGATTTAAGACTCCCAGACATGTGCATATTAGATTTCCCTCAAAGCGCTTATGGTTTTACCACCGGTATTGAACTTTTCTTCTTCCGTTCTCTTCTCTGTGATCTCTGGTTTGGGTGTTTTTTCTCTGCTGTTTCTAATGTCTAAGTCAGCCTTTCCCCTCCCTGTCACCAGATTAACTGCCAGATTCCTGTCAAAGCCCCTTATTTCTATAAGATCTAGTTATATTTTAGGTGGTCTTGACCTTAAGGCAAAAGGGATCTAGAAAACAAGGGCCAATGGGAAGAGGAGGAAGCTAAGAGTAGCTGTGGATGGGGCGTTACTGGGGTAGGGAGCAGGGTCATCATGGGGCTGGCTCTTAAGGATGGGCCTAGGGCAGGGGCTGGAAGGCCAAGCGGGAACCTGAGGCAGAACCCTAACCAGGTGGTAGAAATGGATTCGATGCCGTGGGAGTTGCCCAGGATGGTGGACCAGCCTGTGTCTGCAGATGATTAACCTTCTAAGCCACTGACTTCCTCCTTTCTGCCCCTCACACAGCTGTTTTCTCCATTTTTCTTCCTGTCCTCATCTCGCCCCACCCATTCGGTCTGTCTGTTTCATGCTATGTACTCTTTCATCACTCTGTCTTGGCTTATCTGCTGACTGGAGACTCTCAGGATAGTGTCCCAGCCCTGGGACTTCTCTCAGTCACAGGCAGGATCCCAGCAAGCGTTAGAGGCTGGCTGAAACTCACCTGTCTCAGCTTCCCAGAGTGAACTTTGGCACACACCCCAGAGACGCTGAAGTTTTCACCCGTTGTCAGGAACTAGGTGGGATGGGAATTCTAGATGGAAGGCCTAAGAAAGAAGCGAAGTTGGAATTTACACTCAGCAAGTTAAGACTCCAAACCTAATGCTCACTTTACTACAGTCTCAAAATCTAATGTGTATCTGAATCTTCTCATGTAGATTCTGATGGGGTGTGGCCCTAAATTTCTGCATTTATGACAAGTTCTCAGGTGACACGGATGCTGTTGTTCATGCCCTTTGAATAACTGCCCGCCCCCCCTCTCCGGCATCACGTTAAGGGAGGGATATATCTGTGCTGGAATTGCAGCTACCATGGAAGCCTGGAACATTTTGGAGTACCATGGGTCTCTAGTCACACCTGGCACCACCTCTTCCTGCATCTCATCAGGCTTGGATCCGTATTACAGAGGTTCTCAAGCTTGAGCTCCAGTAGAATCACCTGGAGGGCTTGTAAAAACACAGCTAGCTGGGCCCCGTTCCCAGAATTTCTGAGTCAGTGGGTCTGAGGTAGGGCCCAAGAATCTGCATTTCTGTAAATTTCCAGGTAATGCTGATGCTGCAGGTCTGAGGACCAGACTTTGAAACCACCGTTGCAGAGTAACTGATACTGGGGTATACAGTAGAGGGTCAGACGGCCTTGGGTTTGAACCTGATTCTACCTCTACGAACAGTGTGATATTGGATGAGTTGCTCCTATTCTCTGAGATCTAATTTTCCCATCTACAAAACAGCGATAATGCCCCTCATTGCAGTGGGTTGCTGAGCAGATGAGAGAGCATGCTTACGAATGCTTTCACACACATTTGTCCTTGAGCTAAGAACTCCCAGGCTGTCACAGCGATGAAAAAGTTGCTTGAGTCTGTTTATCAGTTGTTTCAGTTGCTTGAGTTACCCTTTTCATGGAATTAAGTAAATTAACCAAATGCATAGGTGGATTTTTTTTTCCAGGACACTGTTTGGAAAAGTGACATCTAGGAGATCTGCATCTGAAACACCCAGGGCGGGGCTTCTCAAACACTTATGTGCATACAGATCCCTTGGGGATCTTGTTCCAGCGCAGATTTTTCCACAGGAGGTCTGGCATGAGGCTTGAGAACTTGCGTTTCTAACAGGTCCCCAGGTCATGCTGACAGTTGCTGGGCTCAGGACCACACTTTGAGTAGCGAGGATTCTAGAACAACATTAGCATGCTGATTCCCTCCCCAGACCCACTGTATAAATTCCTAAGGTGATCCTCTGGCAAATTAAAGTTTGAAAGCTCTCGTCTCAGTGATCAGCCTTCATCTTTTGCCTTTTAAATTTCAGCTGTAGCTGCAACAGGAGGAGATCAACCTCACAGGCCAACCCCGCACCTTTTCATGGGGATGTGAAGGGAAGCAGAGGGGCCTCCGACTCCCACTGCTACCACATACTGTCTGGGTGAGTCTGGGAAAATCATTTCCCTTTCACTTAAAAAAAATTTTTTTTTTTGAAATATCTGCTCATCTGTAAAATGAGAAAAATAATATCTGTCCTAATAATGGGTCATTGTGAGTCTGGATGACCCACCGGGTCCAGAAGCCATTTGGAAATTGTAAATTTGCAAATGCAAAGGATTATCACACACACACACACACACACACAGAAAACACAGAAAAGCTTAAGGCAAAACTTTGTGTCAACTTATGAAAAACTTATTTTATGTGGGCCTTGGCCACGGGCACAGTGGGATAGATGCAGAGAACAATACAAAAAGTAAAATATATACTAGTGTTGGTCCTAACTTAATCCAACTATAAATTCACATAACCTTTGAATTTTGACCACCTCCAAAGAAAGCCAGCTTGGTATGAATATCTCTCCCTCGAAAGTTGTGTAAATTGTTAAGTGTACATTAGCACGTACAAGAGCTGGACAGAAACACATAACCGACAGCACAGGACTTCCCCAGTTTAAGAATCAGTAGGGTTTCAAAGGCAAGTGAGCTGTTTGGAACTTAGCTCATTTCACGCGCCAATATTGTGAATGTTGTTTGAATTCCTGAGCTGGCCCCCAGACCCATGGAAGTCTTAACACAGCTAAAACCCAACCGTAATAAAAAGTAATAGCAATGATGTGTGAAGAGCATTATGGTTTACAAAATATTTCTGTATTCACTAATTTTTACTTTAAAGATGAGGAAACTGAGGCTGAGAGAGTTTTAAGAGAATAAAAATTATGAAATCAGTAAGTAACAGGTCAAGAGCTTGACTCTGGTCTGCTGATTTCAAGACTGCTGCATATTTATGGTCTTCTGGAATCCATTCCCTGCGAGCAGGATTCTAAGGGTTCCATCTTGGACTGCCGCATATATACCTACCTCTGCATCCACAAGATTCCTTACTTGCCTAGTCTCCTGCCTGCCAGTGGGGGATTCAGTAAGACAGGGTTGAAGGCAGAAGTATTGGTCAGGAGCGAGACACTACCTTCGCAGCTTTTCAGGGGTACCTTTTGCCCTTTGGGCTCCTATTTACACTTTAATTCCGAGGGGTTCTGTTTCATCTCTAATGGGAAGCAAAGTTACTGTCTCTAGTTTAAGTAAGAAAATGAATGTGTCGCTTAAGATTCATTCTGGCTGCCACTGACACTTGAAATAATACTGGCCTATATAAGATGGAAGATTGTTTTTCTCCCACCCGAAGTCTGAGGGTAGGTAATATAGGGATGATATGATAATTTCATGAACTCCTCTAATGAGCTTCTATGCAAAGTGATTGGCACATAGACTATATTTATTACATTGTAGCTATTCTTACAATACATGGTCTGGCACACTTCCCAGCATACAGGGTTCGATAAAAATGAGCACTCTTTCCTTTATTAGTGTTGATGGTCGTCTCCTTCTGCCTGTTAGGTCTGGGCTGTAATACAGAGTGCTGAGCTAGGGTGGGGAAATTCTCCATAAGCATCTATGAATGGATTTGTCCCTAGAGATCCCTTTCCATTTTCACCTTTGCTTCCCCTTTAGGACCCTGCCAGGCAAGACCCCAAGCTCTGGGGGTAGCCCCCATTTCTCAATAACACTTCCTGCCAGTCATGAGATGGGTCGAGTATCCCAAAGGGAAAAGATGAAGCCCCTAACTTCAGAAGTGTCTTCGCCCAATGGGGACAAATAACGCCAGCTGATTTGGGTTGAGACTGGGCCTCAGGAACAGCACGTCAGCTAGAACCATCTGCTCCAGCAATTCATTGTGGTCCTCTGAGGTCTGACTCGTCCCAAATAGCTCCCGGGTTTCTTGGGTTACCTACTCCCCTCCTCCACCCATGCTGACCTGAATCCAGGCAACTGTTGATACAGAGGTCCTCACCAGTATTAGGCTCATGGGTGGTTAGAATGACTTTGTTTTCGTGTTTTGTTTTGTTTTGTTTTTTAAGCAGGAAATCAGATCTCAGCCAATTCTAGAAATTCATCTTGTTAAACACACTGAACTAAGGAAAAGGAGGATAAAAAGCATTTCCAAACAAATGGCGTGAACAGGCCAAGTCAGGAGATGGCTTCCTTCCACGTCTCTGCAAAATGCAGGAAGCATGCTTCTCCTGGCCCTGGGATCGTGGAACTGGGAGTCGTCATCCCCCTGTGCCCCCATATCCATCTCCCTTCTTGCCCCAGGCCTGGCTGAGTCTGGGCTTTATTTTCCACCAAGGGCACCTGAGGAACCTGGGGATCAGGCTCAGACGGGAGACTCAGGTGAGTGTCAGGCTGACCCAGAGTCTCCCTTCCTTCCTGGATTCTTAAGTTAAGGCTGCAGAGGCCCTGAGACAGCAGAAGTGGGAGGCTGCGGTGTGGACAGCGAGGCCCCGAGGAGGCTCGAGACAATTCCCCAAGCCGGCATCCCCGAGGAAATGCTGCTGAGATTGTTATTTTGCCCTGCACGGGGTTCTTTTTTAGCCATGGAGTCCCCTTCTTCAGTCCTACAGGATTATACTCACTTCCTCGTGTCCCATAAGCCCAGACTCCTTCTGAGTGTGTGGGAGGGAGCAGTATTTCCTGCCGGCAGCCCAAATGCAAAACTTTTTGAAGTAAATCCACCCCTCTTGGAGAATTCTAGTGAACTGTTATATTCTGTACTCTTACACACTTTCTATAAAAGTAAAAATTAAACGGTACTTTGGAACCTGGTATCTTAGGGTGTTTTCACCACAGCCCAGGGAGCTACGCGTTTCCTTTATTACACATAGTCCTCATCAGGCAAGATTTGTTTTTACTGCACCCAGCTCTCCATTCAAATGTTCAGTGCAAATCCGGTTGCAAATGACAATCTCTCTCTGCAACTGTGATGATAAAGGCTCTTGAGAGTTTCTAATATGTAAGGGATGGTAAATGGAATATAATGGCAACTATGTGTAGGCTGTTGTTGACAGTCTATTTAATTTGTGTATTAGTTATCCATCGAGGCAGAACACATTACCCCCAAACACAGCAGCTTAAACAACATTTATTATCTCATACTTGCTGTGGGTCAGGAACCAGGAGTGGCATAGCCCAGGGCTTCTGGTTCAGGGTCTCTCAAGAGGTTTCGGTCAAGCCGTTGGCCAGCGCTGCAGCCACCTGAAGACGTGACTCAGGTGGGAGGTCAGCTTCCACACTCACACCCATGGTTGTTGGCCGTCCTCGGTCCCTCGCCACGTGGGCCTGTCCACAGCGCTGTCTCGTGACATGACATTGTGTTCCCCAGAGAGAGTAATCTGAGAGAGACTATAAGATAATCTCAGAAGTGGTGGCCCGTTGTTTCGCCATATTCTATTCGTTAGAAACAAGTCACCCGATCCAGCCCACACCCAAGGGAAGGGAGGAAACGAGGGTGTGAGAACCCAGAGGCAGTGATCCCTGGGGCCACGTCAAACACTGCCTTCCAGTTTCTACCTTTTCCTATTCCAGTGCGTCACAAATACTTCAGGGATTTCTTCGGCTTCATCGTTACTCTGCCATCCCTACTATTTTTTCTTTAAAGTTAGAAGTTCCTCAACCACAAATTCTCCTACAAGAGAGTTCTCAGGGGTCAAAGTCTTGGCACTGGACGGGGAATTCTATCCTGTGGTTATCGGGTCTTTATCTTCCATGGTTTGGGGATAAACATTCCACAAAGTGGATTTTCCAGACAGCTGAGGGCACCCAAATTCTTTTCATACTGTACAGACAACCCATGTTATCCTGGCATATAATTCTTGAGACCATTGAGAATACTTAGATTACAAAAGGAAAGGTATGTATACGTGACTAGATTTCTCAGGAATCACAATCCCACGATGTCGCCAGTTCCTTATAAGTGTCCTTACACATTAAGCTAAATATCTTTATACGTTTAGCTAAAATCTGTTTCACTTGACTATCGATTTTTGTACTGTTTGGAGCAATTGATGAAGTAGCCACAAGAATCATTTTTTTCTTATTTCTAAAGGACTTGACTATGTCCTAGCTATAGGCCACCATTGAATGAAACACTTTTTTTTTTTTTAAAGGTAAATGTGATCTTTTATTCCAAGTTGAGAGGCGATTCAAGCACACAGGTAACAGAATTCCTATGCATTTGAATGGCAAATCTATTAGAGGGTAAACTTAGACCCACCAAGACATGACTGAAAAAGCTGGGACGAGCAGAGAGCAGTAGGTTTACCTCCCCGTAGACCAAGACGAAACACAGGCAGTGATTGCCATGGGAGGATAGATTCTAAATGATCTAGAAATGATCCCTCTGACAAAAATTCAGATATGAAAGAGGAATAAAGTTAGTAAAGGTATAAACACATCGTGGTATAAAAGAAACACTTCATTCTGTAGGTTACTGCAAACATGTATTTCCTTCAAAAGAAACACCAATTTCTTAGTTGTCATCTCTCTCTCTCTTCACTTCAATTGCAGCCCTAAAAGTTAGCTCCTTTTTTGCTCTTATTCTTCGAGGCAGTGGGGCCCAGGGGCTATTGGGGGCAGCTCTGGAGCTATCCAGTCTTGGCTCCACCACTAACTGGGTATAGGTCTGTAAGCAACTCATTTGACCTCTCTGGCTTCAGTTTCCTCATCTGTAAAACGGGGCTTATTATGGTTCCTACTAATAGGGCCGTTGTGAAGATTCGACGGAATGATCCATGTAAAGCTTTTAAGAAAGTTCCTGGAACACAGTAGGTGTTCAATAAATGTGAGAGGTCATGGAAATAATGGATAACGACAAGGTCCTACTGAGAGCAGGTGCTGACCATTGACAGGTGTGCTCATGGGCATCCTGGTGTCTAAATTTTTGTCACGATTACGGGGAAAATCACTGCGTGTCCGACCTTCAGGTTTGGCTTGGGAGTAGAAACACTAAGAGTCTAGTCTATTAGGTACTTCCTGCTGCAGCAAAGAAAGCCAGGAGCCTGAAGTGACCTTTCTCTGGGGATTCAGGTCCTCATCGGAAACCAGGATTGCTGCACAGGTGAGTCCTCATCCATCTCAGAGGTGTGTATTTGGGGGCTATTGGCCCTTAAACACAATGATCTGGCCACTAGCGTGTTTTGAATGCGAATGTTTGCATTGTGTTTTCTGCCTTCTTTAGTTTGCAATGTTTTTCTGCCTTCTCCTCCTCTGCCAGCTGCTGCTTGCTGTAATTGCCAATGTGCCTGCTTCCAGCAGCTCCCTTCCTTCTCTTCATTTCCTGCTTCCATGGGCTGGGAACCTGTACAGTTTCACAAACTTATGAGAATTTTCTGTCAAAGACGAGGCTTTGAGTGAGAGCCTAAGGGCTGTGCCATGAGCAAAGCCTCGAACTGGTTTAGGCTACGTACCCTGGTAGAGACAGCAGAGGGCAAGGAGTTGACCTGGTCTCAAACAGAACTTTTTAGAAAGTTCTATTTAAAAATTATCGTACAATAAATATGGCTCTTTTAGTGAACAGTTCTCTAAATTTGAACACGTACAAATTTTCGTGACCACCACCATATAGTCAGGATACAGAACAGTTCCATGACCCCAAAAAACTCCCTGTATAGCCATACTCTCCCCCACCCAGAAGCCCGGGTAACCACTCATCTGTTCGCCATCACTGCGGTTTTGTGTTTTTTGAGAGTGTCACGTAGATGAAATCATGCAGTTTGTAACTCTTTGAGTCTGCCTTCCCTCACTCTGTACCATGTTCCTGAGATTCTTTCCAAGTCGCGTCTATCAATAGCTCATTCCTTTTTATTGCCGAGTAGAATTCCACTGTATTGTTTAACTCTGAGGAACATTTGGGTTTTTCCAGCTTTGAGCTATCACAAACAAAGCTGCTGTTAACATTTGCATGCAGGTTTTTGTGTGAACGTAAGTTTTCACTTTTCTAAGGTAAGTATCCAGGAGCGAGAATGCTGAGTCATATTGAAAGTACATGTTTAATTTTATAAGAGACTGCTCAGCCATTATCCAGAGTGGCCGGACCATTCTGCATTCCCACCAGCAGTGTTCCAATTGCCTTGCATCCTTGTCAGCACTTGAAGTTGTCTGCCTTTTTTATCTTAGTCATCCTAGTGGGTATGAATTGAAATTCAATATGGTTTCCATGTGCACTTTTCTAATGGCTAAGGATTTTGAACATCTCTTCATGTGCTCATTTTTAAAAACTATGTTTATTGGGGTAACATTGGTTAATGCAATTATATAATTTTCAGGTGTACATTATCATTTGACATCTGTATATTCTATTGTGTGTTTACCACCCCAAATCTAGTTTCCTTTATCCACTTCACCTTCCCCCTACCCTCCGATGTTTGACCCCCTTTAACCATCTATCTACCCTCTCCTCCCCCACCCTCTACCCTCTGATAACCACTAGTCTATTGTCCATGTCCATGAGTCTCTGTTAGTTTGTCATGTTTGTTTGTTGATTTTAGGTTTATATCCCACATATAAGTGATATCATGTGACTTTCAACTTCTTCTGTCTGGCTTATTTCGCTTAGCACGATTATCTCAAGGTCCATCCATGTTGTCGCAAATGACAGTATTTCATCTCTTCTTATGGGTGAGTCACATTCCATTGTATATATGTACCACAGCTTCTTTAGCCAATCATCTGTCGTAGGACACTTTGGTTGCTTCCATGTCCTGGCCACTGTGAATAATGCTGCTATGAACAATGGTGTGCAAATATCTTTTCTGACATGGGTTTTTTTCATGTGCTCATTTGCCATTCTTATATCCTCTTTGGTAGGATGTCTATTCAAGTCCTTTCTTGTTTTTTTAAAGGGGTAGTTGGTTTTCTTACAGTTGAGTTTTAAGAGTTCTTTATGTATTTCGCATATGAGTTCTTTGTCCGATCTGAGATCCACGAATGCTTAAGCAAGTTACTTAAGCATCCAAGCCTCCCCCTTCCTAAATGTGGATCATGTGGTTTTCTGTATCTGCTTCGCAGTGTCGCTTTGAGGATCAAATGATTGATAAAGGCAAGTGAAACACTGGAAATTGGGAAGGGACCGCCATGTCGTTTGGATCACCCAGGTTCTTTTGCGAATGGTGTATGGTTAATGAGTATGTATTCGCGTAATGGTGTGCTCCTTCCAAGCCGGTACTTGACAGATTAAAAAGATTCAAGTTAAAGGGGAACTGTGTGGAGAAATGGTTTCTGCTGACAAGGTCTGCCCTTTCATCTCAGCCACACCTGGAGCACAATTTCCTCTCCAAGAGCTCTCGAAGGCTCACCGAAGAAGGCGCTAGAGGCCAGGTGGTGGTTGAGCAGCCAGTGTCAGAAGCTGCTCTGTACACGATCTTTCCAGGCTTTAGAATGCAGCTGCTGTTGACCGTGGCCAGAGCCCAGTGCTCCTGTTGCAAGAGGGTCACGTGTCACAATTGATTATTAAAGAGTGATGTGATAGGGAGGAAGGGCCTCTTTCCCAAGTGAAAGGAAGATTACTAGACCCCACCCTCCAGTTCCCGTGGCTTTGCAGGGGCCTTTGAGAGCGAGCCCAAGCATGAGGGTGGCTGAGAGGAGGCGGCAGTGGCAGAATACACAGTACCCACATCGCGGGAGTGCTTACCTGTGTCCTAGCAGAGCTTACCTATATTGTAGTCGTGTGCACAGTGGTGGCCTTCCCACTGATCCTTGGTCCCTCCGTCCCTCCCGCAGTTCTCATAGAACTTCAGTTTGAATTATTAACTTCAGCTCAGGGGGTCATCCTGAGGCATTTGAGAGTAATCCCATTTGTCCTGCCAGTGACTGGTTCTGGAACGAGCATGATCAGATTCTGCCAGTGAGACACAAGAAGTAGTTTGCTGAAGTTCTCTGGAAGAACGTTCTGTGCTACGTGGAAGGGTGAGAAGCCAGGTCCATTCTCTCTGTCTCACTCTGTCTGCTTGTCTGTCTCTCTGTCTTTGTCTCTCTCTCCTTTGCTGGGGAGCTAGTAGCCATGACCGCAGGGGCTCAGGCTTGGAATGAGTTCACTGCCAAGTTTGGATGAACAGAGATCTGGAAAGTACGTGAGTCCTGCATTCTGCCTTTGAGCCACAAAACTGACCAGCCCCAAAGCCCACCCTGTCTGGATGTCTTCTCATGAAGTTGATGACCCTCTCCCACTGTAATTCACTTTGAGTTGAGTCCCTTATTATTTGCAGCCTCAAACACGGTAACTGTTGAAAGCTGTCCCCCTCACCACACATAGGAGTCCTCCTGGCTGGTTAGACTTCGGGGGTGTAGAGAGGTTCTGGGGGTGGAAGAGAAAGGAAGAACATGGAAGAGACGGTGACCTCTTTTTGCTTCGATGCCCTGAGAATAAGAGAGTTTTATGGACCGAGTCTCAGTTTTTTCCATTTTAACATGGAAGAATTAAAAATCACCTAAATCTTATTAACTTGGGTTAAATAGGGGAGACTCTGAAATAGGCATCTATTCAAAGGAATGCAGTTTTATTGTTTCAATGTGAACAGTAACTCAACACGGGGTAGAGGTCCTGCTGGCCTGCTTTAGGGAAGACGCAATTAACATAGTGTTGCTATGCCAACACTAATAATTTCTTTGGGGATTTTTCTTCACATATATCGGCACTGTGGCTGAGTCAATAGTGTAAACGAGGTAACAGAGGCAGTGGAGGGGGGTTAACCTATTTCAGGGAACAGAGTGTTTTCAAGGACTCAGGGCAGTGGCCATTGGCAGAACAAGTGCTGCTAATTATGCATTCAGTACAGCAGGCACTGCCCCGCCAGCCCTGGCGCGGCCCGAATGTTCACAGATTTTCAGTCCAAGGAATCCTGACGCAGGATGCTTCACGGAGCATGCACTGGAAGGCCGGCTCGCACCTGGCCTCACACACTCACACAGGCGCTTCCAAAGCAGCACACACGAGGCGCGTCCGAAGAAACTTGCTTCTGCCCTGTGCATTATCAGAGGATTTCTCGTTGTTGGGAATGTGGCTGCATTTGGGCTCTTTTAGTAACCACTGGTAACCAAGGCAGCGTGTGTGTGTGTGTGTGTGTGTGTGTGTGTGTGTGTGTGTGAGTGAGGGGGGGCGGGGAGAATGGGAGGAAGGAAGGGAGGGAGGGCTGGAGTTGGAAGGAGCTCCACTTGATTTGTGGTGATTTCTCACAAGCCTTCCAACCCCTGAAAGGACTATGAGCCCTTAATCCTGACCCTACAGGCCAGTTTTCCTCGCTGACCTCTGACGGTTACCTGAAACCCTGAAGACAGGAGCACATGAAGCCACTGCTTTCCTTAGCAGATAAAGACTCGCTTATTTTAAGAAAGGCAGCCATCTGACGGTGGTGCACGTTTATTGATACAGGTGTGCGAAGGCTTTTTAATAGGAAATGACTGTGGCAGAGGGGTCGCCCCCAGCACGTGCCAGGTGTTGGAAGCATTTCCTTGAGCTACCTGAGATCCAGTTTCCACTTTCTTACTTCATCTGGTATGACTTGAGCATCCGCTATGTGTCAGGCACTGTGCAGTGTGGATATGAGTTTGAATGAAACACAGAACCTGCCCTGGAGAGGGGGTGGTTCATGTGTAATCACACACACACATACACACACACGGCTCTCATGTGTGCTGGGACATAGCTGGAATTTGAAGGTCAAGGAGGTGTCCCAAGCACGGGAGGGAGAGCAGACAGCACCGCTGAAGCATGGCAGTGGGAAGTGGTTGGTTTGGGGACCAGGAACAACCCCAGCTTGGCCTATGGTGCAGCGTGGAAGCGCACAGGCTCTGCGGGTTGTTCTTTGCTAATGGAAACAGGCCTCCTTGGAAGGTAGCCTTGTCTACCTTCCTTGTCTTGGGGCCTGAGAAAATCAGGATGGAACATCCTGGATCATTTTTAAGGAAGCCAAGGGCCTCCTACAGGTGCTCCCATGGACAAGTCTGACAATTCGATCATCTAATAATGCAGTTAATTGGCACAAAGTTATGCAAGGCCATGAGTTCACAATGATATGCAAATGAGAACAATTAACCTAACATTGAACAAAAGGTAGTTGAATGGTTTGAGATGGACGACTAGTAGGGTGTTTTTACTTTTTATTCTAATAAGCAAGGGAGTATTAATTTTACGAGGAGTTTATTCGATTAGGCGTGTGACTGGTTATCATGAGTGTGTGTGTGTGTGTGTGTGTGAGCATGCGTGCGCTAGCCTCCGATTCACGCTCAGCCCTTCTCTGTTCCGCATCACGCAGGGCTAGCTCCCACAGGCTGCATTTCCCAGGCTCCTGGCTGGGTGCGGTCAGTTGGGAGGGAGGCCGGAGGTGGGAAGAAAGAAGAAGCCAGGCTATTTCTCCCCGGCACCAGCTGCATCCCCTGCCTGCATCCCCTCCACAGCTATAGCTGCTGTCTCGTTGGAGCCGCCACGGTGCCAGCTTCTTCTGCGGCCCCCAGCCCTGGACCCCGGCAGCACCTTCTCCTTCCTCGTCCGACTAGCCCAAAGGTGCTGGCAGTGGTCTCTCGTGAGTGATCTCTGGGTTACTTCGCTACCTACCCTGTTTGGCTTCTCAGCTATATAACCAAGGTCTTTTGATAAATTCTCTTTGTTTAAATTACTGAAATGACCTCCATTTTCCTGGTTAGTATCTGATAGAATATGTCATTGTTTCTATCTGCATAAGCAGGAAAGAATCAACACCAGAAACCGAGTAAACCAAATAATCCCAGAATAAACAGACACAGTAGCAAGGGCAGGGAGGGTGGATGAGCATTGGGGTCACATAAAATCCATGCTGAGGGATCCGCGGCTGACGGGCACAGGTGGGCACACGCACGCAGCAAGAGAAAGACGGTTCAACAGGATGTTCTTCAGTGACAAATTTGTCAAATGTCTCGAGGAGAAGAGCTCACTTTGCATATTTGATCCTACAAGTAGGAGGTGAAATTTTTAGGTTGCCTTACATTAATTATAATCATATTACAATGAGAATATGTTAAGTTTCAAATAATATTGTCAGACCAGGTCGATGCATCCTAATATGCATCTAACGGGTTAGATGCTATCAGCCCAGAGACTTTTAAAGGTAGAATCTGTTCTAGGAAAGACATGGAGAGTGGCAGGTGCCATCAGTGTCCTGTCCATCTCCCCTCGACACATATCATTCCCTCACCCATCAGTGGACAGCTTCTGACCTGAGCCCTGCCACTCTGAGGGCTGTCCCTGCTTGGCCCACTTGGAGCAGCTGGGGAGTGTCACCCTCCAGGGCAGCCCTCAACCAACAGCTGACGAGAATGGCAGATAAACATTCTAACACCCCTTCCTCCCTCTCGAGGTGACTCTGAGGTGTGATCTACACGTCACCTTGATTTCCGGTCAGGGCTATGCCCAGTCACCCACAGCAGGAACCCACTTGCCTCTCTGATTTTTCCCTTCCCAGTTTCACATCCCCATAACCTACCAGGTGATTCCTGGAATCACCTCCCAAAGAAATTCCTTCCGCTCTTATCCTCGTCGCAGGGTCTGCTTCTGGAGAGCCCAGACTAAGGCACCATTTAAAAAAATAAATGCATTGGAATCATTTGAGATTAAGAGAAAAGTTGCATAGATGATACAGAGAATTCTGACATACCCCTCACCCAATATCTTCCAATATTGATGTCTGCCTTTTTTTTTTTTTAACAGCTTTATTGAGGTATAACAGATACACGAAGAACTGCATGTACTTAATGTGTACAATTTGGTGAGTTTGGAAATATGCCAACACCCAGGATACCATGGCCATAATCGAGGCAATAGACATCTCCACCACCTTCTGAAGCACCTTTGTATCCCCTCCATCTTTATGTTGTTCTTGCTTGGTACAAACATTTAATGTGACAGCCACCCTCTTAACAGATTTTGAAGTGCACAGCTCATATCGTTAACTATAGGTACTCTCTTGCACAGAGAAGATCTGTAGGACTTACTCATCTTGCGTAACTGAAACTTTATGCTCATCCATTACCGGGTCAATCGTCGTTTGTCAAAACTGAGAGATTAACATCGGTATGTTACTATTAAACGAACTGTGAATTTTATTCAGATTTCATCATTTTTTCTAGTAATGTTCTCTTCCTCTTCCAGGATCCCATCCAGGGTCCCATGCTGCATTTAATCACATGTCTCCCTAGTCTCCTCTGGCTGGTGACAGTTCCTCAGTCTTTCCTTACTGGGCATGACCTTGACCATTTTGAGGGGTGCTGCTCAGGTATGTAGTAGAATGTCCGTCCGTCAGTGTTTTGTCTGATGTTTTTCTCATGGTTGGGCCAGAGCGATGGGTTTGATGGAAGAATGCCTCACAGATGATGTGCCCTTCTCACTACATCACCTCAGGGAAGACAACAATTTTTAAAACTTAAATAAAAAATCCATAAAAAAAAGACATGCTGGAAATTCCCAAGTCATCACAAGTGAAAGATTTTTTTTTTTTTTAATCAAAAGGGACCCAGCCTGGAGACCTGGGACTCATGTTTGAGTCACCTTACGTTGTATATTGGCTCAGCTTATCTGAGAAGGTGTCCTCTGTCTTCGGCTCTGGTAAGACTAATGACTCCCCAGGAAGGAGTAAAATATTACTGAAATCCTAGGATGATATAAAAATGCAATGAAGAATAAATAAATGTGGCAATAATCTTGGGAAGGTGATATATCCAGTGCAGTGTAATGAATTAAGGCCATGGTTTGTCAGTTTTAGAGCTGGCATAAGCGAGTGCGGTCATGTATTATGTAACCATTGAATTTTTGAATGGTCCACATTTGAAATATTGAAAGGATTCAAAAGAATCAAATACATTATTTATAACTGCATTTCAAATTGTTTAAGAACATTTAATTCATCATATTTATAACTTTAAAAAATTGGTTTTCTGAATTCTGTTAATTAGACATAAGTGTAATAAATTAAGCATTAAGGAAAGTCCACACAATTGTGGGGGTTTCTTATCCCCCAAAGAAAAGCCCTTTGGGTGTTAAATCATCTGTCAGTGGTTATAATGAAACTAACCGTCTCCCCACCCCATCGTTAAAGATGTTAGCTTTCAGGCCACTGAAATACTAAGAGACTCTCATGGATGCTTTTAGGCATTTCACATCTTTCGTCTCATTTTACCCTCACAAGAACCTGGTGGCATTATCTTCATTTGACACATGAGAAAACTTACTAAAATTTAGAATGTATTCAACTGTAAGAAAGAGAATATGAGACCAAAAATGACTTTAAAAGCAATAGTTCTATCATCTCCTTGAAAAGTAATCCTGCTAGCTTATAGGGCTAGTTAGTTCAGGGGCTCCATAACACCAGGTCCCAGCTTTTCTGTGATTCTCTGGACTACTCCTCATGGTCACAAGGTGGCTGCAGCAGTTCCAGGCATCTGTAGTATCATGGAAGTCAGTCTCTCCTGTGGGGCTTTTGAGACTAGGGAGGAAATCCTGTCCACAGTGCCATGTGACATTTCCTCGTTGGCCAGGCTTGAGTCTTGTGTTTAGTTCTGAGACAATCACCAAAAGAGGGATGGAGTTACATGACTGACTTGGACCAGTCAACCTTCACCCCTGGGGCAGGGAAGGTGAACACCCTGCCAAACCAGCGGGGGTGATGGGCACAGGCAGAGGTGGCTGTGAAAAGGTGTGGGGAGGGGCATGGCTCGCCTGAGCTCACCCTGCCAAGCCAGGGCCGGCATCTTAGGTTGCACCTTACACTCTTAGCATTTCCCAGCAGACCTCTTTGAATCCTTAGAATGAAGTAACCCCTTTAAATGGTCTTCGATTTGGAAAGAGCCTCCAGGGACTTGAGGGCCAATCTCTCTCTGACTGCCCAGCAAAGGTGGATTTAAACGTCTCAGAACGCAGCATTGTCTCGCTCATTCCCAGAGACTGCCATGGTTCTTGCCACCCCAAGGTCCATACTTTCTATTGCACAGGTGAGAAGGCTGAGGCAAGGGCAGGAAAAGGGGGTCACAAAGTGAGGTGACTGGAATCAGGGCCGTCAACGCCTGATTCATGATATGTTGCCCTTTCTACTATACCTGGCTGTTTTGCAGGTGGATACTAACAAAAGGGAGCGTGTGTGGGAGGCACTTCAGAGCAACCTTTGAAAGTGTGGGCCGTGGAACTAAACTGCTTGGTTTGTATCCTGGCTCAGCCACTTATCAGGTAGGTGCCCTCAGGCAACTTACATAACCTCTCTCATCTTCAGTTTCCTCATCTGAAAAATGGGTCTTTTAACAGGACCACTTCTTCGGGCTGTTGTGAGGAATAAATAGGTGAGTTAATGCAAAGGCTTTGGAGCAAAAACATCAGACAATAGTAAGATTTTTCGTTATTATTCTGCTCCTACTGTGTGTCCAGCTCTACGTTTTGCAGCCATCGGTCTTTGCGACTTCTCTATTATTAGCAGCCTTATCTTACAGATGAGGAAATTAAAGCACAGATGTGTCGAGCGACTTACACGAGGTCCTGTAGCCGAGGCCACTGTGAGTGTCAGACCTACATCTGGCTGGCTCCAGAAGCTGGCTCTAAATCTCATCGCTCTTCTGTCCTCCCCTCAGTGTCCCGCCTTCTGGGTAACCTCTACCACAGATAAAGGAAGCCAGGCTAGTGTGCTCGGCACCCTGGTTCATGGTTGCACACCACGAGATGGGAGCTAGGATGCAGGGACCTTTCCACTACCCTACACTGCCCTTTCCCCTGAAGGGACAGAGGCTCTTCAGGTTCCAGGAGCAGGATTTGTCTCAGCCACCCTGACTGTCAAGTGGTTCTTCCTTGTGTCCGACCAGAATCTGTCCAGCTTTCATTTATGCCCAGCTATGTTTGCTGAATCTCCAAAGAGGCCTTTTACTCCAAAGAGATCTATTCGAATCTTTAGCTTATGAGTCAATGAGCCTTGTTTGTCCCCACATGTCACTTCAGCACCTTCCCTTGAGGATGTGGCCAAGGCCTTCCTATGCCACCTTCAGGGTCAAGGGGTCTCTAGGGAGTGTCCACTCCCGCCACAGTCTCAGCAGAGCTTAACATGTCCTGGTTCTTCCCTGGCCCGGAAATGAGGCGTCTCCTTCCATCTTTTTCCTTCGTGTTTCCCAGACTCCCCACCTTTCACCTGGCTGGGGAGTCCTGTGACTCTTTCTAAAATGCGAACTGGGTGTGGAAAGATTGTCGTCTAAGGCAGCCACTAGTCACGTGTAGTGTAGCTATTTAAATTGATTACAAGTAAATAAAATTTAAAACTCAGTTCTTCGGCTGCACTAGCCATGTTTTGAGTGCTCGATAGCCACATGTGGCTAGTGGCTTCTTTCCTGGACAGAGTGGAGGTAGACCATTTCCAGCACTGCAGAAAGGTCTATTCAATGGCACTACCTGTGGTTCTCAAACTCAGATTTGTTAAAACACCAAATATCGGCCCTCACCCACCAGAATAATTGTGCACCCCAGGCTGCCTGGGCTATGTCTCCACCTGTCTATAAGTTCTGAGCAGGAGCAACTGCAGTTCTAACCCTGATCACTATCCTTCTCCAGGAATGAATATAAAACAAGGAGCCACTCCAATGTCACCTAGGACGTTGGACTTTGTGGTTTCCTTGCTACCTTGAGCTTTCTAAGACTCACTGGTACCTTCTTATTTGGAGAGGCCGTGTGGGGAACACAGGAAAGCACAGGACTTGGCTTTAAAAGATTCAGATTCAAGTCCCTTTGTGACCCTGGGCATTGCCCCTCTGAGTTCAATCATGGGGTAATAATGGTCACATTACTCACTTTATAAAGCCGCTTTATGCTCAAGTGGTATAGTATGTGAATTTTGTTTATAAATCACAGAATGCTGTCTAAAACTCAGGCCCGGTAGCTTGGTGTGTAACGATTAGCGGAGGCTATGTTCCGTCGGAGTGATTTGTTTACATGCCCATCTCTCAACAGCCTGAGCGCTCCTTGAGGCAGGCTCTTACTCGTCTACTAATCTTTGGGCCCCCTAGTGCTTGACTTGAGGTCCAGCAAATAATTATACTAATAATGATTATTATACTAAAACATACAAAAGCATTTATTACACTAAAGCATTTATTATGTTTCAGGTGTCATTCTAACGTATTAATTCATTTAATTCCTCCTGCATTCCCATGAGGTACGTATTACTGTTACGAAATTACACATAATAGGTGCCCAGTAAATATTTATTACAGCGTCTAGGGCAGCACTTTCTCCAACTTCAACATGCATAGGAATCATATGGGGATTTTGATCTTGTTAAAATACACATCCTACTTCAGCACGGCTGGGGTAGGGCCTGGGATTCTGCATTTCCAACAGGCTCTCACGTGATACTGCCAGACAGCAGACTGTACAGTGAGTATCAAAGCTCCAGATCATTTAACATATTGCCAAATAAAAAGCATCCCTTGTGAGGTGGGGGCAGGGGTGGGAAACATCCTGAAAAAAAAATAACTCGCTTCTCACTTGGTAGTGGGAGAGTTACTGATCCTCTGGATAGACATTCTTCGAGGGGATGATGAAGTGAGTCAACTAAAGGCAGCTTTTAAAGTCTTATTGGAACAGTCTGTTCTCACAGTTTCCAGGAAAGGAGCAGGGAAGACACTTTTCAAGATTAGGGGATGGGGCCACACATCGGACCTTAACAGGGAGCCCAGCAACTGCTGCCAGATCATCTGGAATCTGCCATCCACAGAGGGCTGTGAGACTTTCCCAAGTCAGCCACAGGTACAGGTGGAACTGAGGCCAGTGTCCCACGTGGGTGGAGTAATGTTCAAGGGTAGTAGGAAGAAGTATGTGAATGAAACACAGCCTCAGAGTCGGATAGAGCTGGATTCAAATCCAGCATCGCTGCTTGCTGGCTGTTCAACTCATGGCAAGTGTCTTATCCTTGCAGGTCTGTTTTTCCACTGTAGCATAGAGATAATACTGGGTTTGATGAGGAAACTGAAGCTTCTGAGGATTTAAAACAGAGCAACTTGAATTCAGAGAATCAGTTACATAGGAGATGGCAGAGCTGGGAAGCCATTGGGGGAGGGCGAAAAATTTCCAGAGATTAGCAGGAAGACCACCATGGGCTGGAGGGCCCAGGGAGGAGGCAGCGTTACTGCAGCCCAGGGGTTGGGTCTCCAGGGTGGGGCTGGAGCCACAGCCCTTGCCAGGATGCTACCTGAGCAAGGAAGGAGAAGGAAAAATACTCCTTCTCCCTTTTCCCCTACCATCCAATCTCCTGCCATTGCCCTCCTTGGCTGAACCTAATGCTGGGCCTCACTCCCTAATGGGATCACCACACTAAGTCTAGTAATCATCGGTAACCATACAAACTAATCACAATATTATTGACTATGTTCCCCTTCACTTTTTGATGCTCTGTTGTTAGGCACATACACACTAATGATCATTGTCTTCTTTGAAACTGACCCCTTTACCATTATGCAATGCCCCTCTTTAACCCTGATGACTTTTCTTGCTCTGTTATCTGCTGTCTAAAATTAATATAATTACCCTGTTTTATTTTGATTAGTGTTAGCAATGTATATCTTTCTCCATCTATTTACTTATAACACGTAAACACTATATGTGTTTTCATATTTGTTGATCCTGAGAAGGAATATACCAGTTGAGAAGACTCCCTGTGGTTAATCGAGCCCACATTTATAAATTAGAGTCTAGCAGTCCTTTTTTGGGGGGAAGGGGGCATGTATCTCACCCACACTTTTTGCATATCAGGGAAAAGCCACAGACGGAGCTGCGAAGTCTTCTGCACTGGATTCCTACTCCTGAGCCAAACTTTATAAAGGAGGTCCTGGAATCGTATTTTGACCAATAGGCTAAAACCTACCCTGTTCCATTGGAGCTACACAGCTATATCCTCGTTTGCATCTTTACTGACCAATCAAAGCAGCTCTGTAATGGCCAATCGGGATATGAGATTCCAACCAATCAGGACAGTGTTATGTGGACCAATCAACTGCAAATTTGGATTCCTCATTTGCATAAAAATGGACCAATCCAGATGAGTGTGGGCACTTTCTCTATGTAAGGGGGGGCCCCTGTTTTTCTCTGGGAGGCATACTTTTAGTTTCCACTGAAGGTTGCTTTTCCTGGTTTGCAAAATGCTCAGCTCATAAAGTTTCTGTTTTTACCACACCAAAGACTGAGGACTCCTGTTGACATTGGGTTGGTGGCAGTGACCTTTTGTTGACATTTATAGTAAGTTTCTTATATAAAATGTGTAGTTGGGTTTTGTTTTCTGATCCACTCTGATAACCTTGTCTTTTAATTAAAATATTTTGACCATTGATGTTCAAAGGGATTACTGATATAGTTGGATCGATATCTACCACATTTGTTACCGTTTTCTCTTTGTTCTTGTTCTTTGTTCATATTTTTGTCTTTCATTCTTTCTGCTTTTTGCAGGTTTAATTGCGCATTTGATATGATGTTATTTTCTCATATCAGTTGTAGGTTTTTTTATTAACTTTTTTCTTAGTTAATTGCCCTAAAGTTTGTGTGTAACATATGTTTACAATTAATCCAAGTCCACTTTCAAATAATACTATACTGCTTCACAAGTATGTGAGTACTTTATAAAAACAAAATTATCCTAATTCCCCCTCTTGTCCTTGTATCATTGCTGTTATTCATTTCACTTATATGTTTCACAGTCCTTGGACATTCTGTTCTTCCCCCCGCCCCTTTTAGTTTTTGTTTAATTTCAGTTATTTCTTCTCTAGTACCCTTTCTTTCTTTGAATAGATCTGAATTTCTGACCGGTATCATTTTCCTTCTAAAAAACTTCTTGCAAGGCAAGTCTACTGGCAACAAATTTTCTCAGTTTTTGTTTGTCTGAGTCTTTATTTTTCCTTAATTTCTGAAGGATAATTACGCAGGGTACAGAACTCTAGGTTGGTGGTTTTTTTCTCTTGACACTTTAAGTATTTAACTCAACTCTCTTCTTGCTGTGTGGTTTCTGGAGAGAAGTTGTATGTGATTCTCATCTTTGTTCCTTTGCAGGTAAATATTTTCCCTCTTGCTTTTTTTAGAATTTTTTTTAATATTTGA
This sequence comes from Pteropus medius, assembly GCF_902729225.1. Classification (NCBI taxonomy): domain Eukaryota; kingdom Metazoa; phylum Chordata; class Mammalia; order Chiroptera; family Pteropodidae; genus Pteropus; species Pteropus medius. The sequence continues at coordinate 15,544,834 of NW_024349797.1, forward strand.
TTTTCTACAGTTTGAAAATGATATGCCTAACTGTAGGTTGTTGTTGTTGTTATTGTTTTGTTTTGTTTTTGTTTTTTGTTGCATTTGTCATGCTTTGTATTCTCTGAGCTTCCTGGATCTGTGGTTTGGTTTCTAATGTTAATTTGTCAACATTCTCAGTCATTATTGGTTTAAATATTTATTCTGTTTCTTCCCTCTTTCTTCTCCTTCTGGTATTCCCATTACAACTTTTTGTAGTTGTCTCACAGTCCTTGGATATTCTGTTCTTTTTTTCCCTTTTAGTCTTTGTTCTCCTTGCTTTTTACTTTTGGAGGCACCTATTGCTACTTCCTCAAGCTCAGAGATTCCTTCCTCAGCCATGTCCAGTCTACTGATAAGCCCATCAAAGGCATTCTTCATTTCTGTTAGAGTTCTTTCCATTTTTGATTCTTTCTTAGAATTTCTATCTTTCTGTTTACATTGCCCATCTGTTCTTGCATACTGTCTAATGTACCAATTAGTGCTCTTAGCATATTAATAATCGTTGTTTTAAATTCCCAGCAGCCTGATAATTCAAACATTACTGCCATATCTGAATCTGGTTTTGATGTTCGTTCTGTCTCTTTAAACTGAGTATTTTGCTTTTTGGCATGTCTTTTTCTTGATAACTGGACATGATATAAAAGAAATTGCTGTAGGTAGGCCTTCAGTAATATAATGGTAAGATGTGTGTAGAGTGGGGGCGGGGAGCATTTATAGTTTCTATAATTAGAGCTCAGTCATTTTAGTGAGCCTGTACTTCTGGATTATGAACTTCACATAAGCTTCTGTTTTTTTTCTTCCTCCCCCTTAGGTGGGACAAGACGGGGCTGGTTTGGGTATTTTCCTTCTCCCATGTAGAAAGCTAGAGCTACATAAAAGTGTAGGGGCCTCCCTATGACTAGGTTGCCCTGGATTTTTTAACTCCCAGACTTGTCCACACTGAGCCTCCAGCAATTTGCTAATTACAGCTCTGGTTTCCCTACCCCAGCGCTGGTTCCCTCAGAGGTTGCAGCTTGTGAGTTTCTGTTCTGATAAGTTGTGATTCTCTATATTTATCTGTTGGTCTCTCCAATTTGGGAGTTTGCCCTGTGACCTCACTTTTATGGCTCTAAGGAGAGTTGCTAATTTTTCAGTTTGTTCAGCTTTTTACTTGTTAGAATGGAGTGGTGACTTCTGAGCTTCTTACACCCCAGACCAGAAACAGGAAGCCTCCCTCCTTTAGTTTTAATTGAGCATTTTTTATTATTCCATTTTATCTCTCCTCTTAACATATCAGTTTAACTCAATTTCTTTTAGTGGTTGTCCTAGAATTTGCAAAATACATTTCTAATAAATGTTAAATATGCTTTCAAATAATACTAATAGCACTTCACAAGTAGCGCAGGTACCTTTTCCTCAATTCCTTTCTTCCAACCCTTGTGACGTTGCTGTCATTCATTTCACTTATCCATATGCTATAATCATACAATGCATCGTTACTATTGTTGTTTTAAACAAAGTTAATTTTAGATCAATTAAGAATAAGAAAATTTAAAGATTTAGTTTTACCTTCATTCCTTCTTTGACATTCTTCTTTATGTAAATTGTTTCTGACCTGTATCATTTTCTGTCTGTAGAACTTCTTTTATCTTTTTTTTTTTTGCACAGTAGGTCTGCTGGTGATGAATTCCCTGTTTTTATTAGAGAAAGTCCTTATGACGCCTTTATCTTTGAAGAATAATTTCATTGGATCTAGAATTCTAGGTTTGTGGGGGCGTTTTTCCTCAACATTTTAAATATTCTACTCCATTTTCTTCTTACTTGCATTGTCTACATTGAGAAATCCACTGTAATGCTTCTCTTTGTTCTTTATAAGCAAGATATATTCCCCACTCTGACTTCTTTCAAGATTTTCTTTTTGGTTTGGATTTTCTGTAGTTTGAATGTGATGTGCCTAGATCTGGGGATATTTTGTTTACTTGCTTGCTTGCTTGTTTATTTTGGTATTTAGTCTGCTTGGTGTTCTCTGAGCTCCCTAGATCTGTGGTTTGGACAGTTTTTGGCTGTTATTACTTCAAATGCTTCTTCTCCATTTTCTCTTTCTTGTCCTTCTGGTAGCTTAATAATGCATATGTTACACCTTTTGATGTTGTCCAGCAGTTCTTGGATGTTTGGTTCTGTTTTTCTCGTACTTTTTTCCTCTTTGCATTTCAGTTATTGACCTGTCTCCAAGCTCACTGATTTTTTCCTTGTCTCCTGGTGAGCTCATCAAAGGCATTCCTCATTCTCTTATACTGTTTTTGATTTCTACCATATCTTTTGAATTCTTAGAGTTTTCATCTCTCTGCTTACATTGCCCATATGTTCTTATATGTTATCTACTTTTTCTATTAGAGCACTCAGCACATTAATCATATTTGTTTTCACTCCCTGCCTGATAGCCAACATGTGTATCATGTCAGAGTCTGGAGCTGATGATTGCTTTGTCAGACTGTTTTCTCTTGCCTTCTGTCATGATTTGTAATTTCTTATTGAAAGTCAGCCATGTATTGGGTAACAGGTACTGAAGTAAATAGGCCTTTAGTGTGAGAATTTGTTAAATATTTTTGGGAGATGTGTTTAATATTTGCTGCAACTACATGTTCCAGAATTTTCAAATTCTTCTAGTGGTTTTGTTTTTGTCTCTTCTTGAATTGGGCTTCCCTAAGCACACTCTTCCTTAGAGTGTGTCCTGAAGCTCTTTCCACTGTAATCCACTGTTATTATATTGGAACTCTGTCAGTGGATGGCTTTGCTATTCATTAGCTTTGTGACTGTGGGCATGTCTCTTCACTGAGCCCAATTCGTAATCTATAAAATAAGAATAATAATAGCTCCTTGTAGGGCAGGACAGGGCAGTGCTGAGGACTAAATGAAATCCTGAGCATCATGTGGTATAGACAAGATTCTTCATTGACTTGATGGGCTCATTTGGCTCTAAATCATTAATTGCTACTGGTTTAGTTGGGTAGTGACTAAAGTATGGCCTTGCCTCCCTCAACCATATAGTTAGAATCAGAACTCATCTCTCCTCATCCCAGTGGCTCAGCTGTATAAATGCCTCAACAGGGAAGTTTCTTAAAAATAAATGAAGTGTGCCTTCTGGGTACCCCAGATGCTTTAAGTAGAGCCTGATGACATATTTTAGTACAAGACCTGCCGGAACCATGTCCCTCTCTTGAGAAAATAATAACCTTCTTAATTGCACATTGACCCCAGATACATTCTTCCAAGTAAATAATACTTTGTTCAGAAGCATCCTAATTAGGTATTTACCTCAGAGATTGCAACGGCTTCATCCTGCTCCCCAGGGAAGTATTAGGCCTCATATTTGGGCCAACAGAACTGAAAAACAAACCGGCATCAAGAAAATAAATCCTACCAATGATTTACCATGGGAAGGCAGAAGCTGGGGCTCTGGAGCCATTAGAGGCCATTAGCCAACTGTGGGGTCAGGCAACCTCCCTGCTTGAATAGAGGCAGCCCCCCTCTAAGATAGCCACAGGTTGGGCTAAGAGGTAGCCCCTCCTTGTCCTGCTTCTCTAGCATTAGGAGTTGTTGCTCTGCTGGGGAATGTCTTGTGTGCAGTCACAGGTCGCTCTTACAACAGCTGGCCTATGAGCTGGGGCTGCAATCACTAAGAATCGTGTTTGGTGCAAGGGGAAAGGTTTTTTCAGTGTCCTCCTCCCAGTGCTCATTGTCTCGGTGCCACTGCAGTCCCTAAAGAGGCCAGGGAGACGGGGCAGCCTTGCTAGAGGATGGAGGGTTACCTGCTCCCCTCTCGCTGTCTTTTATTTTCTCCTCTCTCTTCATCTCTCTCCGTCTTCTACTTCTACCTCCCTTTCTTCTTCTCTTTCTTTCACCTTGTTCCTTTCTGCCTTCAACATTTCCTTCTCCTCTGCCTTCCCTGTCTCTTCTCCCTCTGCCTCTTTCTCCTCTACTCACTTTTACTGCCCTGCTCCTCTGGAACTCCAGGAAGTTCTCACCCATCCTCACCATTCACATGGCACATGTCCCCTGGCTGGGCTGTGGTACCCCTGGCAGGCCCTCTGGTGCTGGGAAAATCATGAGCATTTGGGAAAATTAACTTTGGCTTCTCACCAGGAACTGACTGGAGATACTCTTCAAACCTCATTCTTTTGCTTGCAGGCACCATCAGCTGTGCCTCAGGGTCAAAGTCATAAAGTTCTCCAGGCTGAACATTTCTCCAGATCCATTATGAGGTGCCCAGAGGCCGCCCTTGAGAGCTTGTAGGTTGTACAGTTAGAGGTGAAGGGTGGTGAGACTTCTGAGCACACCGGGGACAACCAGAGGTCACAGTCAATGGCGGGGGGGCGGGGGGTTGGTGGAGCACTTGGGTCTCCTTCCCGTCTTGGCTTGCTCTGCAGTGGCCCACAGAATACGCCTTTTGATCCTCACTCTCAGAGCCCTTGTTCCCGCGCATGGAAGGCTTTGTCAGCGTGGGCCTAGTTGAAGGAAACTTGGAGATTGTTTCATCTGTAATTCTTAACCTGGGTTTCTATGGAAAGTTGGAGATTGTTCTATCTGTAATTGTTAACCTGGGTTTCTATGGACTGGAGGTTTGTACTGTCTGCTTGGGCTGCCATAACAGAGCACCACAGACCAGGCGGCTTACACAACAGAAACGTATTTTCTCACAGTCTTTGGGGCTGGAAGCCCAAGATCAAGGTGTCAGTAGGGCCGATTTCTTCTGACGCCTCTCTCCTTGGTTTGTAGATGGCTGCCCTCTCTCTGTCTTCCCTCTGTGTGTGTCTGTGTCCAAATCTCCTCTTATAAAGACACCAGTCATACTGAATTAGGGCTCATTCCAATAACCTCTTTTTAACTTAACTACTTCTTTATTAAAGACTCTGTTTTCAAACACGGTCACATTCTGGGGTACTAGGGGTTAGTAATTAAACCTGAATTTTGGGAGACACAATTAAGCCCATAACAGAGTTTATGGATAAAATTGGGGGGAAATGGAAAGGGAAAAACTACATTTTAATTTTTACTACCCTCTAACTGAAATGTAACATTTCCTTTCTACATTACAAATGTGGACAATAAACCATAGTTGCGTTTGCAGCACCTGTGACATTGTCTCTAATAAAAATCACAAATATTTTTACATCAAATTACGGTCATCACAGACATCCTAAAATATTGTTTACGTTCATAGCTACTTTGAAATTACAGTTATTATACCCACTGCTGGGTCTTGTTTTTCATTGCACTTATTAAAAAGTATATATGTTACTGTATAACAAAGTTATTTTTTCAATATATTGATAATTTTATGACGATATAATTGGTTTCTCTTGTAAACTTTATTTTATTCAAAACATTATTTGAGAAAGGTTCATAAGCCTTGCTGAACTGCCAAAGGGATCCATAGTACATAAAAGACCCTGGACCTGGTTTAAACCTTCATTTTCACAAGGAAGGAAAATGGAGCCTAAAGAGAGTAATTCACTTGTCCATTGTCGCACAGCCGGTTAGTGGGGCTAGAGCTCAGATCTTACAGTTCCTAGTCCACTGTTTGGTCCACTCTATCACATTTGCTAGTTGTTCTCCTCTGAAGACTGGTATAAAATCATTAGGCATGACATAAAATTTCCAAATACCGTAGATTAGTAGTGTGCTCCATATATCCCCCAGATGTGCAAACTTCACAGTCATCCTTTTATTTAATAGCTGAGGAGCCTAGTTCCCTTCCTGAGAGATGGAAGAAAGGCCAGCCCTTAACTGCTCCCCCTCCTGACTTCTTAGGAAGACCTTGGAGGGATGCTTCCACGAATGGGTACTGGTTTTCTCTGGTCATCCCATCTAGGGAAACTGACTGCTCCTGGTGTGCCTGGGACTTCCCAGCACCGGCGCTGAATGTCCCATGACCTGGGAAACCTCTCCTTCCTAGACAAGTCAGCCTCTTGCCTGGACAGCTACTCCACCCTCTGCGTGATTCTCCAAGGGCCAGCTAAAACCAGGATGTCTCTTGATTTGCGATTTCTCTGAGGACTTGAGAACTATACTGTGGAAAAGAGAACAACCTGATATCTGAGTAGATCTCAAGGCTCCTGGCTGCCCGGGACCCTAGCCCACGGGCTGGTTCTCTCTCCGTGGTCCCTGGCCTGATGGTGCTTGGCATAGGTGAGTGTGTAGGTGCTCACCCACTCTTTCCCCACCAGAGGACCCTGACCGTGGCCCTCTGCCCTCTTCGGGTGCAGATCACTTATGTCCTTCCCTCTTCCTAGTCAATATCCTGATCTTTCTCAAAGGCGCTCCCTTGCAGTGAAGACTGGCTCTAACATTACACAGCACAGCTTAGCTTCTAATTCTCACACTCTCCAACTTGGCTTCACCTCTGCACAGCAAGAAGATTCTTTGACGTGGTTTTCTCAAAACAATCAGAGCTTCCTTCCCTCCAGTGGTGACTTCTGCAGCCATTCCTGGAGCAAGGCAGTGTTAACACAGTTTATTCTGCTCCTAACTCCTAGGGCGATTGAAAAGGCACTTGCATCATTGTTGCAGGCGTTCATTTATTCACTTGAGATACGTTTATTGAGACCTACCACCTGCAGGGCACTGAGCTGGGCTGTGTAGAAGCCAAAATGAACGAGATCAACACTGGCTCTCTGATAGTTCTATGCTGGTGAGGGAGACAGACCATCAATAGCAACCATCATATGAGGTGACCAGGGTTATACGGTGCAGCCTACCAGGTGTTAGAAGAACCGACTTCGGACGTGGTCATTTCTGCCCTGGTGATGGGGTGGGGGGCAGGGAAGAGAAGACATAGAGCCGTGACTCTCAAAGAGTGGTGTCTGGACCATCACATCAGTCACCTGGGAACTTTTCGGAAGTGCGAATTATCAGCCCAACCCAGACCTCCTAAATCAGCATCTCTGGGGCCGGGGCCCAGCAGTCTGCGAGCTAAGAAGCCCCGAAGAGAATTTTAGAACCACTCGAGTTTAAGAGCCACTGGAGCAGGGGATGCCGTTCCTGTTCTCTCTAGTGCCCCTTACAGGTGAGTATGAGCATCTCTCAGCTGCTGCAAGTGTTGGCTGCTAACCCCTCACAGCTGCCCCCTTCTCTGGAGAATTGCCTTCTGCCAGGAAGCAGCCTCACCTGGGAGGTTATCGCTCTTCCCCCTCCCCACAGATAATAGTCGAATGACTGACGTGGGCTACAAAGGGCTGCTGTCTTTGCCTCAATTCTGTGTGAGCGGCTAGCTCTGGGGTGCAGTGTATGATTCAGAGCTCCCTGTAGGCTCAGACTGGAGTTCATTGTCAGACGATGCCACATTCTTGCTCGGCTTGTTCTGTCTCCGATCCTGCTTTCCTCACGCCCTTCTCTTGAGACCACCCCAGTAAATCACTTGAACAAGAGACCCCCTATCTCAGCTCTGCTTCCAGGGACCAAAGCCAGAAGCTTCACTGAGAAAAAGCTTGAACAGGTCTGGAGGAATAAATAAAACCCCGTCAATCAGAAAAGCAAAGAAGAACATCCAGGCAGAGGGAACCGAATGTGCAAAAGCTTGGAGGTGGGATCGGCAAGGTGAGTTGTCTTTCCACTGCTTTTTTTTTGAGTGGCTGGGACACAAGGTGCCTGGGGAGCACAATCTGAAAGCTTTCTAAGTCCTACAAAGGAGTACTGATTTGTAACCCATGATCAGTGGGATGCCACTGAGAGATAAGGTACGATGGGGCACAATTCTATTTGCATTTTGGACAAATTACTCTGGCAACAGTGCAGAGATAGATTAGAGAGCAGAGAGACCATTTAGGAGGAAATTTCAGTACTCCAATTATAAATGATGGGGACCAGACCGAAGGTATTGATGGAGAAGGATCGAGAAGAGAAGATACATTGGTGAGAGATATGGAAAGTAGAATTACCATGTGTGGCTCACGCCTGCGTAGATAGGGGTGGTTGACAGAGAGGGAGGCACTGAGATGACCCCCAGATATCCCTGGTGGACGCTGAGATCATGAGATATCCCCGGTGTGCACAGAGAGGGGTGACATGGAGAGAAGCCCAGGCCAGGTTCTGTGAGGAGTCATGAGTTATGCAATGGGCGTGTTGAACGGTGGCATCTGTGAGACGTGCAGAAGGCTGAGGATGCCTGATTGGCATAGAGGTGACACTCGAGTTTCTGGGGGGAAGTGGGCAAGTTGGCACCCTAGGAGAACCAAGATTAAGCTCCAGGTGGAGGACAAGAAGGAGATGGAAACACAGCTGCCAGGGTTTGAGGAGAATGTGACGTCATGGGAATCAAGACACAGAGTAGAAAGTAGAGGGAGAGTGGTCATTTGAGTCACATGCCCTGCGGTGTGAACACTGTCCACTGGGTGTGGTCATTAGCCACGTTAGTGTTTTTCAATGGCATAGGGAGTGAGGTTCAGGGGAGCATCAAGTGGCTGGGAGTGAGTGAGGCTGAGGAAGTATCGAAGTACAGAAGCAATTTCATGAAGACTGGCTGTGATGGGAGGGAGGCAGCCGGCACCCCTCTGATCCCCGGCATCGGCTCCCAGAGTCCTCCTCAGGACCAGTAGCATGTCATGCAGTCAGCCAGCCACAGCTGGCTTCAGGCTGTGCATCTAGCTGAAGCATAACCACCTAGACACAGGAGATTCTAAGGGTGACCTCAACCTCATGCACCCCAACTTTAACCACCTGAGCTACCTGCCTACACAGAGGATGATGACACAGAGAAGCTTGTAGACAGATATGCATATATAACACATTCTAAAATTCTCAACTTCATACCTCAACCAGGTAGGTATCAGCAGATATATTTATTCATACCCAGACAGTAGGGTGATAGTTTAATATGTCTGACATGATTCGAACATGCATTTTTCACTGGTGGAGATCGAGTATGCTTTCCAAGGCAGTTTTTGGCAAAACTTTAAAGAGAGGGCCTCATCAGTCACTTCTGATTCCCTGGCTGTGTATTAGAGCCATCAATCAGGATGAGCTCTCTTGACGTTGATGGGATGCCATCGGTGCTTCTACAGGATTCTCTCTGTACTTCAGCTCTAAATAGCAAGATTATTATTTTCGACATGTTATTCAAGCGGGGATTTTTTTTTTACCTCTATTGCTTTCTGTCTGGGAAACCCTCACCTTGGAAGCACTCTCCTTCTGGTCCACCCAAGGAGACTCAGTTCACTTCAGACTAATTAGGGGTTGGGCATAATTAGAGGTGTTCTAAAAATTTCGCAAAGATTGCAGCACGTCTCTCCTGACATCGAATATATATCTGTTTCCCAAGGCCAGGAGCGCTGTGTGCTTGGGCTTCGCCAGAAATCCAACAAGTTGCTGCGGCTCCCATGAGCTTTCCGTGGGTGCAGTGCTAGGAATCTTGGTGACCTGTGAAGTGGGCCGCCTTATATCACAAAGGGGATATAAAAATACCACCCAGCTATTATCTTCTTTGACCAAGAAAGTCTGTGACTCAGAAGAGCAAACGCATGTGTCCCAAGCCAGCCCCCTAAAATGAGCGTTCTCTGAGGACTACTGAGATTAAAGGGCTCCATGGAGAGGCAAGGAACGAGTGAGTGAACGAGTGGAGGGGGCTGTAGGAGTGGGCTGGGACGGGGCAGGAGAGAGCAAGGGAGCACCAGTTGCCCCAGGTTGGGGTGCAGAGCAGAGCCCCTCTGCCTGGTGGAGTCTAGTGTCAGTTTCTATTGCCACAGTTTTGTCTAATCAGCCTCGACCCTGACCTTGGGATCAAAGACTCCTTCCTGACAGCCCTCCCCGTGAGTTCTATTGCTAGCCTGTCTTACCAGTTCAGCAATTACTGGGCCCCTGTTCTGTTTCTACTTTGGGCTCGTTCCCCCCAGGAGTGACCTGGTAAAGCGGGTAGGTCTGTGCAGGCGGCAGGGAAAATGGGGCCCAGGGTTCAAATCGACCCATCACACAGTCTCGGTTACCAGGTCGGGAGATGGTAGAAGCTATAATGGGGAACACAGGTTTGGGATGACGGTATTTATTGAGTTGTCCTCATCTGCACTGTCTCCTGTCCTCACTGCCACTTCCAAGGAGAGAGCATGGGTCTAGTGAGTGAGTTAATGAAAAGTTGAGTGAATGAATGAATGCCGTCTAACCGTACCTCTCTCGCTTTGATACACACAGCTCTAGTTTTCTGAGAAGGTCACGGGAAGCTAGAAGAAGGATCTAGGAAGCTAGAAGAAGCAGTGTACACCAACACGAGATGGAACTCCCCAGGGGCCTGCTGGCGATATTGGTTGGTTTAGTGGTGAGTAAGGCCTTGGTCAAGTAACCTCAGGAAGGTAATGTTTGTCCAGGGTTTGCTGAAAAAAGGCAGCTGGGCCAGGAGCCACCACGCCCACCGTCCAGCTCCGTCTTCCCGCTATTCCTTTCAGATCGGGGTCTGCGTACAGACGGCAGTTGGTGAGCCATGGGGCATTTTTTTTCAGTCCCAGACGCCAGGAGAGCTGGGTTCCAGCCCTACCCTTGCCCAGATGACCCCAGAGAAACCTCTTTGTGGGCCCCAATGTCCTCATCCTGAGATGACAGAGTTTTTAGATGACCTCTGAGGGCCTTTCCAGCTCTCAGTTTGACCAGACATTTCACCTTCCCTGAAGTTTGGTGTCACCACTGTTCAGAAGCTCCCTTAGGGGCAGGTCTGTGCTGAATAGTAGTTTGTGATTTGAAGCACATTGGCGGGGTGGGGAGGGGCCTTGTTCAATTAAGACTTTCTGACGATCTCTCTGTCGCATCTTGCAACATCTGCCTTTTCAATCTGCTTTCTGCCGCCGGTAATCGAGAGGAGAGTGGAATTCCAAAGCAAGAAAAGCACAGGCCGAAGAAACCTGCAGGTCTGTACCGAGGGAGTCCTCAGCGCTATTGCCAGCTATTGTCAGCGATCTGCCTTCTGGGTAAGTGGTAGGATTGTGCCTCCTGACCTCCATGTGGTTGGGTGGGGCCATGTGATTAGTTATGGCCAATAAGCGGTGAGTAGAAGTGACGTACATCACTTCCAGGTCAGATCATTTAGGTGAAAGTGGAAACGCTTCGAGGTCTTGACAATGTTTGAGAAGGAGTCTGCTCTCAGTCCACTCTGTTCTGAATGACCAGGTGAAGCAGAGCCTTCAGCTGCCTGCATAGACATGCATCATGAGAGAGAAATACCCTTTGTTAGCTTAGGTGACTGAGATTTGGGGGTTGTTTGTTACTGCAGCATAACCCCGCTGTGTCCTGACTATTACACAAACCTAGATTCTGCCCAGAGCAGTGGAGAATGTGCTTGTTTTCCTCTGGGCAACTTTCACTGATCCTTCATTGGTAAGAGCGATAAACACAAAATGCCCACCTGGAAGCCTACCTGGGTCTTCCTTTACCATCTCCAGTGGGCAGTGCTCAAGAATGAAGATGCCTTGGAAATACACTCTGAAAGCGAAGGTCTGTGCAAATTCGTGCTGCATCAGCTCAGACACCTTATGATGCAGAGCCTGTGTGTCCTCTGCCACGTCTCCGCAGCTGGGCTTGGTACCCCAGCACAGGACTTCCTTTCTTCTACTAGGCCCTTTCTGAGTCAGAGAGACGAGAGAGCAGTCTCGGAGAGGAAAGCGAGACAGCTTGATCTTTCAGGGAAAAGTTTGAACACTTTCCCCGACTTACTATGTTACCTGTCAGGCAAAAAATAAATATTCATTAGGAAATTACCTCTAGGAGCCCCACGTGAGGGACGAGAACTTGTTTGCAGTGATGTTGGTAGAGGACACGATTTACTATGGATAATATCAAGAGAGATTATTATTGAAGTCCAACCCACTGTTTGCCTCAGCTTTTTATTACCAGAGAAAGCTAATTACATGTATAAGAATTTTAATGTCCAATCAAGACCCCATAGTGGATGATTTCAGAAAAGCAATTATATGGACTTAGGAAGAAATTTTAGCAGAAAATTTCCTGTTGAGAAAACTCTATACATATAAATCTTTCATGTACCATCAGATTGGCTCATTATCTCTAAAGTAGAATTTGAGGTGTGTCCAGTTTAGGATCAACTGGTACTTCACTTGGCAAAAGCTATCTGTGCAGTTATAATTATCATTGATAGAATTTATGTGACTCCCTGGACATGCCCGTTGGTACTGGTGTCCTTGGTGGCTCCAGGTTTGATGTTACCAAGCTCCAGGTTTGATGTTACCAAGCTTAGATTCAAGGCCAGCTCTGAAACCTTAAGTCAGTTGACTTCTCTGAGCCTTCATTTCTTCATCCACAAAATGTAGATAAATTTACCTACTTTTTAAGGTAGTTGTGAAGCTCACTGCTTCTAAGGTGCAGCTCTGGTCATGTTCTCCCACTGAAAATTGTTCATTGATTTCTCATTGTTTTGCTGCATTGTCCACCATGGTAGCCACTGACCACTATGAGATGCACCAGACTGTCCCCTTTCTGAGGCCAGATTTAGGAAAGCCACCTTTCCCAGCTGCACTCACCCTGTCCCCCAACCCAGTAGGAGCCACCATAGGGGAACAAGGACTCTAAACTTGCCAGTGGCCTCGGCACCAAGGTGACAACATTGGATAGGAAAGTCAGCAAAACAGCTGGTCAAGGGTCCCATTTGGATGCCAGCTCCTGAACTGCCATATGTTTTGGAAGAAAGTGTCAGTGTGTGGGGATGGGTGTAGAATGAATGGGGGTCGGGTCATTTTGCTGTGTGACTCCCTTGCCTCAGCATAAAATCGAAGGTGCTTTTATTTAGCAAGGCAGTTCAGAGCTGTCCCAGCACAACGGGATCAGGATGACCGGGCTGGAGTCCTACGCAGAGGTGGTAGTGGGTTGCATGTGGGGAGACTGGCCAACACGAGGTACTTGGTTTTCTGCCCTACCCTCAGGACAAACAAGATGTGAGGACAGAAATTCTCATGCCCAGACATGAGTCAGCACACCCGGTGATTCTAAGAACCCCCAGGCCGTGACTAAGTTTCCATTGAGCCAAGCAGACAGAGCCTCAATGCAGAGATTTGGGTAATTAACATAATTTGGGTAATTAATTGGCCTGCTTTGGTCTCATCTGGACTATACAGGCCTCACTAATGTTTGAGATGCAATTAGAGGTTGTTAAATGGCTCCCTATCGACCCGCGTACAGGAGACTGAGTTCACCTAGCGAGATGACTTCATCTGGCTTATAGAGTGAGATCCAGTGTCTATATTTTCAGTCCTGTGGTGTGTGAACAGTAGACAGTAGGAAGCCACGAGACTGGCTTGTGATAATCCCAAGGCAATTTATACAGGGCTAGATGATCTTAAAAATCCCATCCGTATTAGTCTACTAGGGCTGCTATAACAAAGAACCACAGACTGGGGGATTTACCAACAGAAGTGCATTGTCTCATTGTCCTAGAGGCCAGAAGTCCAAGATCAAGGTGTCAGTACAGTTGGTTGCTTCTGTGGTCTCTCTCCTTGGCTTGTAGGTCGTCACATGGTCTCTCCTCTGTGCGTGTCTGTGTCCTAGTCTCCTCTCTTGTAAGGACACCAGTCATATTGGATTAGGGCCCACCCTGGTGACCTTATTTTAACTTAATTACCTCTTTAAAGATCCTATCTATAAATACAGTCACATGCTGAGATACTGGGGGTTAGGACTTCAACCTAGGACTCTGTGGGGACACAATTCAGCCTATAGCTCCACCTAATCCCAAGGTTCAGAGGTTCTGGGTCCTCCCCCTGCTGCTGACCCCCACGAACCTAGCAGTGCCGTTCTCTCTCTGGGCTTCAGTACTCCAATCTGCTTTGCTTCCCTCAATTGGGAGGCACAATCAGTTAATGTACAAGAAAGTGCTTTGTCAACTCCCCAGCCGTGGTCTCAGGAGGAGCAGCATACCCCTCGGGGGCATTTTGGAAATGTGTGAGTTCATGCTTTGGGTTGTCACAATAGTTGGGGGATCCCACGGCGTTCAGTTGGAAGGAGCCAGAGAGAAGTCCCACACTATGAATTGTCCTCGGTCACTCACAACTTTCCGATATCCTCTGTGCATCATGTAGATGAAAAAAAAAACAACAACACATAACCATCCAACCTCGAACCTAATTCTGTTTTACACATAAACACAAAGCATTTCTTTTTGCAAAGTTAAAATGCAGGCTTTTTAGGGAAGGCTCTACCACGCAAATCGAAGGAAGGTTGTGCTGTATTTTGTTTGGAACTTGATCAAAAATTGTTCACCATTTTAGAGAATTCATGTTTTCTGTAACACGCATTTAGAAAACAGGTCTCTAATGCAACATCGTTCATGGCGCTTTCGTCGTCGATACGACATACAGCAGTTTGCACGTGTCTTTCCATTCTAGTTAGAGATGCAGGTGTCGACTTCATGTCTCCTAGTGTAGCTGTGAGATATAGTACCCTAATTTCCTTTCCTTATATCATTTCTATCATAGCCAGGGCATTATATAATTTTTTGAAATTATGGGTTGATAGTTATATTATCTGTGAATTTCGTTTAAAGATATTAAAGGGACTGGTACATATTTTAAATGAGGCCATAACATAGGGGTTGAGAAAGCTTCTAAGGTGCCATTCGAGTGCCAACTTTTACTGGGGTGGTCAACAGTGGAAGTTTGGGGATTTCTTTGGCCTCCTGGCTCTGTCACACCTGACACAGGCCAGGGTGATCTGCTTGCAGTGAAGCACCCTCAGAAGGAAGGGAACGTCTTTGTTTTTGTCATTTCTCCTACCTCTAATATCAGCCTTGGGTGTCTACTCATTGCTTCAGACACGGGGCTGGTCACTGCTAAGGCCTCACCCTGTTGCCCGGCACCAGGAACCTGTGGGTGTGGAGGGCGTGGCTGAGAGAACAACTCCTCTGAGCCCCGCCACCTGTGCCAAGAGGCTGGCAACAGCCTGAGAGGCCGGGCCACCTGGGCTGGGTCATCACTAGCGATGTCACTGGCCGCGTGCGGCATCATGGTCTGCACCGCCGCCCTCCCCACTTGTTTGTGCTCCAGCTTGATTCCAAGCTGGGGTACCCGCCCCTCCCAGGGCCTCGGGCTTAATTAGTGGCACAACACATAAATGAGGTCTGGCTCCCCTGGGACGGCCACCTTCCCGCGGGTGCCGCCGCTAAGCAGGCAGATCCTGCCCCAACCTCTCGCCCGGGCCCAGGTTACTCTTCCTGGCCTTAGTGCTCCAGGTGAATGGAAGTCCCCCAGAGTGAAGCCTCCTTGGCATCGTGCCAGAAACGGGCCTGAGGGGTTCGCTCTGAGGCCAGCTCTGTGTTTCCGGTACCTCTCTCACAATCTGGTCTCAACCTCCTCCACGTCATGTTCCCCGGGCCTCCAGCAGACCCCTACCCACCCCCCACCGCAAAGCCATATCCCCTCCTTGGCACCCACCGCGCCTGCACAGCAGCTCCTCAGCTTCTGCAGAGAGATTCCTCCACGTGTGGGCCACCTGCCCCTGTGCTTGTCAAAATGCAGGTTTCTAGGTCCTACCCGGAATCTACGCAATCACAATTTCTCAAGGCGTCGCCCTGGGGTCATTAACTTAATATGACCTCCCTCCGGGATTCTGTGTCCTTTAAATTCGGGAATCCCTGGCCTACAGAATGAAGGCCAGATGTCTTGATGGCCCTTGTGGCCTTCATGGCTGGACGCTGGTCTACCTATCTAGCCTCGTTTTTCACAGCGAGACTTTTCTTTGCTCACACGCATTGAACTCTTCATTGATCATGTACATCGTGGGCCCTATCCTTTCCCAGTTCTTCACGCTGCTTGCTCTTCTGCCGGGAAGAACTTTTTCTCTTTCCTCCCTTGCAAACACCTACACGTCTTTTAAGACAAGCTCAAATAACAGCCCCTGTCCTGACTCCCTCCTGATAAGTATTTGTTGCCGAAGCCCCGTGACATATCGTGATTGTAGCACTTCTCACCCTCTTCCAGCCTCTTCCCTTAAACCCTACCTGGCAACCCTACCCTTGTCCCCCCGACCTCCCCACATTGTCAGCCATTGGAGGCAGGGGGAGCATCTTATTTATCTTTAAAACCCTAGCAACTAACACCATTCCTGGTACATAGTGGGTGCTCAGTAAATATTTATGTAACTTTAAATGGTCTCTTGGACTAATTTCCCATCTCTTCTTAATTGGGCTTCTGCCTCAGGCTGCTGGGCTTCATTTAAAACTTGGTCATTAAAAAAGCAGTTCCTTTGTTTCCTCTGCGTGCTTCATATTTAGCCAAAGAGATTTATTTCTCCAATAAACCCTGCTCTCCAGACAGCCACGTGCATCTGCTCCTCCTGCTGAGAAGTGAAAGGGACTCACAGGATGCACCTAGAGCTCCTATGCTGGCGAATGCAGGAAAAAAGACCCGGAACCTTCTTTAAATCTCACTGCAGCCGTTGATCAAGGTCACATTCCCGGCATTCGTTTCCTGTGTTTGCAGGGTTAACTGAGATTCTTTAGGGGGAAGAAAACCTCAGGATTCTTTTCTTTGATCTATTGACTGCTTTAATTGCTTTCTGAGATGGTGGCTAACCCATCAGGGAATGTAGGGATGACTGGTGTGGTTGTTAGCAAACCCAATAGGCTCCAAGCTCCAAGCTCCAGGAATGCAGACTAGGGACCCAAGATGGCTGGAGAATTTCTGCCTGACATTATGATTTGGGGTACAAATTCAACCTTAAGAGGTGGGCTTGAAACCCATCTGATGTCTCCAGCACAGATATCTTCCTTTCTGTTTTTTCCTGGTGGAGAATTTTATATCTCTAAGAATTCCTGCCATTAAACTGTTTTCATAGAAGCGAACCAACTGATCTGGTAGAGAGGCTGTTGTATTCTTTGCCAGCTTATCTCCAGTAGAATTAAGGGGCTTTGGGGGAGGGAAGGATGGCCAAGAGTAAACGGACTGGCTAAGTGCTGAGTTGGACACAAACAATATGCTCTCACTCCTGTGCCAGAGAACTCATTCTCAGGCAGCCCATTCCATTTTCACATTGCTCAGCTGGTCAATTTTCTCGTTTCTGATAACCCCATCTCTGTAACTTCTATGGGATGGCCTCGCTTATGCCTGCTTGTGTATCATGCAGAGAAAGTCTTCAAAGATTCGAGGTTTTCCCTGGGTCAGGCTAACCATCCTCAGTTCCTGCACCTCTATGGGTGATGGGAAGCCACATTACTTTTACCCTTTGTCCATATAATGGAGGTTTTCTGATAATGAGCCATTTGGAGAGAGCTCTTCAGTGGTATAGTTCACTTACTTCTCCCCAGGATGGGCACACAAGTGCTGTTTGTATCAAAGTGATGCCTGTCACTACCTTGGTACTTGGCACAATGCTGGGATTCAATATGTATTTGGATGGATACAAGGATAGATGGATGAATGGGTAGGTGGTTGAATAAATAAATGGATGAATGAATGAAATTATGACTCAGCAAGTAGAGAAAGCAAACTTGGAAATATTTAGATCAGTCAATGTCATGGAGCCTCTTCTGTATCGATATTGTGTTGGGTAGAAGAAAGGAACGCTGAGGGGAAGTGAGTGTTTACAAAGAAGTATAGGTACAATCTTCGTCCTAATAGGGAGAGAAGCTGGACCCAAGCCCATGGAAACAATCTCCTCCTCCCTCTCCGAATCTGATATTTATGGACATCTGTCATACAGCAAGTCACCAGAAACATAAATTGGGCTCATAGAAATTCCAATTTGGGATTGAAAGAAGTTAGAAGAAAGAGATATTAGTGATAAATTGGTCAAACTGCCTCTTTTACAGTGAGGACCTGGAAAGAAATAAAAGTGACTTGTCCAAAGTCACGCAGAGGGAAAGTGCCAGAGCTGACACTGGAATCTTTGTCTTTTCGCTGCCAGTCTAGCATGTCTCTCTAATATGTTTTCTTTTCTCAGAGATGATTTGTTTTGATCCACATTTCTTGTGTATGTGCTGCAAAATGTCTGCTTTGTATTGCCCTTGCCGTCCTGGCTGGCTTTGATTCCATAGACATCATTCGTTTGCTCGCTCGCTCGCTCGCTCGCTCACTCACTCACTCTCCATCCACCCACACTTGGGAGCACTTACATCAAGCTCTGTGCGAAGTTTCGGGGATAGATGAATGAAACATGAGCCCTATTGTGGAAGAATCTAGCAGGGCAGAGAGACCCATAAACAAAAGGCAATGTACTCAAGCTATTAAATGGGTGTGTGAGTGCCCAGAGGAAAGAATAGCTATCCCTGTTTGGGAGCGCAGAGAGGGCTTCCAAGCTTGATAACAACTGAATGGATCTTGAAGGATGGGTAGGAGTTTGCCGACGGATAAGTAGGGGATGGCATTTGAAGCAGAGAAAAGCTACTTGCTTGGGTGTAGGATGCTTGAAAAGACCCAGCATAGCTCAGGGTGGGAGAGGCTGTGTGGAATGCATCTACACATGTGGACCAGGACCACCTTTCTATAAGGTCCCCCAAGGCCCAAGGGACAGTACAGTGTAGATGGCTTTAGCATTTTGTGATTATTTGTTCTTGTGTCCTGATGAAAAGTTGGTAAGTGAGAACCTGAAAAATGAGTCCATCTGAGGGAGAATTCTTTCAAAAATCTGATTTTCATGTCGTAGTTATGGCGTGAACCACAAGTCTTCTAACTGGTTGTGGGAAGTGCAATGTTTTGTAGAGATTATTTAGATTGCTTGGCTTTCTCTTTGGCCATGTGTATGTTCTAAATAACTTTCACAATGCTTTGGCCATGTGTATGTTCTAAATAACTTTCACAATGCTTTGTGTGTATATTATAAATAATTTCTAAGTCAGTCTCTTTGGTTTTTATGTAAGGTTTACAACAATTGCCACTGGAAGCCCGTATGGAATTGAAGAAAGATAGAACTGATTTAAATTTAAAGATGGGTCAGATATGACCTGTGATCAATTTTCAGTAGCTGCTGTGCACTTGGGTTTCAGAGACATTGAGGAAAGCTTGTAAACTACCTAACAGAGCACTTAACAATCTAATACATAAGAAATACAATGCCACTGTCAGAAGCCTTGATGGAGGTCGGAGGGAGCCAGAGAAGTAATTTGTGTAATAAATTCTGTGAATTCCCATTACTTTTTTTTTTCAGACAGGCTAAAAATAGAAGCCCCAAATAAATATTATATCAGAGGTAGAAAAGAGAAAACGATGGAATGAATTCGAAATGAGTTGCTTGATGGCCTAAACTGACAATGTAGAAATCAGGATCAGAGGTTACAGGCACGGGGGATACTGCCATGTTTTCTACGGAGCCATATTTGATTTGGAAAAACTTCCAAAGGGGTAGTTGGGGAAAAAATGTTGCTTAGAAACAAATCAAAGTAAACATGGTAAAGGCCCAGGGAAGTATGAATTTAGTCATGACTTGGTTAATGTCTCCCAGACACTTATGGTCTGACTTCTTTATGATCATTAATGCCTGTGATTGAAAATATCTTAAGTTCTGATGTCTCAAACCATCTGGCTTCCTTGGACACTTGGCTTATTTCATCTCCAGCTGCATGTGGCACTGTTATTGACCCCTCCTTCCTTGAAATGTGTCTCTTCTAGCTTTCAGGATACCTGCATCTCATACTTTTCTTCCACTTCTCGTCTCCAAGTTCTCAGCATTCTCTGCCGGATCCTGCCCTCCACTTGTACTTGAAGGTTGATGTCCGCCGAGGACTGACTTTCACTCTCAACTCTTCTCACTCCGAGCAACTTTGAAACCTCCAAATTTCTGTCCTCACCCAATCTATGTCTTATCTCCACATTTTCACATTCTTTCTAGAGCTGTGCTGTTCAACATAGTTGCTGCTAGCCACATGTGGCTATTTCAATTAAAAATCTTATGATAAAATATAATTCAGTTCTTCATTCACATAAGCCACATTTTAAGGGCTTGATAGCTGCATATGGCTATGGTGTTATAACAAATAACATAAAATCCATCTCAACCGGCTTAAATAAGAAAGGGAGTTGATTGAGCCATGTAGCTAAGTGGTCCAAAAGAAGGATGAGTTTTGCATGAGGCTTGGTCCAGCAACTCAGCATTGTTATCAGAGGTCATTTCTTTACTGCATCCATGGTATTAACTTCATTCAAACACTAGCACCACTTTGGAAGCAAGGTGGCTGCCAGCAGCTTCCAAAGCAACGGTCTTCCTCTCTCTGGTCCAAAGGGGGATAGAGGATCTTTGTCTTAGCATTTTCAATGGAAGTCTTGAGATCCACTTTGGTTGGACCAGTCTAGGCTGTGTGTGCCTGTGCCTGAACCAATCACCGTGGTCAGGGGCACGGAAAGCATTGACTGGCTTAGTCCTGTGGTCCATCCCTACAGCTGGAATCATTTAGAATAAGCTTTTCCTGACTCACGAGAGTCCTCAGGCAGAAACTGGGAGTTTCAGGGGAGAAAGAAGAGGAACGTAGATCCTGAGTGGGTGCCTACCCGCAGATGTCTGATGGAGAGGGGACGGCATGATTTTAAAAGGACTGGAAAGTGGAGTTGATATTGAATGTCCTTTCCTTTCAGGACTTAAGAACGGGGTTTACCGGAAGAAAGCCAAGTAGGAGCGGCAGCAGAGCCGTGCTTCCTCCAGGTACCCCACCCTCGACTGAGCAGGAGAGGGCTCCCTCCGTCCCACACGTTTCCTAAGGAAAGGCTTTGCTTCTCAGCCGCAGAAATGATGGAATTTTATAGGGTGTTCGGAGGACCAGCAAATGGAGTGAGTTGTTCTTTCAAGGCCTAAAATAGAATGAGGAGAATGTGCATTGTCCATTTACTTTGATTTATATTTATATATTTCCTCAAGTTGGGGAAAGAAATACAAGGAATCAAGGGAGGGGATGAAAGCGAGAAGAGATAGTACAATTGAACACAGCAGACTGGCAAAAAGTAAAACTGCTTCTGAGATGGCACAAGAAATTATAAGTGCCCGAACTGGAATAGACAGCTTTTCAATAATTCTTACACTGCTTTATTTTATTTGTTTGCCAATAATGCACGTGACCTGGAAGGAAAGCACTATTTTCTTGAGTGTTTTGGCAAAAATGCACTTCATTTCATGGCACAGAAGTTAGTTAAGCCATGTCTTCTTAGCAAGTGTGAATTAAGGCAAATATTCAAATGGATCAGACCCAAACTGCTTCCTTTTATAACTATGTGAAATGAGTATCTTAAGCGTGGAGTCAGAGCAGCCTCACAAACTCCATTAACGAATAGTTACTTTACTCAGAAAGCCTTATAAACCCCATTTAGCGCTAAGTATTTGTCACACCTGGAGGGTCTCCAATTTTCTTTAAGTAATGTGGTGCTGGGAAAATCGCTTAGAGCATGTTGAAATTCCCTCTGCAAATGCAGAAAAATATTCTTCTCTGCAATTGCTTAAGATGATTTTTTCAAAGCCAAGACATTTGAAATGTGTCTACTATGGGAAACCTTCCTGACAATTATTTAAGAAACTCTGAGAAGTGGCAGAATAGGGGGACGGTCACTGTTATGGGCTAAATGGTACTCTTTAAAAAGATATGTTGAGGTTCAAACCCCCAGTACTTGTGAATGAGACCTTATTTGCAAATAGGGCCTTTGCAGATGTAATCAAATTCAGATGAGGTCATACCAAATTGGAGTGGGCCCTAATCCAGTCATTGGTGTCTTTATAAGAAGAGATCCTTTGGACACAGAGAGAAGAACATGGGTTGACAGTGGCAGAGATCGGAGTGGTGCAGTTTCAAGCCAAGGAATGCCACGGCTTCCTGCAGCCACCTAAGCTAGGAAGAGGCAAGGTAGGATTCTTCCCTAGACCCTTCAAATGGCACATGGCCCTGCCAACATCTCGATCTTGGATTTCTGGCCTCCAAAACTGAGATAGAATCAGTTTCTGTTGTTTTAAGCCTCCTGGTTTATGGTGCTTTTCTATGGCAGCCTGAAAAAAACCCATACAGCCACATGGGTCCTATAGTCTTCTCTCAGACAGAGCAAGACACAAGTCTCTTTCCTTTCTGGCTCTTCAGAGAAGCACAGGTCCTAAACTGCCAGACTGACTCAATGTGACCTCATGAATATCCAACCCTGCTGCCAAGGCCCCCTGCCAGAGTCACTATGTTACTGAACCCCGACATCAAGAACCTCCAACTTTTTAAGTTAGGTCTCACCGACCAAACAACACACTTCAGTTAGAGTAGGGGATATTTGGATAGAGAATACAGGATCCAGTTTTCTGGGCATGAATTAAGTCCTGAGCTCAAGAGCATCTGCATGTTTGGGTAGAAGGGCATTGACTCTAATCTTGCTTCTGAAACGTAATTCCTAGGGCCTCGGATAAGACACTTCAGCTCTGTGCACCTCAGGCTCCTCAACTGTAAAATAGGTCTGTAATTCCCGCCCTGCCAGTTTCTTAGGGTTGTTTGGGGATCAGATGAGAGAGAATGCGAGTGAACCAGTCTGCAATGCAAATTGTATACATATCTAAGGCACTGGTTTTACCAGGGTGGGCAGCCACAAAATCCCATTTCTTAGCGAGGGAGGAAAAAAGTGTGAGATTTAATACCAATGTGTTTTTCAGGCAGAGCCCAGAAGGGATCTGCTTACGATCAGCCAGTAAAACCAGACACCTGTAACCAGCACTGGGGTCTCTAAAACTGAACGCTCTGTCCCCTTCCCATCTTCCCCCTGCAATGCCTTACCCACCCCCACCAGCCTTACACGTGTTCTTCTCTATGTCGCTTTTATAATGCGGGAACTTTCTGCCTATACTTCTCCCCTTCTCAATGCCTGTTCCTCTCTCTGTCCTTCCCTCTCCCCCACCCTCTTTCTTTCCAACCCCATCTTTCCTTTGAAAAGTTTCAAGTAGAATGAATTCAGTGTTCTCAGACAAGTCTTCACATAAAGAGCTCACTATGCACTTCAGCCAGAAATTATCTCCTTTGAAGAATCTCTACTTTAATCTCCTCCAAGGCAGGTTTTTGTGGTGTTAGAACAAAATGACACAATACTCTTCAAACTAAAAGCCTTATTAAGTGGCATTGAGAAAATCTTGCAAGTTCTTCTTTTTGCCTTCCTCATAATTAGAGGCTTAATTAATTGTGTGAGTTTATATAATTTTTAATAGCATTGGGTTATTAGGACTAATTAAATATTCCAGAATAATTATCTCAACTTTGGGGGGGGGGACAGTTATCATCTCTTATCGTCATCGTGATTTAAAAAATAAGTCTTGGCTGAGTTAAAACATTTTTCTATATAATGCATGTCTCAGTGGGTTTAAAACCAACACACCTGAGCCAAGAGCCTTTCATGGCAGATACGGTCACAGCAGGTGACCTCGGCCCGAGACAGCATCTGTTTCATCTGAGGTTTCTTGTGATGCAATGAAAAGCTTGATTGTTTCTGGGACACCTGTTTCAAGACCTGATTACAGGTCTGGGGGAGAGGCAATTGGATTAGATCATGTTGTGTCATCTCCCCATGGAGATAATAACCACCATCTCAGGCTGGAAACCTTCCATCCCTTACTAACTGTGGGACTTCAGAAAAGTGGGGTCACTGGATTCTCAGCAGAGGAGGTGAGCGTAGCAGTTCTTGGCCTTACCTTTGTCGTCCGCATAAGAGAATGAGTGTGGTGAACAGCCTGAAATCAAATTGCAAATCTCTATATAAATGGGAAAGGCTATTCTCAGTGTAGTAAACAATCTTAGACCTGAATGGGGTGGGGGACCTCCCCCGTACTATTGCTTTTTTTGACTTAAACTTTAAGTGAATCCCCAGCCCAGCCCCTTCCCAGGAGCTGCCCTTGACATTCTGATCCAGTGGGACCCTTTCGTCCTCCTGCCATGCCTTGTCCCATTGACTTGCACCTACCCCAAAGAAGGCGAGGGTCTCCCTCAGCACACTTAGTCCTTCAGTTTCAATCTCCTTTCCCCCATCCCCCCGCCCCGCCCTCCGTGGTTCTGCTGCTCTTATGGCAGCTCTGGTCTTGCTGGCCGAAAGCAAAGCCTTAGAGGACCAGGTGAGGGGTCGACTGCCCTCACTTCTGGCGCCTTTGGCACTCTGCTGCCTCTCCAGCCATAAGGGAAAACTCACCTGTGGTCTAAGCCACTATCACCTGCAGCACTGCGAGTTCTCGGGGATGCTGGTAACTACACTTCTCCATTTCCACCTCACCAGAAAGGTCAGCATGAAACGAAGCTTGACACCAGGACACACATCTTACTCCTGTCCAATCATTCCTCTTTTCCAAGGACCGAAGAAACAGAGAGGCCCTGTGCCTAGCCCTGTGCCTGGCTCTGGGACTTGGATGGGACCCCTGCAGACGTGAGAGGAGCACTCCTCAAAGGTGCTCTCCCCACCCACTGAAGCCCTCGCTCTCCTTCACCGGCACTCTTGTTCATGGGGCTGGTAGGGGGAGAAGCAGTGCGGACACTGCTACCTGTACCCTTAGTGCAATCTCCCAGCAAAAAGGAGAACCCCCTCCCCTCTACAGGCAGCTCTGGTGCAGCCCCCCAGGGTACACAAAAAACGTCTACACCCATCCTTTTCCTCCACACAGTTCTAGACTGTGGGTTCCATTAAGAAATTGATAATAAAAGGCTTATCAGTCACACTGGAACCTGTTCAAGGAGGCAGGAATTGAACTTGGGCTTAAGGATCCAGGAAATACAAGGTTTTCTGTGAGCTCTTCAGTTAGGGCTCATATCCAGTTCTTCCAGATTCCCAGATTTGAAACCTGGAGTCTTCCCCACCCCACCCTCTTTTCCCACGGTCCTCGGCCTCTTCAGTCAGTCAAAACGTCCCTAAGGCTTCTTCCAAGCCCATGCCCTGGTGTCCGATCCTGCCGTCAGGCCTCAGTTCACACCTGGCTTCCTTCAACTCTCTTTCCTTCCTGATCTGCCCTCATCAATCCACCTTTCCACACACACTGCACAGTGGTCTCTTTAAAAGCTGAATCTGACCAGGTCACTCACCTATGCAGAAATCCCAAGGAGTCTGTTATTGTCTCCAGGAAACACCCAGAGACGGCTGCCTGACCCCCAAGTGGCTGGCTTCTCCAGGAGCACGTTAGCCACCCGCCCCTCACGTTCTCTCCTGTCATTCCTCAGTTCAGGGGTCACCTTATTTTTTCTCTGTGTAACGTTTCTGAAATTCAGACATGTCTGAAATGGACATATACATTCAATTTTGGGGTTTCCACCCTGGGAAATAATACATTGTTAATAAATTGCTAATAAATCATGGGTGCATCATATAATCAATAGTGCGTTGGATCAGAGGAGCCAGCGTGGCAAATGGCAGAAAGCGACAATCAGTTTGGCTGGTCTGGAAGGAGATGGAGAGAGATGTTGTGCTCTGGAATTCAGACTTTATCTAGTGGACACTCCCCGACCCCCCACTGCCCCCGGAAAGGGAGGGGAAGGGTCAAATTGCTTTTTTGGCAAGTTCTATCTGAAAGTACTGTGAAGAATGGATTGGAAAACGATGAGAATGGAAGGAGGACAGGAGAGAGAACCAGACCTTAGAAGCAGAAATTTCTAGAAGATGTTTTGCAGACAAACATTAAAATGGTGATCTATTAATGAACAGTTAAGTACAGAACAAGGGCAGGCCAACTTTTCCTATAAAGGAACAAATAGTAAATACTTTAGACTCCGCACACCATTCTGTCTCAACTACACAACTCTGCCAGTGCAGTGGTATGAACACAGCCAAGATGATTTGCAAATAAATGGTTGTGGCTGTGTTCCAATAAAACTTTATTTATAAACAATATGTTCTATAGGTCATAGTTTGCCAGCCTCTGGTAATGGCAGAGTGATACCTAGCATATTTTCTTAACCAGAATTCTGTAGTAGCTAGAATCTAGGATTTGTATGGTGGGTGTCAGTCAGGGTCCTTGACCAAAATTTTGAAGATAAAGGGCCTATTAATAAAGGCACCGGTGGCCTAAGGGTACTAAGAAGGGATGTCGATCCACCATGGGGACCTGCAACAGCAGGAAGCCATTGCCGCCCCAAGGCCTGAAGGGGAAGGGGAGGGAGTGGTGTTTCTGGAGCCCAAGTAAGAGCCGTGGCCTTGGGGCAGGAGCCACCTGGCAGAAGCAGAGGCTGTGGTGGGACACAACCACCGTGGGGACTGTACCTAAGTCAGGAAGTGGGGAAGAAGGGGGACAGATACTACAACCTCTCTCTCTCTCTGCAGTTTGTTTTTTCCAGAGTTGATATTTGCTCTGTTGCCCGTCCTTACCCCTGTTTTGCTTCTGGCTCATCCTCCTGCCTCCAGACACTTGGGTATCTCAAACTAATGAATGTCTTCAAGATATTCCCGAATGACATGATTCTCTATATAGAAAACCCTAAAGACCCCACAAGAACACTACTAGAAACAATAAGCAAATACAGTGAAGTTTCTGGATACAAAATCAACGTCCAAAAATCCATAGCATGTCTATACTCTAATAATAAAGTGTCAGAAAAAGAAGTGAAAAAAATAATTCCTTTTGCAATTACAACAAAAAGAATAAAATACCTAGGAATAAATCTAACGAGACATGTGAAGGACCTATATAATGAAAACTTATAAGACCCTATTAAAAGAAATCAAAGAAGAGACAAAGAAATGGAAAGATATTCTGTGATCTCGGATCGGTAGAATCAACATAGTTCAAATGGCCATATTACCTAAAGCATTATACAGATTTAATGCAATCCCCATCAAAATCTCATTGGCATTTTTTAAAGAAATAGAGCAAAAATATCATAAAATTTGTATGGAAACACAAAGTACCCCGAATTGCCAAAGCCATCCTGAGAAAAAAGAATGAGGCTGGTGGCATGACTCTGTCCAACTTCAAATTATACTACAAAGCGACAGTAACTAAAATGGCATGGTATTGGCAGCAAAACAGACACACGGACCAGTGGAACAGAATTGAGAGTCCAGAAGTAAACCCATATTTATATGGGCAAATAATTTTTGACAAAAAACCTCAAAAACATACAGTGAAGAAGGAAAGCCTCTTTGATAAATGGTGCTGAGAAAACTGGAAAGCCACCAGCAAAAGAATGAAACCAGACTGTTGTCTATCACCACATACCTGAATTAACTCAAAATTGATTAAGGACCTGCGTTGCTGGTGGGAGTGCACATTGGTATAGCCATGATGGAAAATAGTATGGAGTTTCCTCAAAAAACTAAGATCTGATCTACCATACAATCCAGCAATCCCTCTACTGGGTATTTACCCTAAAGACTTGAAAATCCATATTCGAAAAGATATTTGCTCACCGGTGTTCATAGCAGCATTATTCACAGTGGCCAGGACACAGGAGCAACCAAAGTGTCCTACGATAGATGATTGGCTAAAGAAGCTGTGGTACAATTGAATATACTCAGCCATAAGAAGAGATGAAATACTGCCATTTGCGACAACATGGATGGATCTTGAGATAATCAAGTGAAATAAACCAGACAGAAAAAGTTGAAAATCACATGATATCACTTATATGTGGGATATAAACCTAACAGCAACCAATAAACAGGACAAACAGAGACTCATGGACATGGACTATAGACTAGTGGTTACCAGAGGGTAGCGGGGAGGTGGGAGGGTGGAGATGGGTGGGGTAAAGGGGGTTGAATATGTGGTGATAGAAAGAAATCTAACTATGGGAGGTGAACACACAGCATAAATATGCCTTACTGTTAAAGTGTACAGCTGAAACTTATTGGATTTCGTTAACCAATGTCACCATAAAATAAATAAATAAACAAGTAAATAAATAAATTTAAAATTTTAAAAACGGGGGAAAAAATGATATTCTCGAAAGGCTGTTCCATAAACCTGCTTTAGTAATTAAGTGCAATGTCCAGTCCTTTCTATCCATCAAGCATCTCCCCAACCTGAACCTCACATCTACTTGCTATTTACGTCCTCTTGCTGTAACATTCAGAGATGCCGGGCACAGTTTTAAGTAGCGCGGATAGCTTGGTAACTAAGGTAATTAAGACTCAAGGAACTCAAAATCTAGTAGAAGATATCGACCTGCTAACTAGCCAGAAGAGGGATTCAAACACTCTCGATAAGAGGTGTGAACCAAGGGCCAGGAGAACACAGAGGAAGGAGGGCCTAATTCTGACTGGCCCAAGGGAAGGCTTTGCAGATCTGGGTGCCATTTGAATTGAACCTCGAAGGGTGGAGTAGAGCTTTTCCAGGAACAGGAAACAGTTCCAGCAGAGGCACAAGGGTCAGAGTGGTGTGTGAAAGGGCTTTGCACACCCTGCCAAGACAATGGAGTCTGATTCCGAAGGCATGGAGGCCAGAATAAAAACAAATAACAATTGATCCCTAGACCTTAAATAGTAAACTTTCATTGAAAAAAAAAAAACAACAACTCTCTGAAACTCAGTCCTCTTGCCTTCTCTGCTCTGACATTTGCCTCAGCTTCAGCTCTAGCTACGTCTCAGAAACAGACCCTACCCTTACCAGCCCCCCATTTTCGTTCAGCTGCTTCTTTTTTTCCACTAAAACTATTCTTTCAAACAGTTAAATGTGAATTTTGGATCTCATTTATCTATTCCCACTTATTATCGACTGCAGTGGGAAGATTTGCATGATGGAAAACGAGAAGATGAAATTGTCTTCTCCTTGGAGAAATAATTTGTGCACCTGCCATTTAGAAATCATTCCAAGTTCATGCTTTGTGAGAAAAGTTACAAATTGCTCCCTGGAATGGAGCTCACGTACCCTCCACAAGCGACCTTCCTTGCGTCTGGGTGCATTAATAGCTGGAACACCCCCTCGGTGTGGCCTTGGGGAAGGGAATGAGGAGTCATGGGTCAAGGTCACTGCTAGGGCATTCATTCATTCACTTAATAAATTTTTATTAACAATGAATAAAGTGCCCAGCAACAGGAAAGATGTGCGAGGAGATATACTCATGTGCATTGAAAAACACATCTTCCCCCCCAGATGCTTGTCTAATTCACTGCTGTACTGCTAGCTCCTGTAACAGTGAGCTTTTGCGGGGGGTGGGGGAGCGTCAATCAATATTTACCAAAGGAATGACTAAAAGAATAAAAGCATTTGTGTTTTAATGGAAAGAAGACTGGAAACCTGGGTTTGAATTCTAGAATCCGATTATGAGCAAGCCAGTTTCTTTATCTGTAAAAAGGATTTCCTTAACCTACAAAAAGTTAAGGCTTTGATCCCAGCACTATAGAATATGTGCAGGTTCGTGTCATGTCTTCATGTATCTTTATCTTTCTGAATGGTTCGAGAAACTAATCTGACAAAATATAAACATCATGGTTTCTAAAATGTTACCATCCACTCTGTGGGCCCTAGATAATACTAATTAATACTAGAAACCGGGAAACTGGGCATCCAACAGAATAGAAATGGTAAAATGTAGAATGAGTAACTGGTTTTTTCCCTCTGCTGTTGGCATGGTGTTCAAGAGCCAGAGGAAGAACGGAAGCCCTACCAATCCTCGCTCTGCCACACATATACTACACCAGTTGATGGAACTTTCTCTAGCCCCCTCATTACACAATCAGGAAAGTGAAGTGATCAGCAGAGAGCTGGGCTCGCCACCCCCATCCCCTTTGCTTTTTGGTCAAGCGAGTGCTGACAATGGTCAGCGAGCCCGCGCTTCCTGGGCAGTTATAACAGTTTAGATAATAGGCCCACAGACGTCAGCCCTGCATTTATCTGCTGACAATGGCTCAGTTCTGCACTGCAGCATTATTTGAAGCCCACTTTGACACAAACGCGCCTTGAAGCACATACAAATGTATACCTCCCACCCCCAACCCCGCCGGAAACTTTGAAAGCTACCTCAGTGAAACCAAGCTGGGCTCTAATGAGATGGGGGTTTTCCTGAACACGAGCCAGAGGCTGGCAGAATCTTAATCAATCAACTCAAACGCCTGGTGAGTTTGAGATTCAGGGGCAGAGCATGGACGCCACGTCCTGCCTGCCTTGCAGAGTTCCAGCTGATAGAGCTTTTCTCAGGCTTGGTCAGAAGTGTAGGCAGAGCGGGTGTGCGACCTGAGATGTTTCACAATGTCCTGTTTAGATGAAAATCTCCTCCTCGTCCCTCCTGACAATCTTCTTTCATGCCTGAAGAATCCAACTTCAGGCCACTCTTTTAAATTCATAGAAGAACTGGGTCCCTAAACCCTCTCTGTAAGTAACGGCAGACGTGCTTATCATTGCTTTTGTCGTTGTCATCATCATCATGTGTGCCTTGGGTACTATCTACAGTTACAAGGGGCTTTCCTTATTTTGTTACTTGACCCTTGCCATACTCCTATTGAGGCACATGAGGCAGAGGCTCTCACCTTTATAGAGGAGGAAATGGAGACTCAGATGGGTTAAATGACTAGCTCACAGTCACCAGCAAACACACTTTGGAACCAAAAGACTCTTCAGGTTGAGACTGACTCCAAGTTCATCTAGTCCCAGGCATCTCTTCTGTAATAACCTAGAGAGACAGTGGCTTATCTGCCTAGCTAGATACCTCTGGCAATGCGCTCGCTTCCTCGCAAGATCACTGCTCCATCCACCTGTTGGTCAACTCTCAGTGTTGTGCTTTGTATTACGGAACCCACGTGTGCCATCTGTATCTATATTCATCCTGTATCTTATATCCAGCACTCCGGTGCTCTGGCTACATGGAATAGGTTGAGTCCTTCTCTGACGATCTTTCCTATGTCTAAGGACAATTTTTTTTTTTTTTTTTGGGTGAGGCAACCTTGGTTGACCTCACAGATACAGGACCTTGTCAGCTTACAATCCCTTATTTTTTTTTTTTTTACATCTGTCTTTCTAGCTGGTCTCCCATCCAAGTACTAACCAGGCCCGACCCTGCTTAGCTTCCGAGATCAGACAGAATTTGGCTTTTTCAGGGTGGCATGGCTGTAGACAGGACAATTCTTATGCCTTCTCCTTCCAGACCTTCTTCTTTAAGCCAAACGATTCCCCAAAGTTTTGAGATACTCTCGCTAACATCGTGAATGTGTTTTTTTAAAATGGAATCGTCAGAATGTAACATGAAATCCTACCTGTGGCCTGAGGAATAAAGTAGAACAGACACTCTTGCCTTCTTGGATTAGGTCCATGTGCTTGTGTTAATGCCACCAGGGCCTGCATAATTCCTTTTATCTAGATTTTACCTAGAACAATGGGACACAAGGAAGGTAAGATTAGATAAAAAGGATCTTGGAATAATGACACAGACAAGTGAGATTTGATAGGAAATCAAGAAAGTATGGAATGCTGCAGTAGAGGTCACCCGGGGGACAGTACAGTAGAGACCTTGGGGGAGCTGGGCTGCTAAAAAGGGCACTCAGAGCGACTAAGAGGGCCTTGGATCAGCTATGCAGTCACTTCCTCTGCCGTCCCCTGCCAGGCCCCAAGTTCTGGAAACACATTTGCTAAGCTGCTTCAATCCCCCACCTTGCGGTTGCCAGGGTGACTGAGGACGTGACAGCAGAAATTGCTAGCGGTCCACCCAAATCTGTTCTCCCCCACCATTCGTTATAGAGTTATAGCTGGAATGGTGGCCGCTAGATGGTGGTAACTAGAGATGACATTTCCCAGTCCTCTTTACAGATAGGTGTGGCCGCGAGATGTTCTCACCAGCGGACTGTGAGCCACATGCTGGTCTAGGCCTCAGAAGATCAGGCAGGGCTCCTCTGTGTTCTCCTCTCCCTCTTCCCTCTCTCCTCTCCCCTCCCCTACAAGATGTGGCAGAGACCAGATCTCACCCCTACCGAGGACGGAACCTAGGGTAGTGGTTCTCATACTTACCTTCATCAGAATCACCCAGAGGACCTGTTCAAACACAGATTGCTGGGCCTCCTCAGAGGGCTCCTTGGGTGGGCCCGAGAACTGCATTCTAAGTGATTTATAACAGGAGACGCTGCTGCTGCTGGTGGTCTGTGAACCATACCATAAGAACGTCTGCCTTGACAGGCTGCCCACATTTATGGGCATGTGGTGGAGAGAGGTCCAGGTACAGAGGCACCTCTGGGAAGGAAATTCCTGACATAGCTGGGAAGAGGGCTCGGGGTGGAAGCCTGGGATCCTGTCGAGTTGGTATGAAGAGGTGTGAATGGTGCTGTGGCCCCTGCTGTGGAGTGATGCCGTTTGTGTCCTGGAGCCTGTAAAATGAGATCTGCCAGGGACTCAAGATTTTGTTCCTTTCAATTATTTGAAGCTGGGCTCTGCTCATCTAATGGGACCAAGGGGACTCTCATTTTGGACTTGGAGTGCTGGTCACCTCTGATCTAAGAGGGGGGACTGCTATTCCTCTGTGCACCCAGCAGAACCTCAGCAGTCAGCCCTTATTCTGTCTAACTGGGATGTCTAATGCTCGTCTGGCTGCAAGTCCCCTATGCTGGCTTGTGAGGGGGACCTGTCAGGCCTATTGAATGCCTTCTCTGTCCCCAGGCACTCAATAGGCCTGACAGGTCCCCCTCACAAGCCAGCATAGGTACATTGGTACATTGTTCTCTGCACTCTCTCCCATTTTGATCCAGTCATTTGTTTTATTCATATCTGAATTCAACTCAAAAGGATTTTAAGGTAAATTTGTTTTTCAACCCTCATGAAAACCTTGTGAGGTGAAGATTAGTATTTCCATTTTAAAGACCTTGAACTGCTGCTTAGAGAGGGGACAGAACACAGCTGGTGGGCTCAGTTAATGGCAGAACTGGGATTGGAACACTGGTCCTTTTGACTCCAAATTGCATTCTCCTTTCCCCCCCAATAGACTTTTAAAAGAATATTATGAAGCATTTGATACATATAAAAGAACCTATGTAACGTATATGCAGGTTATAATGGATAACAGTAAATGCGCCCTATGAACTGGCCCCCTTGGGCTCTCCACGGGCCCCACGGCTTCCACAAGAACACTGCGGGGGGACCTGCCAGGAGCCAAGCTGAGCCGAGAGCTTTATTTTTGTCCTGTGACTCTCAGGTCCCTTGGGAGGCAGGCATTGCCTCCTCAGCATGCAGATGGGGAAACCGATGTGCTGGGTGTCCCCCAGTCAGGCCAAGGAAGATAGGGCGACTGAAGTTCACAGAGTCCAGGGCTTCCCCATCTGCTGCTTGTCACACCCTCTGGGGACATTTTTGAAAAATGTAGATCTCTGAGCTCCATCTCTGACCTTGAAGATAAGAATTTCCAGAACCACTGTGGTTCAGGAAGAAATTTTTTCGAAACTCCCCAGGTGACTCTGATGCAGCTGGCCTGCAGACCGAGTCAGGGAACTAAAGCAGTCTAGCACCACGCCGAGTGACCGAGTGACCGGGCTAGGCGAGGATGGAGTTGCAGAGCCGCAGGCAAACCTCCTTACTCGGCTTGAGCTACTCATGGTTCTCTGTGAGCTGCAGCCTGTGGGAGGGCCTCGGGGGCCTCCAGACACAAACATGAAAACCCTTCCCCCCGGCAAAGGGTGCGCCATCTCAAAAGCTGTCATTGTAACTTAATAAATGAGTATCGAGGGTTTCTGATATTTTGTGTTTATAAGGTAAAATGAGCCTATCGCTAGAATTTACTAAGGACTCTAATTTAGCATTCTACTAAGGAGTCTGGCTGCCCCCCAGCTCTTGGCAGCAGAAATGGCTGGGAATCCTGCAGCTTTGGGAAGGATCCACACTGCCAGCATCACTCCGGTGCTGCCTTGTGCTGGCTGTGCTTTTCAGCTTTGCCAGTATCCATGGAGTTGGTGGCAGGTCATTTGGTTAACCCTGCCGTGCGCGGTGATGACTATTTACGTCAACTGTCGGAGGAGTCTATAATTCTCTAATAACTAGTCGCTGACATTGTAGATGTTATGATTCACCTGCAAACTGTCTGCATCCTTGTTGGGAAGATGGGTGTGAACACGCACCTCTGGCTCCCTCAGCTTTGCTTGGATGGTGGCATTGCATGTTATCACACAGTTCCTTTCCCACTGGAAATCGGGAGGGGTTAGGGCAGGTGGACCATGGGATCTTTTATCCAAGTGAGTCAAAGTTTGAGAACCGCCGGCCTAGAGGCATCAACTCTTCGAACTGGGAGGGATCTTGGTCCCAGAGTCAGGGAGCCTCAGAATTTGCCATGGTTTCTTTAACAAACTGGACCCAAGAGGCAGTTTCTTCCACTTTCTAAGACACAGGCCAGGAACATGGATGGTGGCCGCCTGCCCAATAACGTGATATTTCATTTACAGCAGCCCAAGAGCGTAGCTTGTGTGTGTTAACACTGGATTATTTCTCTTCATAGTTAGCTGCCTCCTCACTTCACTGTTTCCATGGCAACACTTCTCAAACACCACTTCATACTCTGAATACACAATGTAAACAATCTGCAGTCGAACATTTCCAATTTAGAGTTTTGGAGCCGGAGCCAGCAGGCCTGCCTCAGGGATAAAAGTGAGACTCCAGTCTCGAGAAGCTACCGAGAAGCGGGATTCTGGGGGACTCACTGCGAGGAATGTCTGGGCCAGGTGTTCGGTGGGCTGGGGGCTAAAAGGTCACTCGCTAAGTTCTCTGCTCTTTCTTTCGTGGGCGTTTGGCGTATGAGGGGTTCAGGGTGACTTACGGAACTGGCAGGGACTTTTGCATCACTTACGGATGAAGAAACTAAGACTCCCGCAAGGGAAGTGGCGTTCCTGTTGTCACGGTCGATGGCGGCGTGGGAGCCCGGAACGCCGGCTTGTCCAGGAACTGCGAGTGCTCGCCCAGCACGCGTTCACGAGGAGCTCTAAGGAGTGGATGAGGAACCTGAGACCAAAAGACCAACCCGAGGGACAGCGGCGAGGCCGAAAACGGGAGACCAAGCCCGGTGCCGGGAGCCGAACGGGATGCAAGGGGGGAACCAAGTTGGGAAGCATAGCAGATGTGCCCTGGGATTGCACCCCGAGTGGAGCGACTGTCCTTAGCTCACCTCCACGGGCTCTGGGGCTCCTACAGGCATGCAAGACTCTGTGGATGGCAGCAAACTTTCAAGGAGAGAGTACCCCCATGTTCATAGCCAGGAAACTGAGGCACAAAGAGATTAACACTCTCAGAGCCATCGAACCTGCGAGGCGCACGTGAGATTGGGGATCGAGTCTGCAGGCTCCAGGCCTGCTCTTTGCCTTCTGGATCTCGGCTCGCGGTAGGTTTTCCTCTTCTGTTCAGAGTTATAGATAAATAGGTGGAGGGGGTAGCATGGACAGGGCCAGGAGGTATGGGGTCTCAGGAGGAGCACGGCTGATGGGCAGAAGTAGAGAGGGGTGGGGTGAGGCGGGGGCACCCAAGGGAGGCAGGTGAGTGTGGAGGGCGCCCTCTCTTTTCCAGGGTTCTAATGACAGGGTGATACTTAGAGTCCAGAGCCACCTGACTTGGGGCTTCTCAGCAGCTGGTGGCAACATTCTTCGTGCCTCGTCCCTTGAGAACTGCATCTTCTAAACTTGCTGGCTGCAGGAATGTTCCCTGTGGCAGCCAAATCAGCACCCACTTCAGCCTCAGGGACAGGCACTGATTCATCCAGGCAGGGATGTCTGGAGAAAAAGGACGTGTCCTTTTCCCCTCAGCCCACAAGGGCACCACTGATGGGTGCTGCGAGGGGCTTGGCAGCGCCACTGGAGCTGTTCTCTCTACTTAAGCAAACGGGGGGACCTGGATAGACACTTCTCCCAGGA
The DNA here is from genome assembly GCF_902729225.1 of Pteropus medius. Lineage (NCBI taxonomy): Eukaryota > Metazoa > Chordata > Mammalia > Chiroptera > Pteropodidae > Pteropus > Pteropus medius. The sequence goes on from NW_024349797.1 coordinate 15,580,518, forward strand.
GAACCAAGAGACATAGGAAAAGATGCTCAATATGCTAATCATCAGGGAAGTGCAGATCAAAACCACAGTGAGATACCACCTCACACCTGTCAGAATGGTATCATCGATAAATCAATAAATAACAAGTGCTGGCAAAGATGTGGAGAAAAGGGATCCCTCATGCGCTGTTGGGGGGATTGTAAACTGGTGCAGCCACTATGGAAAGCAGTATGGAGATTCCTCAGAAAATTAAAAATAGAGCTGTCATAAAACCCAGGAGTTCCACTTATGGGTATTTATCCAAAGGAAACTACAACACTAATTGAAAAGGTATGTACACCCTTGTGTTCATTGCAGCATTATTTACAATAGCCAAGATATGGAAGCAACCTAGGTGTCTGTCCATCAATAGATGAATGGATAAAGAAGATGTGGTACATACATACAATGGACAATTACTCAGCCATAAAAAAGAATGAAATCTTGCCATTTGTGACAACACGGATGGATCTAGAGGGTATTACGCTAGTGAAATAAGTCAAACAGAGAAAGACGAATACCATATGATTTTGCTTATATGTGGAATTTAAAAAATGAATAAACAAAACAAAACAGAAACAGACCCATAGATAAAGAAAACAAGCTGATGGTTGCCAGAGGGAAGGGGGATGAGGAGGGTGGGTGAAATTTAAAAAAAAAAGGATTACCCTCGAATACTTGAAAACAAAAACAAAAACAACACCCAAAAAAGGTACCATAGACTGGGTGGCTTATAAACAACAGAAATTTATTCCTCACAGTTCTGGAGGCAGACGTCTGAGATCAGGGTGCCAGCGGGTCGGGCTCTGGTGAGGGCTCTGTTCCAGTCACAGCGGGCAGACCCCTCCTGCAGCCTCACGTGGCAGACAGCAGAGAGGGGACGCGAACTCTCTTGTGACTCTTACAAGGGCGCCGGTCCCATTCATGAGGCCTCTACCCTCACTACCTCATCTAATCTCTCTCAAAAACCTCCTACCTAGAAACACAAAGCTTCAATTTATGGGGGTGGGGGCAGAGGGGGGGGGAGGAGGGGGCAGGGGCAAAAAAAAAAGAAAAAAGAAAACAGACTCAGTCTGCTGTTTGGAGAATGGCTCAGGACCCCATTAAAGGCATTTTTTTCAAATCAAAGGAGCTCTTTTTATTTCCAGTCTCTACCCACACGTAGTAATGCACACATTTTCCACATAGTTATAAGCATGACAAGGAGGATTGTTGGCTTTTTAAAAATAGAAAACCCTCAGACCTTTCCTTTCAACTTCTTAGCAAGCCTAACAGCCTTTGATTTCTGAGCAAATGATCACATGATTGCTGTGTCTTTAGTGATGAGCCAAAGGCCTTGTGGAGTGGAAGACAGAGCTTGTTTGGGAAAATGCTACCAGTGAGGGATCCTATGGGGTGGGCTGCTGTTCCTAAGGGTCAAGACTTTGGGAAGTGGGGGAATGGAGTCTGTCATTCGCCCATTTTAAACAAACAGGCTGTACGTGCGGCTCACCCCTAATGCAGCTGGTACAGTTTCTGCCTCTCCACCTGCATCCCAGGGCGCCCGAGCCGGCTCCACTCACCCATTGGGGTCCCTGTTGCTCCTTTGAGTCTGTTTTTGCTGGTTACGAAGGTGTGCACTGGGGATAGGGGTGTGCCTGCTGTCCGTTCTCCTACTTATGGCCCATCGGGTTTCCTCGCGATGGCAGGTGCGGTCACCTGATCCGTAAGTGTCTCTGAGAGCCAGGCCCGGGCCTCGAGGTGTCTCTTCAGAAACCTGTGCTGAGATGGCCTTGCCTCGGGCCCTCATAATAAGCATACCAGGTGACCATGGAACAGAGGAGAGAGGACACTGAGAGCAGAGCCACCGCCCCGCCCCCCTCCACTTACGTCATCAGAGAAGACCTTTCTACGATGTCCTCTTGCCCAATGGGAAGAGCTACAAGCCAGGGGACCAAGGCCTGGCTCCACCACTGACTCACTGTGGCCCTGAGAAAGTCGTATCCTTTTTCTAAACCTCTGTTTCCCCATCTGTAAAACGCAGGGATTAGGGCACATCAGTATTCCTCGGAACACCAGTTCTATGAGGATGCTGACTGGCCATAGGAGCACAAAGGGTCCCAGGGCCAAATAAGTTTGGGAACTGCGGAACTCCACAAAATAAATGATGCTCACTGATGTGGATTTTCTTGAAGCCTTTACTATATCTTGCAGATCTTCAAAAGGGGATTATAGCATAAGGTATTTCCAAAATTTATTTAAATATAAAACCTCTAAACTCATTCATCATCAGCATTAAAATTTTCTTTCTCTCCTTGGAGAGGTAACAAGACATTGATTATCATTTTTTGGAGTGTCTAAGGGTGTTTGCTCTCTTTAGTTTATTTCTAAAATATAAATAGTCCTTGGTGGGGTCTTCAGGGTGGGGTGAAGATTCGCCTTAAACCACAGATTCTTGAAAGTCCTTAGAAAGTGGATTTTGGGGGAAGGGTCCCAGTCTTCCGGAATTTGTATTCAAAATCCAATGTTTATAGGTTGTGTTCTTTCCTAGGGGACAGGGTCTATAGCATTCATTGGACTTTTAAAGGCATCTGTACCCCAAAGGTGGTGAACCACTGCATTTAAACTCTTACCCTGATAGAAAGTAAGTGTGGTTTTATACGAATTTGGATGTGAGGACATACTGGGGGAGACTTCGATATCTTGATGGGATTCAAGGCAGTGGAGGGACAGGGAACAAAGAAAAATGACAGGAGAGTGGACAGAAGATGGGGCAAACGAGAGGTCAGCAGCAACTCCATCCTGGGCATCTGTGATTTCTTCCCTCGTCCCGCTGTGAGTGCTTCAAAGAATCGTTACGCAGTTCTTAGTTATGGAGCTCGGCTTTGAATGTTAATGCTTTGTGGCAGGGCGAACATTGCTGCTGTCTCAGAAAGGCTCCACCTCTTACAGGGGATGGGGGCTCCATTAGTTGTTGCTCAAGGGCACGACCGTCCTGGAAGTATGTGTCTCCTCAAGGTGAGACACACTCCCTCTCTCCTCAAAGTCACCAAGGTCGCCACCTTGGGCGGCCTCTGTGCAAACCAGAGAACGATGCTGAGAAGCTGAGCCATGGTTCCCCCTCATTACAGAGCACGGCCTGCAGATACAAACGTGTCCCAAGGCAGAGGGGCCTTCACGAGATGACCAAGAGAAGGTTCTGGCAGAACCGAGACCAAAAGATGAGAAGTCTGGATCCGCAGAGGGTGCCTCTTGGGTGTGAATTCAAAAGAAGTGTTCTAAAGTTCACTCCACTGTCTTTTGATCACTGGGCTTTGAAACGGAATCCTAATCATAAGTTTATACATTAGTATTTACCAGTAGCCTGAGGGATTAGAACTCTCCCTATGGCTCACATGCAGGACCCAGCACAGGGTGGTTTTAGCAGTTGGCAGAGGGGAAGAGCGTGTGTGTTCATCACAAAAGCTCTTTTCTTTTTCTCCTTGGACATCCGCTGAAGTGTCTGCATTTCCCTACCCTGGAATATCTCCACCCTGCAGGTAAGAATTTGCTAAAGAGTTTGCTTTCAGAGCCTGGTTAAAAACGAGAAGAGAAAGAAGAGGCCCCAAAGCTAACCAACGACATTCATCAGAAATCCTTTAAATTAATTTAAAACGCTGAGTCATACAGACCCATCAACATTGCATAACAGCCATTAAAGTATTAGTATGACTTTGGGGGGCACTTTATTATGCAACCCAGTGGTAAATCTCCTCTGGGGACTTTTTTTTTTTTTAATTCCTCCACAGAGTTGCAGTTTACTAATTTATTTTTTAAATGGGCTGAGTGTGTGTTGATCCTGGCCTCCTATTCAGCTTTTTTCCTCAGTGCAAAGAGGGAGGGCCACGTGAAAGTTGGTATCTAGCGTTAAAGCCGGGCCGGATATTTTAAAAACACTTTCAATTGTATGCAAAGGCAGAGCCATCGGTCCATTCATTTAGCAAGTGTTCGCTGTTGCCTCGTATGTATGTGCCGGAGGGTGACTCTGCACCTGGAATGGGAACTCTGAGCTTCGATCTTGCTTTGTCTTTTCTGGGTTTCTTGAGGTATAAAAGGAAGGTTTATTCTTGAGGTAGAACTGTTAAGAGCAGAGATGCTGGACCCAGACTGCCTGGCTTTGAACCCCAGTTGTGTCAGTTACCAGCGGTGTGACTTTGGGCGAGTCACTTAACCACTCAGAGCCTTGGGTACCTTCATCTGTAAACTGATAATTATAATGGTGCTTAACTCCCAGAGCTGTTGGGATTAAACGGATCGATCGATAGAAAGTGCTTTGAATACTCCCTGGTCCAGGTCAAAGATAGATAAATATAGTATATTATTAGGATTTTTCTGGTCGAGGCCCTGGCAAGACGCCAGCTGAGCATGGCAGAGACCACTCAGCAGGCCATTTGTGCATTTCCCTGCACTCACAGCTGGACCTCATGGCCATGGGGCTGATTTCTAACCTACGGAACGTGGGTGGAAGTGAAGGCACCATGTCTAAGTCTCCACCACAGAAACCTTCCACTTGGGATTCTCCATGTCCTCCCCGCTCTGCTGGTTCAGTGCCGATGAGCTTGGCACCCCCCAAGAGCCACATGCTGAAGATGGCACAGCCACAAAATGGAAGGGACCAGGATCAGATCTCTGACTAACCACTTGGAGAAGAACCGCCTGCCAATACACCCAATCTGGACTTCATTCGAGTGAAAAATAAACTTCACTATGCCAGTGAGCTGTGGGGGCAGCTAGAGCTATTATAGAAAGGCAGTGGACTGGGTACAGAGTTTGATGGGGACAAAGACATTTTTCCAAGGGACTGAAACTGACTGTGATTATTCAGTTGCTTGACTCCAAGTTTCTGATGTTACACGGGTAACAATCAGAAGACACCCAGTTCTCGGGTTGGGGATAAGAGCCTGTACGTCTCATAAATGCTGGCCAGGGATCTGGCGAGCTCCCACAGACAGCTGCCCGAGCTGGCCGCCCCTGCTCTCTGGACAACGGGGCTACGTTTCTGCCCAGATGCCACAGGCAGCTACTCAGGTTCCTTGGGCAGTAGCCCATGTTCAAACATGTCATTTCAAATTCTCAGGTCTTGGTCCCCTCCTGTCTTCCCAGCCACGGCTGTCCCTTGAGTGGGAATCAGCAGGAATATTTGTAAAGGAGCCACCAAAGTGGGCAAAGTGAATTTTTCCTTTATTAAAACTCAAAACATAACATATTCCCCGATGAGGCACAGGGCTACCAGGGTGCTCGCCGTGTGGAATTGGCTTCTGGTAGGGAGTGGTTTGCTGAATGTGCACCTGAGTTGGAGACACGTCTGTCGTAGCCATCCCAGCTGCATTTACTAATTTCCCTCGTGGCAGATTCCCTCTCCCTCCGATGAAAATCTCCAACACTCTATCTGCCTCTCTCTCCCAGCACTTGTCATTTTTCTCTTGGCACGGTAGTCATTTCTACCCGTGCAGCCGGGCCCTTCCAGAGATGCAGAGAGGCCTGAGCCATTAGAAAGAAATGAAGAAACGTGAAGACAAAATAGAGAACTTTCACAGAAAAACAAAAATGCAAGCTGCTATAGCCTTTGGCTGTGCAGCACACCGATAATAAAGGAAAATCTGGCTTTTGTGCAATGTCATTCTCATACTGAGCATGGAGAGGCCAATCCAACAGCGGAAAATTAGCAAGAGTCTAAATTAGCAAGAGGCACCATTGAGTCAGGTCCCTTGCCAAATAGCCCTTTCTACTGTCCCTTGTCGTCAGCTCTACCTGCCTTATCTCTACTCTTGACTGACAAGAGCCGAGTAAGCAGTGGGGCATGTTCTAGGCAAATGAAACAGGGGTTACCTCTGGAGAGCAAGAAAGAGCCTGAATGAGATTCTGAATGGCTGGAGCTCGGAGCAAAAAAAAAGGAACGATGAAAGATTGAGCCAGAGGGGCCGGGCAGGTCCGGAGCAGCAGTTCTCCACCCTGCCTGCAGCTCGGAGAAAATACCAACACCCAGTTTCCACCCCAAGTGGTTTTAAAAAAAATCCCCAGGTGGATTGAATGTGCAGCCACGTGCAGGATCTTCTGCACCGAGCTCAAGAGCTAGAAGTCTATCCCGAGAGCAATGGGGAGTCTCTGAGAATGTTACGGAAGAAACGGGGCGTAATCGGAGTTTTCTTTCTTCGGGAAGAGAAAGGAGCGTGGTAGAAAGATGGGGTGAGAGACACTGGTTTGGAAGGCTGCTGCGGGGTCCAGGTGAAGAATGGAGCCTGTGGTGTCAATGGGAATGGCAGGAGGCGGACCAACCTAAGGTCTGGGCGATGATGGGCTGGAGGAGGAAGGGCCCGGATGAGGCTCAGACTCCTGATTTGGGCAATCCCCTGAGCGTGCAGGTCAGAATTCCCATAAAGCGTCAGCCCCGGCCTCAGACTTGAGTCAGAAGCAGAGAGCAAATAATTTCAGCCGGAGAATTGATGAGCTCTCCTGGGAAGGAGGGGTAAAGAGTTAGAAGTAAAGAGAGCCTAGAACAGAAGCCCAAAGGGCAGAGGGAAGAGCTGGTCAGAGAAGAGAAATACTGTAGGCACACACTGTCAAGGAAGCTAAGGGTATATCTTTTGAAAGAAGGGTGCGTTCAAGGGTGTCAGATTCTGCTGAGATGTATCCACAGGTCTCTGGTGACCTTGACAATGAAGATTAATGGACACTTGGGACGGTGCTGAAGTGACGGTGAGAGCAGGCACCGCCTAACAGGGGCGACTGTTCTTTATCTTCTTCACATTGTAGCCAGAATGTGTTTGTTTATTCGTTCCATAAGTACTTTATTTATTAAGCACCTAATGTGCTGGGCACTGTGTTCAGAGCTTTGGATAAGGCGAGTCCTTGAGGCAGGAGACAAGTGAGAAGACAGACACCCTCATTCATATCACAAAACCGCGTGACGTGAGTGCTGTAATGGAGATGCACGCCAGCGGCTTTGGAACGAGCGGGACCGACTGGACTGGGGAGGGGGAAGGGGCGGGCGGGCAGGCAGGCAAGGTCCTGGAAAGCAAGGAAGAGGAAAGAGGCTTGCATTTGTGTGGCTGTCATTGGGACCGTCCCCTGCAGAGGTCAGGTCTCAGCCAGCAGGAGAAGAACCAGCTCTTCTGAACCTCCTGGTGGTTTGGTGGGGGCACGTGACTGACTGGCCATCGGGGGCTGCGTAGCACAGAGCAAACTCATCATCACTTGCAGGTCACGGTACTCAAGTGCTAGTGCAAGGTCTCTCTTCTCTCTGGCCGGGCAAGCAGCAGTGTTTGAGAATGTGACTGTTTTCAGGCACCTGAAAACACACTTCTCTTGATAGGCAAGAAGTGCTGCTAATAAGAGAAACACGAACAGAAGTTCATGAACATGTGCGTGGGAGCTCCCATTGATGGTGGCTAGAACTTGGGCTTACATAGCATCTTGACAAAAGAACAATATGTTTTGAGAAGTGACAACAAAGAAAAAAGACTTTGAACTTCTAGGGGTGGCGAACTGTGTGAAGGCAAATGTATGGGGACACTTGGTAGGTGAGGGCTAGTTTGAGCAAGGTTTGTTAGATTCCACCGGTGCTGTTTCTGGGCCGATAAGGATTTATAGTTGTCACCAATGATTAATCTCTGTCCTCCCTGGTAGAGAAAGGAGGGGGGACATCTCTACAGATTTATGTCCCACTTTTAGGCAAATAGAGGAAGGGCGGAGAGCTTTTCTTGTATCTGCTTCTTCTCGTTTGCCTTCAGCTCAAAATAATCCTTAGGCCAAAGTGGAATATTTTGGGGTGGCATATTCAGCTACCCTAAAGCAAACTTGTGTTGTTTTATTGTCACGATAGCATAACCTAGCTCAGTGGTTCTCAAAGCGTGGTCCCTGGACCAGTAGCATCACCTTTCCCTGGGAACTTGTTAGAAATACAAATTCTCAGGCTCAACCCCGGATTTACTGAAGCTGAAACTCTTGGGGTGGGGGCTCAGCCACCTGAGCTTTAACAAGCCCCCAGGGGATTCTGATATATGCCTAAGTTTGAGAACCGCTGTCCTCACTCATGCTGACTGATACCGTCACCTGGTAGGCGGAGCAAGGAGAATTAGAATTCATAGAGGCTACTCTAGTAAACTTGAAAAATCTGAGTAAGAGTAATTAAATGGTGAGACTCTTCATGTCCTAGGAAAGAATTTTTAAGAAAAAAAATATTGTACCCGCCCCCCCACACACTGAGCCTCCCCATCAATATGGTGGAAATGGGCTGCACGAACAGTCTAGACCTCTTGTGTCACATGAGAAGATAACACTGTCACGGGAGGGGTACTCTGAACCCAGTGTCACTGAAGCCAGATCTAGGCCCTAAGAGAAACCCAGAACTGCATTTTCCATTTGTCCCCATGGCCTTGCTGACTTAAGACGATGCTCCTGAATGCTTTGAATCTGAAAAGTACACAAAACGCAATTCTTTCCTCTGCAGGGAGAGACGTTAGAGCTTCGGCAAAGGCTATTTGGTAACGGGCACTATTTAAATGAAGCGAAAAGTACCATTTCAAACGAATTGCTTTTTAAACTGTCAAATAAAAGGAAGCCATTTGTGCATGGGAAATTATTCCAAGGGTTCTATTAGCTGAAAGCAAGTGAAAGACGTCAAAGAAAAGAAATGCTCTGCTCAAGCGCTGGCTAAATGTTTAAAGACAGACACCTGATGACTCCTTTGGCTTGTTTGGATTCAAAAATTTCTATTTTCACCAGGCCTGGTGAGCTCCATGGAAAAAGTTTTAAGAAAATTTAACATCCTAGTGACAAGATGCCATTTTGTTATAGGAGCTGCTTTAACCACTGTGACCCTAATGCTGTCTGATAGGCAGGATAACAGCATATTATCCCCTTAACTTTTTCCTTTGCCTTAAATTTGATGTTAAGAGCCCTTGGCTAGCTTTCAAGTGGCATATTTAACACCGTTAAATGGTCTTCTATTTGCTATTAAAAAAATGCATCCTTGTACAGCCTAGTCAATGAGAAGAAAATACTGCAAAAGTATGAAAAGTGCTTTTCCCGTCACTGGCAGGCATGCTCAGAGGTCACCAATATGGAAGGTGAGCCTCAGGGGTAAGGCATCTCTGCAGACGACACGGAGCCCTGGGCTGTGCTGGATAAGGCCAGCCTCAGCCTTTTCCATTTCATTTTCTCTAGGGGTTTCCGCTGCAATTAGTCTTATGTTCATGCCTTCAGTATCTTTGTGGGCACGGAAATGAGGTTGTTCCAAATAGTGAAACTTCTCCCTTCCCTGGCCCTCCGGGTACCTCTTACCTATGTCACTATGCCAGATTAACACAAGCAGAATTATCCCTGCTTACTCGGTCCAAGAGAAATCATGTAGATGGTGCCCAGCTAGAGGCATTGGGACAGACTCAGAAGGGCCATGCTTCTCACACTGGAATGTACACACCAATGGGGGCGTGGGCTTGTTGAAAATGCACATTCTGACTTAGTTGGCTGGAACCTTAGAGCCTGAATTTCTTGCAAGCTGGCAGGCAATGCTCATGATGTCATGGCCCACATTGAGTAGTGAGGGAATAATGCACATTCTGCAAAACAGTGATTTTTAGAACAGACGCTACCCAACAGGCATGTATGAGTGTCTGGCTCCCCTTTAATTTGGGGTTCCTTGAAAGCAGGGACTGGGATCTTACTTTTTTTTTTTTTGCTTGTTTTGTTTTGTTCTCTGGCTGGCACTTGGCATGGTCCTGCACGGTGGGTGTGTATTTATTTAATTAAACAGAG